>NC_091285.1:692153393-692465547 GCF_032444005.1 Ranitomeya imitator
TTTCCTCATTTGTCTGTGCCTTTTTGAACATCCAAACATCCATCCACTCACTGGCATTTTTGCCTGTTTCAATATTGGTTTCACATCTTTTACTGCTTCCTTTCCTTCTCTGTCTTTTACAATCTCTATAGCGGTTCTGGATCCAATTGGGGGCCCTGACTGCACACAGAATAAGTTGCCCATGGCTTCAACTTATCCGCTCAGACACTCACCTCTAAAAATGCCCTTTATTAGTGTGCCTTGCCTTAAACCAGGGTTGCAACACGTGACAAGTCAGAGTGAGTGTCAAGGTTTAGCGAGCAGATTACACCACCTACCACTCGGTAGACCTAAAGGATTCTAGCGAGCAGGTTAACCACCTACCACTCGGTAGATCAGCTGGCTAGCACAGCTCCATGGAACGGCAAGGTTACACCACCAATTTGCCGTAGGCTGACTGTAGCAGGTTACACCACCTATTACATCAGCCGTGCAGTTGGCTACCTCCTCTGTTTATCCTCAATTTGCTATGTCAATCACTCAACTTGAAGCAGGAGAATCTTTTACCAATCTTTTCATTCACTTACAAATTTTCCTCTATACTAGGCACAATTATACCTTTTTCACTTTCAATTTCCAACTTCAATTGTACAACATTCCCTTTTTCTTCAATACCTACAGTACTTATTGCTTTAAACACAAATCTCTCAGCGTGTACTAAACCAAAGACAGAGAAACTTTAGAATGCATCTATGTGGCCCCCCTTCCTCTGGCCCACAGCACAAAAGGGAGAAATGTCAAGCAAGTCGTGCAGGGGCTCAGCTTACCCCTCCCATCAGCTATTTCGCGCTGATAAGCTTGTTGTCTTACACACACACAAATAGAATGCAGCAGTTTTCAGACTTAATCTCTACAAAACATTCATTCTCTCGGAATTAAAAACAGTTTCTCTATACAGGCAGATCACTGCACAACTTGAATAAGCTGATTCTGACCGCGTCCAGCCCAAACACATATAGAAACCTACCAATGTCAAACCATATATAACACGGGTTTCACTGAATCTCAGATGTAAATTAAATGTACATTAAAAATATCCACAACTCATTCATCCTGGACAATTAACAACAGTTAGATAAGTAATTATACTTATGTGATCACTCATACATACATGCTCATTCAGGGATTGTTGTTTCTTTTCCTTTCACTTTCAGTTGATTTTTACAAGAAGAAAATCCCTTATCTCAATCACTCCACCTAATTCAGCTCAAACTGCGCTGAATAATGTCTTCTGTCACATACAGAGGACCACACCTAACGGAACCCCTAATCAATCAGGGATTTTGTGTTTATTCCTTATACTTATTTACTCACCTGTCATCTCATTCAGAGTTCTCATAGACATACATACATAGAAGGCTCACACAGCCTGCCTATTTTGCACTTTGGAATTAACACAACTCTATTTAACTCTATAACTCTATATAACAAAAACTGCAGCAGTGTCCACTGACACTCTGAAAGCACTTTAAGGCCAAACTACAAAAACCACGGCCTTAATACAAAATACAGCTTCATATAATGTACTGCCAATCCAAAATGACCAAAATAACAACACTGCACAGAGTCTATCCCAGCTCTGTATTACTCACTACACAAATACACAACCAATTAGGATACGGACAAATGATACAGATAACAATTATCATCTTATAACTCTATTATTCAACTCTCATACGGACATAAATAGACAAAACACAAAACTCACTGGTGATGTGGATTCTTTGAACCTTGCTCGCAGCCTTTTACCCAGAGGTATGGAGAGACCCAGATGAGAGATTGCAAGTGCAAAACAGGTTTGTAAGAATAACATTTCTCACCTTGCTGCAGCTGGTGTTTTGCATGCCAATCTCCCAGAAGCTCCCCCATACGGATTCCGAATAGGCTGGATACACGGCCCCACGTTGGGCGCCAAAACTGTCGTAGCTGTTTTTCATTCTGACCCAAATGTCAGCTTACAGATCACCAGTGAGACCAAATTGTGGAGTTACGCCCATCATTTTACAAGCGCGCTTGGAGACAAAAAGACACCTCACACATATCCTGTGAGCAAGTCACTTTTATCTGCAGTAATAGAGCAAGAAGCAATATTTTATACCATTTACACATAATGCATTTCAATGTAACTCATGTAGCCCCCACCATCACCCAGGGTCATACTTTATTTACCATAACCCAGAATATGTTGTACTGACTCTTGAGAACATACATGATAAGAAGTACAGTCTCCTTGAAGAGGAGACCGTCAGAGTACTGAGTCAACAGATTCTAGTAATTCTAACACTTAAAGGCAAAAGGCACTTAAAGGCAAGGTAGCTAAAGGCAAACTATTAACCCTTCTATATCACTGGCAAACATAACGATTTCCTTAACGATATCGTTGCTACGTCACAAAAAGCAACGATATCGTTAACGATATCGTTATGTGTGACGGTACCTTAACACTCTCGCACGTCTCCAGTCCACCCTTAACTCTGCTACCCGACTAATTAGTCTTTCTCCTCCCTACACTCCTGCTTCCCCTCTTTGCAAATCCCTTCACTAGCTCCCAATTTCCCAGCGTATCCAGTTTAAACTACTAACACCAGGGCCGGACTGGGACTAACATTCAGCCCTGGCATTTGAAGTTGCACAGGCCCACTTGTCACATGGTGACTGTATAATATCTTTGTACACTTGTAGGCAGGGCCGGCTTTAGGCAAAGTGGGGCCCTAGGCAAAGTTTATAATGGGGCCCCAAATGCTAACATATTGCACATCACACAAAATCATTTCAGGTGTATGTACAAGCGCTGAGTTCAGGCCGCTAAATGAGTTTGATCGACAATCCTGAAGTTGTTCAACACTTGTTTCCCGGCCTCCTTCCACCAGTTGAGGAATAATGATGAGGCAGAACGATCACTAACCGATCCCCATACAGTATCATGTTATCAGCAGCACATCTACAGTTTAAGCTGGCGATGCGCTGCTGAGAACAATGATTTTTATTCCAGCAAAAACAATCTGAATATGCAGCATTTTACTTGTTTAGTAAAATACACTCCATAGTCTTCCATATATTATAATATGCACCACAGTCCTCCACATAGTATAATACACTCCCTATAGTCCTCATATATTAACCCCTTAAGCCCCAAGGGTGGTTTGCACGTTAATGACTGGGCCAATTTTTACAATTCTGACCACTGTCCCTTTATGAGATTATAACTCTGGAACTCTTCAACGGATCCCAGTGATTCTGACATTGTTTTCTCGTGACATATTGTACTTCATGATAGTGGTAAAAAATTTTCAATATAACTTGCGTTTATTTGTGAAAAAAAGGAAATTTGGCGAAAATTTGGAAAAGTTTGCAATTTTCCAAATTTGAATTTTTATGCCCTTAAATCACAGAGATATGTCACACAAAATAATAAGTAACATTTCCCACATGTCTACTTTGCATGAGCACAATTTTGGCTGAGTAGATTACACAAGAAGGAAAACACACAGCAAGTCAGCAGGATCTAGGAGCAACATGGCAGATGTGACAACCTACATGGTGAGCTGCAGCATGTGCTACATGTTCACAGATCGACCAGAAGAAGAATCCAATTTCACCTGTCAGAAGTGTAGACTAGTGGCCCTTTTAGAAGAAAAGGTGCGGGGTCTGGAAGAAAGAATAGCAACTTTGAAACTCATCAAAGAGAATGAAGACTTTCTAGACAGAACAGAAGCATCTCTACTGGTCACAGAAGGTGCAAAAAGTGTCAGAGAACCTCCAAAAGCAGATGAGTGGAAGCATGTGACCAAAAGAAGCAAGAAGACCATGGAGAAATCACCAACCACACAACTGAAGAACCGATATCAAATCTTTGTAGAGGATGAAGATGGCACACCTAAGAATGAAGCAATACCAGCAAGCAAAAAAGAAAAGGGCACACAGCAACAAGTGACAGCAAAAAGTACAGCCAAGAAGCAACGAAGAGTGGTGGTGGTGGGAGACTCACTACTGAGAGGCACCGAAGCAGCCATCTGCAGACCGGACATAACTGCAAGAGAAGTATGCTGCCTTCCAGGTGCGATGATCAAGGATGTGACCGATAGGATACCAAAGCTCTTCAGCTCCAAGGACGTCCACCCATTTCTTCTGATACATGTTGGCACCAATGACACGGCAAGGAAGGACCTACCGACAATCTGCAAGGACTTTGAAGAGTTGGGGAAGAAAGTAAAGGAACTGGATGCACAGGTAGTTTTTTCTTCTATCCTTCCAGTAGACGGGCATGGCACCAGGAGATGGAACAGGATCCTTGATGCAAACAACTGGCTAAGACGATGGTGCAGACAACAAGGATTTGGATTCCTGGACCACGGTGTGAATTACTGGTATGATGGACTCCTCGCCAGAGACGGACTACACCTCAACAAACCTGGGAAACACACATTCGCCAGAAGACTCGCTACACTCATCAGGAGGGCGTTAAACTAGAAGAAGAGGGGACGGGAAGAAAAACATTAGACTCGAACAAAGACGACCCAGGAAAACATACTCAGAAGGGAGGTAAGAACATTTCTAAAACAATCCACAGTGAGGAGATTGGAACAAAACAAAATCCTCTAAACTGCATGCTCGCAAACGCCAGAAGCCTGACAAACAAGATGGAAGAACTAGAAGCAGAAATATCTACAGGTAACTTTGACATAGTGGGAATAACCGAGACATGGTTAGATGAAAGCTATGACTGGGCAGTTAACTTACAGGGTTACAGTCTGTTTAGAAAGGATCGTAAAAATCGAAGAGGAGGAGGGGTTTGTCTCTATGTAAAGTCTTGTCTAAAGTCCACTTTAAGGGAGGATATTAGCGAAGGGAATGAGGATGTCGAGTCCATATGGGTTGAAATTCATGGAGGGAAAAATGGTAACAAAATTCTCATTGGGGTCTGTTACAAACCCCCAAATATAACAGAAAGCATGGAAAGTCTACTTCTAAAGCAGATAGATGAAGCTGCAACCCATAATGAGGTCCTGGTTATGGGGGACTTTAACTACCCGGATATTAACTGGGAAACAGAAACCTGTGAAACGCATAAAGGCAACAGGTTTCTGCTAATAACCAAGAAAAATTATCTTTCACAATTGGTGCAGAATCCAACCAGAGGAGCAGCACTTTTAGACCTAATACTATCTAATAGACCTGACAGAATAACAAATCTGCAGGTGGTTGGGCATTTAGGAAATAGCGACCACAATATTGTGCAGTTTCACCTGTCTTTCACTAGGGGGACTTGTCAGGGAGTCACAAAAACATTGAACTTTAGGAAGGCAAAGTTTGACTAGCTTAGAGATGCCCTTAATCTGGTAGACTGGGACAATATCCTCAGAAATAAGAATACAGATAATAAATGGGAAATGTTTAAGAACATCCTAAATAGGCAGTGTAAGCGGTTTATACCTTGTGGGAATAAAAGGACTAGAAATAGGAAAAACCCAATGTGGCTAAACAAAGAAGTAAGACAGGCAATTAACAGTAAAAAGAAAGCATTTGCACTACTAAAGCAGGATGGCACCATTGAAGCTCTAAAAAACTATAGGGAGAAAAATACTTTATCTAAAAAACTAATTAAAGCTGCCAAAAAGGAAACAGAGAAGCACATTGCTAAGGAGAGTAAAACTAATCCCAAACTGTTCTTCAACTATATCAATAGTAAAAGAATAAAAACTGAAAATGTAGGCCCCTTAAAAAATAGTGAGGAAAGAATGGTTGTAGATGACGAGGAAAAAGCTAACATATTAAACACCTTCTTCTCCACGGTATTCACGGTGGAAAATGAAATGCTAGGTGAAATCCCAAGTAACAATGAAAACCCTATATTAAGGGTCACCAATCTAACCCAAGAAGAGGTGCGAAACCGGCTAAATAAGATTAAAATAGATAAATCTCCGGGTCCGGATGGCATACACCCACGAGTACTAAGAGAACTAAGTAATGTAATAGATAAACCATTATTTCTTATTTTTAGTGACTCTATAGCGACAGGGTCTGTTCCGCAGGACTGGCGCATAGCAAATGTGGTGCCAATATTCAAAAAGGGCTCTAAAAGTGAACCTGGAAATTATAGGCCAGTAAGTCTAACCTCTATTGTTGGTAAAATATTTGAAGGGTTTCTGAGGGATGTTATTCTGGATTATCTCAATGAGAATAACTGTTTAACTCCATATCAGCATGGGTTTATGAGAAATCGCTCCTGTCAAACCAATCTAATCAGTTTTTATGAAGAGGTAAGCTATAGACTGGACCACGGTGAGTCATTGGACGTGGTATATCTCGATTTTTCCAAAGCGTTTGATACCGTGCCGCACAAGAGGTTGGTACACAAAATGAGAATGCTTGGTCTGGGGGAAAATGTGTGTAAATGGGTTAGTAACTGGCTTAGTGATAGAAAGCAGAGGGTGGTTATAAATGGTATAGTCTCTAACTGGGTCGCTGTGACCAGTGGGGTACCGCAGGGGTCAGTATTGGGACCTGTTCTCTTCAACATATTCATTAATGATCTGGTAGAAGGTTTACACAGTAAAATATCGATATTTGCAGATGATACAAAACTATGTAAAGCAGTTAATACAAGAGAAGATAGTATTCTGCTACAGATGGATCTGGATAAGTTGGAAACTTGGGCTGAAAGGTGGCAGATGAGGTTTAACAATGATAAATGTAAGGTTATACACATGGGAAGAGGGAATCAATATCACCATTACACACTGAACGGGAAACCACTGGGTAAATCTGACAGGGAGAAGGACTTGGGGATCCTAGTTAATGATAAACTTACCTGGAGCAGCCAGTGCCAGGCAGCAGCTGCCAAGGCAAACAGGATCATGGGGTGCATTAAAAGAGGTCTGGATACACATGATGAGAGCATTATACTGCCTCTGTACAAATCCCTAGTTAGACCGCACATGGAGTACTGTGTCCAGTTTTGGGCACCGGTGCTCAGGAAGGATATAATGGAACTAGAGAGAGTACAAAGGAGGGCAACAAAATTAATAAAGGGGATGGGAGAACTACAATACCCAGATAGATTAGCGAAATTAGGATTATTTAGTCTAGAAAAAAGACGACTGAGGGGCGATCTAATAACCATGTATAAGTATATAAGGGGACAATACAAATATCTCGCTGAGGATCTGTTTATACCAAGGAAGGTGACGGGCACAAGGGGGCATTCTTTGCGTCTGGAGGAGAGAAGGTTTTTCCACCAACATAGAAGAGGATTCTTTACTGTTAGGGCAGTGAGAATCTGGAATTGCTTGCCTGAGGAGGTGGTGATGGCGAACTCAGTCGAGGGGTTCAAGAGAGGCCTGGATGTCTTCCTGGAGCAGAACAATATTGTATCATACAATTATTAGGTTCTGTAGAAGGACGTAGATCTGGGTATTTATTATGATGGAATATAGGCTGAACTGGATGGACAAATGTCTTTTTTCGGCCTTACTAACTATGTTACTATGTTAATTTTGGAACAAGAAATTTGTTTTGTTAGGGAGTTATAATGGTTAAAAGTTGACCAGCAATTTCTCATTTTTACACCATTTTTTTAAGGGACCGCATCACATTTGAAGTCACTTTGAGGGGTCTGTATGATAGAAAATAACCAAGTTTGACACCATTCTAAAAACTGCACCCCTCAAGGTGCTCAAAACCACATTCAAGAAGTTTATTAATGCTTCAGGTGTTTTACAGGAATTTTTGGAATGTTTTAAAAAAAATAAATGAACATTTAACTTTTTTTCACAAAAAATTTATTCAGCTCCAATTTGTTTTATTCTCCCAAGGGTAAGAGAAGAAATTGGACCCCAAAAGTTGTTGTGACATTTGTTCTGAGTACGCCGATACCCCACATGTGGGGGTAAACCACTGTTTGGGGTCATGGCAGAGCTCGGAAGGGAAGGAGCGCCATTTGACTATTCAATGCAAAATTGACTGGAATTGAGATGGGACACCATGTCACGTTTGCAGACTTGGATGGGCCTAAACATTGAAACCCCCCACAAGTGACACCATTTTTGAAAGTAGACCCCCTAAGGAACTTATCTAGCTGTGTTTTGACAGCTTTGAACCCCCAAGTGATTCACTACAGTTTATAATGCAGAGCCGTGAAAATAAAAATTATTTTTTTTGTTTACAAAAATTATTTTTTAGCCCACCGTTTTGTATTTTCCCAAAGGTAACAGGAGAAATTCGACCCCAAAAGTTGTTATCCAATTTGTCCTGAGAACGCTGATACCCCATATGTGGGGGGTGGGGGGGACCTCCGTTTGTGCGCATGGCAGAGCTCGGAAGTGATGGAGCGCCATTTGGAATGCAGACTTAGATGGATTGGTCTGCAGGCGTCACATTGCATTTGCAGAGCCCTTGATACACCTAAACATTAGAAACCCCCCACCAGTGACACCATTTTGGAAACTAGACCCCCCAAGGAACTTATCTAGATGTGTTTTGACAGCTTTGAACCCCCAAGTGTTTCACTACAGTTAATAATGCAGAGTCGTGAAAATAATAATTAATTTTTCTCCCACAAAAATGTTTTTTTAGACCCCCAAATTTTTATTTTCACAAGGGTAACAAGAGAAATTGGACCCTAATAGTTGTTGTCCAATTTGTCCTGAGTATGCTGATACCCCATATGTTGGGGTAAACCCCTGTTTGGGCGCACGGGAGAGCTCGGAAGGGAAGAAGCACTGTTTTACTTTTACAACGCAGAATTGGCTGGAATTGAGATCGGACGCCATGTCGCGTTTGAAAAGCTCTGATGTGCATAAATAGTGGAAACCCCCAATTTTAACTGAAACCCTATCCCAAACACACCCCTAATCCCAACCATAGCCCTAACCATAACCACACCCCTAACCCTGACACACCCCTAACCCTAATCCCAACCACACCCCTAACCCTGACACACCCCTAACCCTAATCCCAACCGTAAATGTAACCCTAACTTTAGCCCTAACCCTAACTTTAGCCCTAACCCTAATGGGAAAATGGAAATAAATACATTTTTTACATTTTTTTTATGTTTCCCTAACTAAGGGGGTGATGAAGGGGGGTTTGATTTACTTTTCTAGCGGGTTTTCTAGCGGATTTTTATGATTGGCAGCCGTCACACACTAAAAGACTCTTTTTATTGCAAAAAATATTTTTTGCGTTACCACATTTTGAGACCTATAATTTTTCCATATTTTGGTCTACAAAGTGATGTGAGGTCTTGTTTTTTGCGGGACGAGTTGACGTTTTTATTGGTAACATTTTCGGGCACGTGACATTTTTTTTATCGCTTTTTATTCTGAGTTTTGTGACCAAAACCCAGCTATTCATGAATTTCTTTTGGGGGGGGGGGCATTTATACCGTTCCGCATTTGGTAAAATGGATAAAGCAGTTTTATTCTTTGGGTCAGTACGTTTACAGCAATACCTCATTTATATCATTTTTTTATGTTTTGGCGCTTTTTATACGATAAAAACTATTTTATAGAAAAAATAATAATTTTCCCGTCTCCCATGACAGCACACCTGAGAGAGGGATCCGCCCAGTCGGGACAGGAAACCTACTGAAATAAAAGGGCGGTACCTCTCCCTCGCTTCAGTTGGGTTTCCTGTCCTGATGGGAACCCTTGTGCTGGAATCACCGCGGTATTTTTATTTTTTGATTGAAGATCCACTTACCCACTCCCGTCCCGGTACTGGAAGCGCAGGCAGGACGCCTGTGCTGTGGATATTTTTGGAAGGGTTTTAATACTGACCGCTTAGTATTCTGTCCTATCCTTTCCTATTTAGCTAGAGCGGCCTCTTTTGCTAAATCCTGTTTTCTGCCTGCGTGTGTCTTTCCTCTCCTACTCACAGTCAATATTCGTGGGGGGCTGCCTATCCTTTGGGGTTCTGCTCTGAGGCAAGGTAGAATTCCTATTTCCATCTATAGGGGTATTTAGTCCTCCGGCTGTGTCGAGGTGTCTAGGGTTTGTTAGGCACACCCCACGGCTACTTCTAGTTGCGGTGTTAGTTTAGGATTTGCGGTCAGTACAATTTCCACCTACTCCAGAGAAAGTTTCATGCGGCTCCAAGGTCACCGGATCATAACAGTACAACTGGCCAATAATGAGTTAAATGCATCTCAGAAGAAGGGAAGAAAGGTGTTGAGCCATTTTTTTTTCTGCAGTCTGCTTTGTCTTCTCTTCCCTCTTTTTCTCTGGGTGGCTGAGGAGTCTTGTGCTAGCATGGATGTTCAGGAATTAGCTTCTCGTGTAGACCAGCCTTTAAGGGGCATTGATGCTACACCTTTGGCTAAAAATAAGCCCCAGTTTTGGACACAGGTGAGATAATACAAAAAATTCCACCATCTAACTAAAGACGTGGAACGTATATCTGCAACTCCTGAGAATCCAACAAGACTGAGAAAATACTGACACAATCTAAGCTGGACAAGAAAAAACAAATGATTAGCACTGAATTATCAAGCACACAGCATGTGTGCCACAGAAACAAAACCAGACACTTAGCTGAATTGGCAGCAAGGCAGGAGGAACCAGACAGAGGTCCAACACCTCCCAACAACCATGGACAACTGGCAAGGACTTAATGAATCCTGCACACCTAAATACCCCAGTCAGAACTGCAATCACCAGATACACCTGACCAGGACTGCAACCCAGGGACAACTGCATTACCACCTACAACTGCATTACCACCTACAACCACCGGAGGGAACCCAAAAGCAGAATTCACAACATACCTGGGCTGGGCAATATACTCCGTGGGCTGGGCAATATACTACATGAGCTGGGCAATATACTACATGAGCTGGGCAATATACTACATGGGCTGGGCAATATACTACATGGGCTGGGCTATATACTACATGGGCTGGGCAATATACTACATGGGCTGGGCAATATACTACATGGGCTGGGCAATATACTACATGAGCTGGGCAATATACTACATGGACTGGGCAATATACTACATGGGCTGGGCAATATACTACATGAGCTGGGCAATATACTACATGGGCTGGGCTATACACTACGTGGGCTGCGCTATACACTACGTGGGCTGCGCTATACACTACGTGGGCTGCGCAATATACTATGTGGACTGCGCAATGTAATACGTGGGCTGTGCAATGTACTACGTGGGCTGCGCAATGTACTATGTGGGCTGCGCAATGTACTACGTGGGCTGCGCAATGTACTACGTGGGCTGCGCAATGTACTACGTGGGCTGCGCAATGTACTACGTGGGCTGTGCTATACACTACACATACATATTCTAGAATACCAGATGCGTTAGAATCGGGCCAGCATCTAGTGTGTATATATATATATATATATATATATACCAAATAGGAAAAAGAAGGCAGCATTCCCAAAGTTTTCAGGTGAAAAAAAGATGGAGATTTAATCGACCCACATCACTGTGCGACGTTTCGGCTCATTGAGCTTGAAAAAGGCTCAGTGAGCCGAAACGTCGCACAGTGATGTGGGTCGATTAAATCTCCATCTTTTTTTCACCTGAAAACTTTGGGAGTGCTGCCTTCTTTTTCCTATTTGGTATTCAATTTGGATGAATGTTTGGACCATTCTATCCAGGGGGCTAGGCACCCGCATCTGGTGAGCATTGTGCTGTTCCATTTTTCCTATTTATATATATATATATATATATATATATATATATATATATATATATATATATATATATATATATATATTTCAGTTTGTCTTAATTTTTTTCTTAAGGTTTCCACATTAGAGAGTTGGAGACTGAATTTCACCGTTTATGGAAAAACATCTAATGTGTATGTGGGCCTCCTCAACAGAAAGATTGGTCACGTTGAATTTAATTGACCGATCATTTTATTCTACCAGGACATAGGTTGCCACCAGAGGTGTGGGCCAATGGCTTACATTCTTTTACATATTGAAAATGCTTATTTATGGGGGGAGTAAGGAGAAGGGTTTGGCCTGTAGCTATTGAAGGTGTGTTGCTCCTTTAAGCGATAGTTAGCCCATTCAGACTTCCTTTATCGGGAAAAGAAGAGCAAGGGTTCCAAGGACAGTGATATGTTTTATGCAATTGTCATATTCAGCATTCATGGAGACAGTCACTCTGTTCCCAGCGTATATGACCTTTATTTGGAAAGGCTAAATCAATGAGTCTCTAATTCTGTTGATGAGACAGTCCTTTTATAAAGCTCGGTGTAGACAGGGTGGGCCCCATCCTTTTTTAGCTGCAGCAGAAGAGGTATCCATTTTTTTCCCAGCTGGTGATTGTCATTGTCATATTTAGGTGTCGGGATGCCTGCTGGGTCCCTGTGATGGGGCGGTCCTCTTCTGCTCAGTTGCCCGCTCTGTCCTGTCTGCTGCACCATTGATTTTTATTGCTAGTATTAGGATGGAGATGGGATCAATAGAGGATTTGCTTGGAAGCTGCTACAAAACACAGGCAGACAGAGCAGGCCTTTCGAGCTGGTGCAGTCCCTGGAATGAAAAAATAAGAAGGACTGGGAGACCTGGAGTAAAATGTAGATATGGGGATCTGCAGGGGGAAAGGGGTGTCAGAATATATGGGGCTATGCAAAAACATGGATAAGAAGAGGCTGGAAAGGACACTGTTTAAGAGGTAAGACCTTCCCTAAATTGTTATGAGAAGAGGATTCCTGACCCTTAGTAATTGTATGTGCATTCTAGATGGATGGCTTAGAGCAGAGGTGTCAAACTGCATTCCTCGAGGGCCGCCAACAGGTCATGTTTTCAGGATTTCCTTAGCATTCCACAAGGTGCTGGAATCATTCTGTGCAGGTGATTAAATTATCACCTGTGCAATACAAGGAAATCCTGAAAACATGACCTGTTGGCGGCCCTCGAGGAATGCAGTTTGACACCTCTGGCTTAGAGGGCAATTCCACCAGTAACTGCTTTTGAATGTTGCATTCTTGTTGCCAGTGGTGGACATAGATTTGCTTTATATGTGCAACAAAATAACTCGGTTGTCATACTATGTTATACCTTGTAGAAATATATAAAGGTGAAAGACCCACCCCCGCTTACAGCTAGATAGATGACTTAATCCACAAGTAATTGCTTTTATTCTGGCATGGTCTTTACTAGGAGTGGGAACAGCATTTGCTGTAGAGATGCCACAAATAGCTTTTAAGGGGCCTCCATTCCTCTTCCATCCTTATTAACGATTGTAAAGGTGGAAGACCCACCTCCACTTAGAGCTAAATTGCTAGTTTAAAAGCCAAATCCACTAACAATGTCTTTTTATTGTCATCTGCGCTTTACTACAAATGAATGCAAATTGGCTGTATAGGTGGCACAGAATAGCTTTCCCAATTACTTTCCATGTAATTGAGTTCTATAAAGGTGGAAGACCCAACCCTGCTTAGTGCTACAGTATTATCTATATAAAGCTTAAAGGCAAATCAACTAGTAATCAGATACTGCTGTTTTCCAGGTATGAGTACAGAACATACTGTAAACATGGCACAAAATAACTCCTATAGGGGTCATTATTTTCCTTGAACCCTCATAAAGTATATAAACACTGAAGACCCACCCCTGCTTAGAGTTCAATAGTTTAAATATCGGATCCACCAGTAATTGCTTTTTATTGTGGCATACCGCTTGTCAGGATTGGGCACACAGCTTGTTGCATAGATGCGGAAAAGTAGGTTGTATGGGAGTTGTCTTTCTATAATGTTAATGACCCACCCCCGCTTAACAGGTAGATATTGTAGATAGCTTAAAGTGCAAGTCAACTATTAGTTGCTTTTTAATGTTATATGCTCAATACCAGGAGTGGGGACAGAAATTGCAGTACAGACAACACAACATATAATCTGTGTTGGTTGTCAGTCTGCTTCTACGCTTATGGAAGTCTATAAAAGTGTAAAACTTGCCCCTGGTTAGAGCTGGGGCAACATATTACAGCATTAGAAAGTAATGGCTATTAAATGTCAAATGTTCTTTGCACTTTGTCTATAGGTACAAGAAAATAGAGCCTAAAGGGGTCATCATTCTGCCTAGAACCCCTAGAACCTCCAACACCCACCCTCACTCAGAGTTTTCCTAAATCTTTTAAAGTGCTAGTCTTCTAGTAATTGATCTTTAATGTTGCAGACTCTTGAACAGCAGAAGTACTGAAATAACTATATAGATGACACAAAATCACATTGTCACTGCCTCTTCCTCCCTAATGGTCTCTAAAAGTAGAAGACCCACCCATGCTTAGAGCTATATAGATATCTTAAAGGGAAAGTCTACTAGTAAAACTGGAACAGAAAAGCAATAATACAATTTTTTTCTTTTTTAATAGCTGTTGTTAATCCCTTTTCCTCTCGTATAAGTCTATGAAAATGGAAGGCCCACCCCTGCGTAAAGCTGGTTAAAATTGTGCCAGACTTTTTTTTTGCTGTAGACGTTGAGTCATTTTGGTCCCTATTTCTTCATATAGTCATATATTTCTACTGATAAATACCCATGGAAACATTTCTTCCCATTGATAATTTTTCAACCTTTTGCTGTAAGCAGGTGTTGGTCGTATTCATCAGGGCCCTTCTTGATAATCTTCCTGTTTGTGATGTAGCATTCTCCGCTCGCTTACATCCTTTACTGAAATCTTAATTTACACAGAGGACGGATGCCGGTGGGATCTCTTGTGTATTATTAGATCAGCCTGTTTCCAGCAGATTAAGATGAATGACGAGGATGCTTGGAAATGGTATGCGTTATTGGGACTGGAAATGAATTAGCTTATAAAGTAAACTAATTTATTCCCATCCCAAAGTTTTTGGATTCTGTTTGCCTTTTTTAAATAAAATTACCCTCCGATCACTTGACCCAAGGGTCGCTGAAAGGACATAGAACCATCACCAAGCACTTTTATCTTGTGTGACAGTACTTGGTCCTCTATCCACGTACATTGTCACCTTTTCACTCCATCTTCTTACTCTTTTAGTGCCCGGTTGGAAGTAAAACTTGGACGTTCAGAAAGCTTAAGGCTATGCACACTTTTCGGATTCTGTTGCGGATTTTTCCGCAGCGGATTTGATGAAATCCGCAGTGCAAAAAGTACTGCGGATTTATTGCGGTTTTTTGTGCGGTTTCCACTGCGGTTTTAGACACCTGCGGTTTTTTAACATGGAGCAGGTGCCAAACCGCTGCGGATTCCGCACAAAGAATTGACATGCTGCGGAATGAAAACCGCTGCGTTTCCGCGCGTTTTTTTCCGCAGCTTGTGCACAGTGTTTTTTGTTTTCCATAGGTTAACATTGTACTGTACACCACATGGAAAACTGCTGCGGATCCGCACCATCCAAACCTCAAAGTGTGCACATAGCCTAAAAGGATGGGAAGAGCTGAAGAAATCCCACAAAGCTGACAACGTTCCTCGCTCCCGTAGTGATGTGGACATGGATGCTGCGGCTGAAGTGACGAGACTGCATCAGTCCGCATCATCTTCAGCGTCCAGCCTGTCCACAAGGTGAGGACCTCTTTCTTACAATGCACTTTTTCTCTTGATGCAGCTGCTCCAGAACTGTTCTTCCTACTATAAATCAAAAGGAAGCGACTGATGTAGGCACCCATTTTTGGAGGCGATCACCCGAATTGAACACACATGCAAAAATGTTTTAGAGTGCTTTTACATTGCATTTAGGCACCCGTTCAGTGGTTCATATCAGGGCTTACTTCCGAACCCCTCGCAAAACGGGATTCCGACATATGGGCCAACTGGGCCGTAGACTATAAAGCTGCCGACAGAGTGAACGAGCACCAATTTCGGGTGTGTACGCCTACTGGAGTCGGACACTCAGACGTAGTAGATTTCTTCTGGGTGTCTACCTCCAGTAGGCATACACTCCTGAAACCATTCCTGCAGAACGCACGTTCACGGTGTTGTCACCATTATAGTCTATGCTATTGTGTGCGCATATGTCCAAATCCCTTTTTGCAAGGGGTTCGAACTCAAGCCTCTACAGGGCACACTGAACGATTGCCTAAATGCATTGTGAAAGCACCCTAACTCTTTCCTCTGTCTTCTCTCCATATCAGTCAATCATGTGTATGCTCCTCTTACAGCATCAGCTTACTCCATCCTTCCCATTGAGAGTACATGCACACTCAGCCGAACTAAGCGTACATGTCTAAATGGGGTCAGAAAGAATGGTTGTCTAAGATTTATGGGCTTGCTGCTTTTCCTTTTTGAGCTGATCAAGTCCAATTGGATTTTCACAAATTCTCTTTATGTAACAGGTCTTTGGATAACCCAACACCACCGTACACCCCCAAGCTGAGCCGCAGGTGAGGAAGAGCTGTTTTTATGGGGTTACCTCTTGTTAGTTGGGGGTGAGTTGTAGGACCAATATATTTTTGTTGGATGAACTCTGTTGACCATAATGTAGGGTGAGGTGATTGTTGTTGGTAGGAAGTCTTGGATTGGTAAACCCAAGTGGAACCATTACCAGTGGAGCACTGACTAAGCTGTATTATTCTAGGAGTATGGAGTCTCCAAATATGATCTTTAGTGATGAATCTTTGCTGGCCAATCTACAAGAAGACGATTTGGGGCATATGTCTGACCCTGAACCTGATGCCCAGAATTGGCAACATACCGTAGGCAGAGAGGTGGCTCAACATCTTAGTGCAAAGGAGAGGGCACGCCAGGAAGTGATACATGGTGGGTACCTGTACAGAGAACATTGACATTTTAGGACCTACTTCTAATTCTCATGGTTGTTCACTTCTCCTCCTCAGAGCTATTTATGACAGAAGCCTCTCATCTCAGGGTCCTTCGAGTTCTCGATCACATCTTCTACCAGAGGATGCGCAAGGAGAACCTTCTGTCCAGCGAGGAACTTTTGCTCATGTTTCCCAATCCCCCCGAGCTGATTGAGATTCACAGTAAGGATTTATTGACCTGATTTGCAGGGAAATTAAGACTGATTCTAGTTTCTTACATTCTCCCCCACTTTCTTATTGCAGATTATTTAGTAGAACTCATTAAGAGGGTGAGGGAGGAAGGGCCAGTGGTTAAAGAGATTGGTGACCTCATGTTGTCCCGGGTGAGTATCGTTGCCTAAAATTGGTCATTTTTTAACTGATCAGCGCAGCAATTCTCTCAAACAGGCTTGTACATTAATGGATAGATTGCTGTTGCCTATGGCCAAGATGTTTTGATATCTGGTGGAGGGAAATTTGGGAATGGACCAGACTTTGCACAGAATAGTGATTGTATGACTGCCTATAAATCTATACTAGTCATCAACATAGAGGAAAAGATTTTAGCACAATTGTCGTCTAAGTCAAAAGGTGATATGGTTGTGTCTTATCGCCCCTGTGGAGAACTTACGATTTCCTGAACATTCCTTGAGATGGTGCAACGGTAGCTGTAAAATGCGCCAAATTCAGGAAGATGTGCTTGCCCCAATGAGTTTAGCACATCTTGATCATGTGCACTGTTCTTCAAGACTGTAGTACAAAAATCCAGTCTTGATGAATCCACTCATACGAGTCCATATTTAGTCTTGGAGGAGAGTAGCGCTTGGGTTGGGTTGAAAGTTGAATGGACCCAGCTTTGGTTTTTATAAGGCTGCAATGGAAATCACCATGGTGGAGGGGCAGTATTAAGTAATTTATGGACCTCTCTATAAAGAATTTACATTGATTTTTATAAGGTCTGCATACATTCATTTAGGACAGTTCACAGAAAGTTTTCTTATTCTTCTGTTGTATAAGTGTTGAGCATCCCGTAAGAGTTTCATGTATTAGGATGTTGCTACTTACAGAAGTGTGACTTTACTTCACTGAGACTATGGTAATTGCTCATTAATTTTCTTATTCTCCACTATTTTTCAGTTTGATGGGGCCGCAGGAGAAGAAGTGAGCCAAGAAACCGCCAAGTTCTGCTCATGCCAGACGATCGCGCTCGATCTTATTAAAATAAAAAAGCGTAAAGAAGCTCGGTTCAACCTTTTCATGCAGGTGCGGCCCATCTGAGAGCAAGCTGCTTCCTTGTCCATATTCCTTCCAGATCTTCAATAATCATTCATCCAATCATCCATACATCCATCTATCAATCCATATTCCCCATCTATCCGTATATACATCCATCACAATCCTTTTGACTCTCTCCTTGCCCATGCTGTAGGAAGCGGAGAGCAGCCCTCAGTGCCGAAGACTTCAGCTGAAAGACCTAATAGTATCAGAGATGCAGAGATTGACGAAATACCCATTGCTCTTGGAGAATATTATTAAACACACGGATGGTAAGAAAATAAAATTAAAGGCAAAACAAAAAGCAAAAGCATTCGACTTCTTGCAACCTTCCCACTAGGGAATCTGGTTAATATCACTGTGGTCTTTAACTAAACTCCCCACCCCGCAAAATTCTTTCTTTCCAATTCCCCACCGTTCCTCCTTAGTGAGGCACAGCTCCCATTCTAGTCACTTTGTATCACCTTATGGTAAGGATGGAGCATGGTCAAAGTGGTAACCAACACTTCACTGCATCTGTTTAGCTGTAGAGGCAGACCCACGTCCCCATTGGAAGAGGAAGCAAAGAGACCCATGCCCTGCAGATGAAATTATGGACCGCTTTTTTTTAATTAACCCCTTCTATCCCCCTCACTTAGGGGCGAGACCTCTTGTTTTGTTTGAAACGCGCACATTCATGCCTTTCAGTTCTTTTGCAGCCGGCACACCAGAATATGAAAAGCTTTGCCACAGTTGGAGTAGATGTAAAGACATCCTGAAATTCGTGAACGAGGCAGTGAAGCAGCGAGATAACGAATATCGGTTGGGGGAATACCAGAAACGCTTGGATTCCACCTCCCTGGAGAGAAGTAATAACCCTGTGGCTGCAGAATTTAAGGTGACCATGGCTGAAATCTGTGGCATAGAAGGACTTGTGGCATAGAGAAATGTATAATGTAAATGTAAATGACCTTTTCCTATTCAACAGAACTTGGACCTGACGACGAGGCGAATGATTCATGAAGGATCTCTAACATGGAAGATAACAAAAGATAAAACAATCGGTAAGAAATTTGTTTTGGTCGTCAAACTAAGGGTTGGTCAATAAATCTCATTGGCCTTGAAAACATGAACTCATCTATGGCCCCATCTCTGTTTGATATTGAGTATGCTCTAAGATCCTTGTCGGACCATTCCCCTCTAATGTTCCGGATCAGGCAGATCCCATGGGCATTAGACAATCCCTTGAGTGGAAAATTAATCCTTTCTGGCTTAAACTAATTACCGTAATTGTGAGGACGTTCTGAGGAAATTGGTTGTTTTTTTTTTTTACATTCGTGAGGGTCGGCTCCAAATAATGTTACGTTTTACCATGAAGGCTTTTCTGAGGGGGGCTACTTATTAGAGAAATGAAGACCGTTAAAGATAATTCGTGGAAAAGGTGTATAGAATTGGAAGATAGGGAGATTGAGCAAATGTATATTCTAAACAAATGTCCTGAGAGTTTGGCACAGTGGAAGGATACTCAAAAGCTGCTACGATTTTTCCAGCCGGAGCAAGTGGACAACAAATATATGTTTTTAAAGCAGCAGTATTATTAGGAGGGAGAGACAACTGGTCGTCTACTAACTTATCTAAAGCGCAAAGAGAAAACTCTTACATATATAGCTTAAAGGACAATGGGGGAAATATTAGAAGTATATTACATTGGATTTACTCTAGGTTATACTCATCTAGAGTAAATTATTCACAAGAGAAGCTACTGGACTATCTGGGTAGGGTGGGTCTACCGGTTCTGCGGGACAAGAATAGAGAAGCTCTAGAGTCCAATTTCTTTTGAAGAAGTGCAGCAGGTGATGGGAAAGATGCCTAATGACAAGGCCCCAGGGTCAGATGGCCAGCCAATAGAACTCTATAAGTGATTTGAGGAAGTGTTGGCGCAAAAATACCTAGATATGATTATGATACAGGAAAGATATATATATCTTGGTAACGTGTTAGCCAGAGGATAGAAAAATATTTAAAATTGAGAGTCCTCAGTGGTTGATACCTTTTAATGGCTAACTGAAAAGATGGTAACGAATTGCAAGCTTTCGAGACTACTCGGGTCCCTTCATCAGGCGTAGACTAATACAAATTCTGAAGAATCGCATATTTATGCACAAGACAGCCCCCCAAAAATGCCATAGATAAGACAGGTGACGTGAATCAGAACTACCATTATAAACAGTTATGTCCATAAATATTGGAACAGTTCATAGATAAGCAGTGTGAATGTTTTATTGTCCTCTGATTGGGGTCTGGTTCTATGTTATGATGACCCACATGGTCTGAGGAGCAAATTCCTTAGTTGATGTAAAAAGACATAAATCCACGTGGCACATTCATGCCTGCACGGAGTGTGTCAAAGGTCATCATCAGCTTATATTCCCAGACTCTTCTGTCTCTCTGATATTTGAAGTTACCTTTTAATACAAGTAATTTCATGTCCATAATGCTGGGATCTTAGAGGATATATAAAGATCACAGATGGCTTCCAGAGCCCGTATTGCGTCTCTTAGTTGCAATTATTTGGTAATTACAGTTTTTCCAGTTTTATTCCGGGGGTCTGTCTTTTCCACACCAAATCTCTAAAGATGTTGTGCATTTTCCTAAACCATTATTTAGAAATCCTGACAGGTGAGTTTTGCACAACGTACAAAATGCATGGCATTAAGCACATCTTGATGAGGATGTGGGTAACATTTCTACAGAGGAATAGGAAGAAGTGCTGGAATCTCCAGGGTTGCTTTCAATAAACATGATGCAGAGAAGGTCTCAGCTGTTTCTAGTTCATAGAGTTTATAGGAACCCCAAGGTATTGTATAGAATGGGCCTAAAGATGGATGACTGTTGTCTGCGTTGCAGGGAACAAAATGCGGACTTGATGCACATGCATTGGTCATGCCCGAGACTGGTGGGACATTGTAGGTGGTTGGTAGATTAATAGTGAAGTGTTTAATATTCAACCACACTTAGTGCGAAAACCTGTATGTTAGGATTAACGAGGAAGGTGGGATGATCTCCACAGGTACAGTTAGCTATTGCTAAAGTACTCTACCAGATTAGAAAATCTATAGCCACACACTGGCTGGCAACCAGACCTACTTGTTTACAAGAAGTGGTCCAAGCTCTCAACTCTACTATCTTAATGAAAAAAAGGGTTTATACCAAGAGCGGGGCGGTTGGTAAATTTGGTAAAGTATGAGGAGACTGGATCAGGTGCGCAGCTGTGATTTTGGAGGAGCTGGCTAGAGATGTCTTATTTAGTGTACTGATCCTGTAAATTATGATTACCACCTGTCTGGGAAGTAGGATAATGTATTTGACTAATTGTTTAAGAGTAACACCTACCGTATATCAGCATGGGTATGGTTTTATTGTAATACACACGGTGGGGGACGGTGGATGTTAGTTCTGGGTTGGGAAGGGGAGAACTATATTGTGGATATTTGAATCTCATTGAAAGAATAATTGGTTTATATGGGTACTATTGCTATATATGTACTGTATGATGTCATGTAAAATATTCTACTGTAAATTGTTTGTCGTTCAATAAAAGTTTATTAATTAAAAAAACAAGCCCTCGCATGGCTATGATGATAGAAATATGCAAAAGTTACAGCTCTTCAAAGAAAGAGTGGAAAGGACGAAAGCACAAAAATGAAAAATGACTGCGTCCTTAAGGGGTTAAACTAGTTGGTAATCTGGGATATGGTCAATAAGCCATTGTCCAATAACTAATATGTGTGGTCTTGGTTCTTGTCCCACAGATCTGCATGTTCTTCTCTTGGAAGATCTTTTAGTTCTGCTTCAGAAAAAAGACGATAAGCTGGTGCTTAAGTGTCGCAGCAAGACCTCAGTGGTGTCTTCCGATACTAAGCAAAGATTCAGTCCTGTTATCAAGCTGAATTCTGTTCTGGTCCGATCAGTAGCCACAGGTGAGGACTCGATAAGGTATGAAGGAAGATGATCCATGGGAGATGTTGAGCTCCTATTTGGATACGTTATTGTTGTGTTGAGAATTGACACTGGACATTAATGAACTAAGGGGGTATTCCCATCTGGCACTTGTCATATACTCTGCCACAAAGGTCTTAGATGGGAATTGCCCTTTAATGACCAGATATGTTGTAGCAATTTTGTAATGGATAACAGCTCCCTTGACAGTCTATTGATCATAGTTTGTGTTGTTGTCTTTTTTTCCTTTGACAGATAAGAGAGCCTTCTTCATTATTTGCCCATCTGAACATGGGCCCGAGATCTATGAGTTGGTGGCACGGACATCTTCTGAGAAAAACACGTAAGTCTTGCTGTAGAAGGTGTTGTCACATGCGATGTATTTTCGTATCTAGCTTTTTATGACATCCCATATTTCCAATAGGTGGAAAGACCTACTTGAAGAAGCTGCCAAAAGTGCCACGAGACATCCACCTACCTTTATAAAACTGAGCACTCAGAGCGTAGTCCATTCCGGGACACCTTCTAAGAGGTGAGGTCAAATATTGTCCATCTTGGTGTCTTTTACTCATGTCTGATATACAATTGGATCAAGGTAGTTTTCTTAAAGAAATATCTAAACTTACTGGATGTAACATTGTCCCTCTGTCTTCTGCAGTTCGGTGTTACAGGATGCAATCCCAAATTTATTGTCCGAAGCAAGTATGAGAACCAACAGTGAAGACCTCACAATTGGTGAATTGTGTTCTTTGCTAGATAATCTCATCTATTCGATTTTTCCTCCATAATTTCAAGAGAGACCAAATAATTTCATGTGATCTCTTGCTTGATGCTCTGTCCCTGCAGATGAGAATCAAGGAGAGTTCCTGGGACACTCTCATAAGAGTGAGGTTCTTCTAGAAGAATCGGAAAGCCTAGAAGAAGATGAAGCACAGACTCCTACACAATTGCCATTTCCATCTCAAGTGGAAGATACAGGAGTGGGTTTGGAGGACCGGTCTTATCCTACTTACCTCGCCTACCAGTGGCCTTCAGTGAGTGAAGGTTTGGCAAAATCTGCACTGGAAGATGGTAAGATATAAACTTGTTCATATTTTGGTCACTTGGTTGTAGTTGATCTGCTGAGACTTCTGTTTTGTAATATTGGTCTAGTGTAGGCTTTAGGTTCACTGACCATTATAGTTTGACCCTTGATTGAAATTAATCTCTCTTTAGTCCAGAATCTCCGTCAGCTGATTCTACGGAGGCTTCTCCCCATGAGACATTCGGATCATTCAGAGGATGACCACACGCCTACGCCTTCAGTGTCTGATGGGGCAGGGTACCCATGTGAGATGGTGACAGAATCTGTAACAGATACTCTAGATGATGGTCTGGGAGAAGTGTCATCGCAATGCTCTAGTATTGCAGAAAGCAGTGGGACTACGGAGGATTTCGCTTATCGGCACAAGCGGCAAGGTTCGAAAGATGCAGAGGATACTATGTGGGATATGGTCGATAGCCACTTAAAAGGGAGTTCTGAACTTGAGAACCAAAATGATTAATCACATACAAATTCTGAGCACCATAGTAGTAAAGCATACAAAGTAGTGAGAAAAGGTCATCGATTTCACAGTCTGTCATGAATGTGGGTCAAAGAAACAAATTAGATGGCTCTGATTACTTGATCTTCTGATACCATTAATGTTCTCAACGATGGCTTACATTTGGGCTACAGATTATATGTATAATTTAGAACAAGCTGCCTTGCAGTTGAGGGGTCTATTTGGTGCTTTAGTTTACCTTTCCTTCATGCTTGGTAGCAAACTTTCATGTTGAAGGCTTCACTTGTGATCTGTGCTCAGTCAGTGCTGGAAGCTGAAGGCGAGGGACCTGACCAGACACCGGGAATGTAAGTATGTAGTGTTTGTCTTTTTTCACATTTACAATGGTAACCAGGGTAAACATCGGGTTACTAAGCGCGGCCCTGCACTTAGTAACTCGATGTTTACCCTGGTTACCCGGGGACTTCAGGATCGTTGGTCGCTGGAGAGCTGTCTGTGTGACAGCTCTCCAGCGACCAAACAGCGACGCTGCAGCGATCGACATCGTTGTCGGTATCGCTGCAGCGTCGCTTAGTGTGACGGTATCGCTGCAGCGTCGCTTAGTGTGACGGTACCTTTAGACTATGCTGAATTCTGGTGGGACATTTCAAAGCCCTGTTCTTGAGATTGGTGGGGATCCAATCGATGGGATCCTTTGGATAGATGAGAACTTGTGGTGATGGAATAATGGTGCTTTCACATTGCATTTTGTTATATGCTCAGTGGCTCAGTTGGGGCATAGATCTGAACCCTCTGCAAAATGAGATTTGAGAGTATGTGCCGACTGGGCCATAGACTATGATGGTGCTAGCAGAGCAAACGTGCTCTCTACCGCGCATCATTTTTGGTCGTGTACACCTTCTGGAGACAGACAAACCAGATGCAGGCTACCATGTCTGAATGTCTGCCTCCAGTAGGCGTATACGCCCGAGAATGATGCACTTCAGAGAGCAAGTTCGCTCTGCCAGCACCATCATAGTCTATGGCTCCATTGGCGCATACGTCCAAATCCCGTTTTGTGGGGCTTTGGACATATACCTTGACGGGGCCATCAAGCGTGTAACTAAACGTAACTAACCATTTATCACCTGTCCAAGGAATCCCATCAGTCAGACTCCCACCCATCCTGAGAATAGGGCTCTAAAATGTCCCAGCAAAGTAGAGAATATGCCTAGCAGGCGCACCAACACTTGATGGAGCTAGCCAAGTACATGATTTTCCTCTTAACCAAAATGTGGCAAACAAATCTCTTAAAGGGATTGTACATGATTATAAGAACAAGGTTGGCCAATCCCTTTATTCAAATGATTGTGATCACTCTGGCACAGACAGCAGCTTCACCATGGGGGATCTATTGGGGGTGTTTGTAAGTCCTACATTTATGAGGAATATAATAATTACCTTTTTGCCTTCTCGCCAGGGTGAGGAGACGGTAACTAACCTCCACAATGAGCCATTCCTCCTGAGAATTGTCAATCAGAATTGCACACTAACGATCTGTCAGCTGATTTTCTGTTTTACCTTCTAAAGTTTATTTTTGTTTTGTCTTTTCACCATATTCCCCCTTCCTTTTTATTTTCTTTTTCTTTTATTTCCTTTTTTTTTTTCTTTTTAAATTCTGGTGTCTTCTGTACAGGTGAGGTGGTGGGCAGTAATGATGTCATACCGTTGCCAGACAGCAGCCAATCAGAAAGAGTGTTGCAGGAAGCTGGCGGCGGGACGGTTTTAGATGGTAAATCTTTTTTTGCGTTGTAAGAATTTACAGAAGAACAGCAGTCAGCAATAATCACTGAGATGAGAAAACGCTATCTTCTCACCATCATGGCACAATGGCATCACCCTTCTCCAAAAAGAAAAAAAAATACCCCAAATTTCTCATGTTAATACAGTCATGGCCAAAAGTATTGACACCCCTGCAATTCTGTCAGATAATACTCAGTTCCTTCCTGAAAATGATTGCAAACACTAATTATTTGGTATTTTTATCTTCATTTAATTTGTCTTAAATGAAAAAACACAAAAAGAATTGTCCTAAAGCCAAAGTGGATATAATTCCACAGCAAACATAAAAAAGGGGGTGGACAAAAGTATTGGCACTGTTCAAAAAATCATGTGATGCTTCTGTAATTAGTGTAATTAACAGCACCTGTAACTTACCTGTGGCACCTAACAGGTGTTGGCAATAACTAAATCACACTTGCAGCCAGTTGACATGGATTAAAGTTGACTCAACCTCTGTCCTGTGTCCTTGTGTGTACCACATTGAGCATGGAGAAAAGAAAGAAGACCAAAGAACTGTCTGAGGACTTGAGAAACCAAATTGTGAGGAAGCATGAGCAATCTCAAGGCTACAAGTCCATCTCCAAAGACCTGAATGTTCCTGTGTCTACCGTGCGCAGTGTCATCAAGAAGTTTAAAGCCCATGGCACTGTGGCTAACCTCCCTAGATGTGGACGGAAAAGAAAAACTGACAAGAGATTTCAACGCAAGATTGTGCGGATGTTGGATAAAGAACCTCGACTAACATCCAAACAAGTTCAAGCTGCCCTGCAGTCCGAGGGTACAACAGTGTCCACCCGTACTATCCGTCGGCGTCTGAATGAAAAGGGACTGTATGGTAGGAGACCCAGGAAGACCCCACTTCTTACCCCGAGACATGAAAAAGCCAGGCTGGAGTTTGCCAAAACTTACCTGAAAAAGCCTAAAATGTTTTTGAAGAATGTTCTCTGGTCAGATGAGACAAAAGTAGAGCTTTTTTGGGCAAAGGCATCAACATAGAGTTTACAGGAGAAAAAAAGAGGCATTCAAAGAAAAGAACACGGTCCCTACAGTCAAACATGGCGGAGGTACCCTGATGTTTTGGGGTTGCTTTGCTGCCTCTGGCACTGGACTGCTTGACCGTGTGCATGGCATTATGAAGTCTGAAGACTACCAGCAAATTTTGCAGCATAATGTAGGGCCCAGTGTGAGAAAGCTGGGTCTCCCTCAGAGGTCATGGGTCTTCCAGCAGGACAATGACCCAAAACACACTTCAAAAAGCACTAGAAAATGGTTTGAGAGAAAGCACTGGAGACTTCTAAGGTGGCCAGCAATGAGTCCAGACCTCAATCCCATAGAACACCTGTGGAGAGATCTAAAAATGGCAGTTTGGAGAAGGCACCCTTCAAATATCAGGGACCTGGAGCAGTTTGCCAAAGAAGAATGGTCTAAAATTCCAGCAGAGCATTGTAAGAAACTCATTGATGGTTACCGGAAGCGGTTGGTCGCAGTTATTTTGGATAAAGGTTGTGCAACCAAGTATTAGGCTGAGGGTGCCAATACTTTTGTCTGGCCCATTTTTTGAGTTTTGTGTGAAATGATCAATGTTTTGCTTTTTGCTTCATTCTCTTTTGTGTTTTTTCATGTAAGACAAATTAAATGAAGATAATAATACCAAATAATTTGTGATTGCAATCATTTTCAGGAAGAAACTGAGTAGTATCTGACAGAATTGCAGGGGTGTCAATACTTTTGACCATGACTGTATATCTAAGGCTGATTTCACATTTGCGTTTTTTGCCGCTGTGTTTTAATGCATAAAAACGCATGTGTTTTTTTCCCCTATATTTAACATTAAAAACGCATGCGTTTTTTTGTATGCGTTTTGCCGCGTTTTACGACGCATGCGTCGTTTCTATGCTTGCGTTTTGTTGCGGAAATGCAACATGTAGTAATTTCTAGAGGCGTTTTTTTGCCGCAAAAAAAGCATGCGTTTTTTGCGGCAAAAAAAGTATTGCTATGTAAACGCATGCGTTTTTAAGCACATGCATTTGGTTGCGTTTTTTAACGCATGCGTTTCCATAGAGAAAAACAAGTCTACACACTGATAAGCCACCCCCCACCATCAAGGTGATAAAGGGATCCAAACCCTAACCCTAGGGATCCAAACCCTAACCCTAGGGATCCTAACCCTAACCTTAGAGATCCTAACCCTAGGGATCCAAACCCTAACCCTAGGGAGCCAAACCCTAACCTTAGGGAGCCAAACCCTAACCCTAGGGATCCAAACCCTAACCCTAGGGATCCTAACCCTAACCTTAGAGATCCAAACCCTAACCCTAGGGAGCCAAACCCTAACCCTAGGGATCCTAACCCTAGGGATCCTAACCCTAACCTTAGAGATCCAAACCCTAACCCTAGGGATCCAAACCCTAACCCTAGGGATCCAAACCCTAACCCTAGGGAGCCAAACCCTAACCCTAGGGATCCAAACCCTAACCCTAGGGATCCAAACCCTAACCCTAGCCATTTCTATTTATAGTAGGTTTTCTAGTTGATTTTTATGATTGGCAGCTGTCACTAAAGATGCCAAAAAATATTTTTTGCGTTACCACATTTTGAGAGCTACAATTTTTCCATATTTTGGTCCACAGAGTCATGTCACACGCCCTCTGTAGTCCCATTGGCGGTGTCTGGATCTTGATTATTCTCTTGTGAAATTTCTCATCATGCGTACCAAAAACGCAAATGCAGGAAAAACGCATGTAAATGCATAAAAACGCCGCATTTTTTTAACTGCATGTGAAAACGCATGCGTCTAAAAAACGCAGTGTTTGTATGCGTTTACATGCGTTTTTTTCACCACCTGTGTTTGCGTTTTTTTCACCACCTGCGTTTGCGTTTTAAACGCTGCGTTTTTAAACGCAAATGTGAAACTAGCCTATGACTGATAAAGTAAGATTCCCTCATCTGTATGATGATCAACAACATATTGAAGGTGGCATTTTAGATCTTGGGGTTTGAAAAAGTCTACTAATTGGTGATGGAGTGTATTTTAGACCACTGGCTTGAAAAAGTCTATTTGTTGGATGTGGAACATATTTTAGAAGCTGGTATTTTAGATCGTAGGGTTGTCTGAGTCTACTTGTTGCTTGTGAAACATATAAGAAATTATTTATAGTCCACTGTCTCCTGATGTAACAGATTTTGACTACAGAAGCCTTAAAATTAATCCAATTTATTCTCAATCTTGACTGTGGTCTAAGCAACTAGACTTTCAAACATATGGACCACGAGATTTTACTAGCGTCAGAAGATGATAAATCTGGTGGACCACATTATTGGAGGTCTGGTTGCTGGGGCCACCACAAATGTCCAAATTAATCTGGATCCGTCTTAAGCCCTCTGTAGCAAAGAGACCAACACTATTTCCTAGAAAAATCAAACTCCAGGCATCCACAGTAACAAAAGAGGCTATATTGGGAACACACTTGTAAATTGTAGACCTCTAAAGCATTTGTGATCCCAAATACATTCAGAAGAGTGAGACTGCTTTTGAAAGAAAATAACCCTAATTTTTCTAATTCTCTTTCTTTAATGAAGCCTAATTTTTTGGCATCTTCTCTATATTCCTGGGGGGTCAAAGATGAAGAACCTTCCCTCTGTTGATTTGACACTCGTTTTTGTAAAGTCATCATTCCTTGGTGCATCTATTTAATGCTTTAATGTTTTATTTTTGTTCTTTGGGATTTATGAAAGTTCCGTTGAAACTATTTTATCAGAAAATTTTCTTTTTTAAATGGCATTTTCTTTTTTAAAAATATTTTCATTCAAATTTTGAAGAATGGTGTATTTCATGTTCTCACCCGCACAACTTCTTTGAAACCCTATAGTATAAGTCTGAAGTTTTCTTGATGCCTCTTGGTTTTTAATGGTGGTAATTTAATTGTGGTTTAAGACTGTGGCTTTTTGGGTCGGGTAATTTGTATTTTGATTTGCATACTATTTTATAGCAGGAAAAAAACATTCTGATTGCATGGTTGTCTTGGATGTTATGTTTCTTTTTTTTTTGTGGAGGATTGGGATATTTAGAAGTATCTTTATATTTGATCAATGATGGCAACCATTCTAGATAACTCATTGGTCTGCTTCCAAAAACTCAAATGAACCAATTTGAAATACAAAGGAGGACCAAGGTCTTCTTGAAAGGTAACCAAACTTTTTGATATGGTATACCCACTATCTATCTAGTAGAGTTGATCGGTGGGGTTTGAGTCCTGAGACGCCCACAGATTTCAAAAGTAAAGGGGCAGAAGTGTTCAAACTGATATTTGGAGCGTGGGCCTATCGCAATACTACGATACAATACTTTGATAAAAGGATTATCTGAGCAATACTGCCCTACTTTTTTGCAGTCTTTGTTGGTTCTAAGACCCAAATAACTTCCGGTCAAAAACAATGAATAGTGGTTACAACAAAGTTCTTTAAAAAAAAAAAAAGAAAGAACAAAGTTTTATGTAAGCTTCAAGGGTGATACCTCATAACATTTTGCTTATCCAGCTAGCTCATTTTATTTTATTTTTAAACTTCTTTCCGCATTCTTCTTGAGGTCTTTTCTTTGAACCTCATAACCCCCTGTGTTTCCTTCATATTAACATCTCTGAATGCACTATTAGTTCAGCCAAATCTAATCTGCTAATCCATTGGTTTGAAAGCTCAAAACCACATGGCCAGAGAGAAGTCATCTCATCCACTAGACCCTCGCTTACAAAGTGGTTTGATATTGACTTCTCACCAATGTAACTGCATGTACTTGAGTTTTTTCCTATGTTAAAATTCCCTTTTCCATAACATTATTTTCTCCACTCTACACATTAGGAAATATGTTTTATGTGGTAATGCCAACTGTATCGCCATTACCAGAACCCGAGGAAGAGCCCCAGCGACCTTCAGAATTGAGTCGGTACAGAGAACCAGAAGGAAGCCCAAATTTGACAAAATTGGCCAACAATATAGAAAATGGCAACCTACCAGCTCAAAGTATAGAAAGCAAAGCGTCTGGCTTTGACTTGCCACCTAGTTTGGTTATTCAAGATGTTGATACGATCTTCAGAACAATTGAGCAGCTAACAGTCAAATTACACAGGTTGCAGGTGAGATGACGCCCTCTACAAATAGATGAGTGAATCGTGGGTACGGTATGATCTAGATAATGTAAAGAGTCTTAAGGTACCATCACATTTAGCGACGCTCCAGCGATATAGACAACGATCCGACCTAAACTTGATCGCTGGAGCGTCACTGTTAGGTCGCTGTAGAGATGTCAAACACAGCAACTCCAGAACGATGCAGGAGCGATCCAGTGACGTACTTATCGTTCTCGCTGGTTGTTAGCTCCGTGAAAAAAACATTGCAGGCATCGTTGCTTTTGATGTCAAACATGACGAATCACGCCGACCTCACGACCAAATAAAGTTCTGGACTTTCAGCTACGACCAGCGATGTAACAGCAGGATCCTGATCGCTGCTACGTGTCAAACACAACGAGATCGCTATCCAGGACGCTGCAACATCACGGATCGTTGTCGTTCTCGTTGTAAAGTTGCTCAGTGTGAAGGTACCTTTACAGAAATGGAAATGTCCTCCTTGTTGGACATTAATTTGGATGGAGACTCGTGTGTCTCTTGCCAAACTGAAATCCATGAGAGAATTTAGCTCTGCCTTACTAGATTGCATAAGACCCGGTCGGCTGCCAAACGTGGGCTTCTATACCCTGAAGTATTTGATACAAATTTCAACATGCTCAGTTGGTCATGTTCTGAACATTGTTGTTACCATACATGTATACAAACAACTTGGATGGGCACGAATAATTTTTTTTACTATTCATATTCTGTGATCCTAAATACCACAATTTTTTGATATGGCATTTTCAGATGCGCATCATTATTAGTTTGCTTCTTCCCAAAATAGACTTTGGATCAGAATTCTCTTAGTCTCTCAAATTCTTCATGGTTCAGTCAGAATTCGAGAAAAATGCCAACCCTTTCAGCAGAGCTAAGAAAGCGTGGTTGCTCCAATGATCTTTTCCACGAATAAGTGTCATAAATGTGAAATATGTGGTCTCCCTTCTTATTAGTAGGTGGAGTCGGCACATCATGAGCTCTTAAGGTCTCTGAAGGATAAAACCACTGAAGATGCATCTCAGGAGCCTGAAACGGTGATGGTTGAGGACAACAAGCAACCAGAAGTACACCACAAGTCCGCTGTTAATAGTAGTTCTCTCAGCATTTCGGTGTCCCTTCATCGAGATAGTAAGTAGCATCTACTCTGGTGGCTTTCTTTGAATTAGAAAACATTGACTTGATAGTTTTGTCGAATTTATGAAGTGTTGACCATACTATGTTGTTCCTTGTGGGTTAGGAGATGTCCCCCAGAGGAGCAATCTGGTCTCCTGAAATGCTATTTTCATGTCAAACATTTATGGCTTAGCCATACCTATCTTGAGAATATGTCCTCTGTCCACAGGAAATGGAGAGGTGCCTGCTTGCTTGGCTATTTTTGGAGAGACAAAATGGGGGTCAGGGTATATAATTTTTTTATATACAGTGGGTATGGAAAGTATTCAGGCCCCTTTAAATTTGTCACTGTTTGTTTCATTGCAGCCATTTGATAAATTCAAGAAAGTTCATTTTTTCTCATTAACCCCTTCATGACCGGGGGATTTTTCGTTTTTCCGTGTTCGTTTTTCGCTCCCCTCCTTCCCAGAGCCATAACTTTTTTATTTTTCCGTCAATTTGGCCATGTGAGGGCTTATTTTTTGCGGGACGAGTTGTACTTTTGAACAACATCATTGGTTTTAGCATGTCGTGTACTAGAAAACGGGAAAAAAATTCCAAGTGCGGTGAAATTGCAAAAAAAGTGCAATCCCACATTGGTTTTTTGTTTGGCTTTTTTGCTAGGTTCACTAAATGCTAAAAATGACCTGCCATTATGATTCTCCAGGTCATTACGAGTTCATAGACACCAAACATGACTAGGTTATTTTTTATCTAAGTGGTGAAAAAAAATTCCAAACTTTGCTAAAAAAAAAATAAAAAAAAATTGCGCCATTTTCCGATACTCGTAGCGTCTCCATTTTTCGTGATCTGGGGTCGGTTGAGGGCTTATTTTTTTTGCGTGCCGAGATGACGTTTTTAATGATAGCATTTCGGTGCAGATACGTTCTTTTGATCGCCCGTTATTGCATTTTAATGCAATGTCGCGGCGACCAAAAAAACATAATTCTGGCGTTTCGAATTTTTTTCCCGCTACGCTGTTTAGTGATCAGGGTAATACTTTTTTTTAATTGATAGATCGGGCGATTCTGAGCGCGGCGATACCAAATATGCGTAGATTTGATATTTTTTTTTATTGATTTATTTTGATTGGGGCGAAAGGGGGGTGATTTAAACTTTTATGTTTTTTTTTACATTTTTTTTAACTTTTTTTTTTAACTTTTGCCATGCTTCAATAGCCTCCATGGGATGCTAGAAGCAGGCACAGCACGATCGGCTCTGCTACATAGCAGCGATCTGCTGATCGCTGCTATGTAGCAGAATTGCACGTGTGCTGTGAGCGCCGACCACAGGGTGGCGCTCACAGCGACGGGCAATCAGTAACCATAGAGGTCTCAAGGACCTCTATGGTTACCATTCACAAGCATCGCCGACCCCCGATCATGTGACGGGGGTCGGCGATGACGTCATTTCCGGCCGCCCGGCCGGAAGCGGTAGTTAAATGCCGCTGTCTGCGTTTGACAGCGGCATTTAACTAGTTAATAGGTGCGGGCAGATCGCGATTCTGCCTGCACCTATTACGCGCACATGTCAGCTGTTCAAAACAGCTGACATGTCCCGGCTTTGGTGCGGGCTCACCGCGGAGCCCTGCATCAAAGCAGGGGAGCCGGCATCGGACGGTATAGTACGTCCGATGCCGGTAAGGGGTTAATAATATACACTCTGCACCCCATCTTGACAGAAAAAAACAAATGTAGTAGGAAGTTTTGCAAATTTTATTATAAAAAAGAAAAACTGAAATATCACACTGTCATAAGTATTCAGACCCTTTGCTCAGTATTGAGTAGAAGCACCTTTTGAGCTAGTACAGCCATGAGTCTTCTTGGGAATGATGCAACAAATTTTTTACACCTGGATTTGGGGATCCTCTGCTATTATTCCTTGAAAATCCTCTCTAGTTCCTTCAGGTTGGATGGTGAACGTTGGTGGACAGCCATTTGTAGGTCTCTCCAGAGATGCTCAATTGGGTTTAGGTCAGGGCTCTGGCTGGGCAAGTAGAGAATGGTCACAGAGTTGAAGACACTCCTTTTGTTATTATAGCTGTGCTTAGGCTCATTGTCTTGTTGGAATTTGAACCTTTGGCCAAGTCTGAGGTCCAGAGCACTCTGGAATAGGTTTTCATCCAGGATATCTCTGTACTTGGCCGCATTCACGTTTCCTTCAATGACAACCAGTTGTCCTGTCCCTGCAGCTGAAAAACACCCCCATAGCATGATGCTGCAACCACCATGTTTCACTGTTGGGATTGTATTGGGCAGGTGATGAGCAGTGCTGGTTTTCTCCACACATACTGCTTAGAATTATCACCAAAAATGTCTATCTTCGTCTCATCAGACCAGAGAATCTTATTTCTCATAGTCTGGGAGTCCTTCATATGTTTTTTAGCAATCTCTATGCGGGTTTTCATATGTCTTGCACTGAGGAGAGGCTTCCGTCGGGTCACTCTGCCATAAAGGCCTGACTGGTGGAGGGCTGCATTGATAGTTGACTTTGTAGAACTCTCTCCCATCTCCCTACTGCATTTCTGGAGCTCAGCTAGAGTGGTCTTGGGGTTCTTCTTTACCAATCTCACGAAGTGTCTTCTCCCACGATTGCTCAGTTTGCATGGGCGGCCAGGTCTAGGAAGACTTCTGGAAAACAAACTAATCACCAGAGCTATGGATATACCATGGAAGGCCAGACAAGGTGGTATAGTTCAAGATAAATATCTTTATTTACTAGTAACAGTACAGGAAAATATTAAGAATTTAAAATGTGAACAAACGTGTGCGCGTATCAGGACGATTCACATAGCATAATAAAAATCAATACAGAATATGAACCTATATATGTCCTAAAATAGGATATAACAAGTGGACTTATATAAGTAAAATATCAATCCCTAACCTACCTTTGCCTGACATTGCTATCTCCGTGTGCGGTTCCACCATTACTCCAAAGCAACATGCCCGCTGCCTTGGGGTCATCCTTGATTCTGACCTTTCATTCACCCCCCACATCCGATCACTGGCTCGCTCTTCTTACCTGCATCTCAAAAACATTTCTAGAATTCGCCCTTTTCTTAATTTCGACTCTGCAAAAACTCTGACTGTTTCACTTATTCATTCTCGTCTGGACTATTGTAACTCTCTACTAATCGGCCTCCCTCTTACCAAACTTTCCCCGCTCCACTCTGTCCTGAATGCTGCTGCCAGGATCATATTCCTCACCAAACGTTACACCGATGCCTCTACCTTGTGCCAGTCATTACACTGGCTACCCATCCACTCCAGAATCCAGTACAAAACTAACACCCTCATCCACAAAGCGCTCCATGGCTCAGCACCACCCTACATCTCCTCCCTGGTATCAGTCTACCACCCTACCCGTGCCCTCCGCTCCGCTAATGACCTCAGGTTAGCATCCTCAATAATCAGAACCTCCCACTCCCGTCTCCAAGACTTTACACGTGCTGTGCCGATTCTTTGGAATGCACTACCTAGGTTAATACGATTAATCCCCAATCCCCACAGTTTTAAGCGTGCCCTAAAAACTCATTTGTTCAGACTGGCCTACCGCCTCAATGCATTAACCTAACGATCCCTGTGTGGCCTATTTATAACAAAAAAAAAAAAAAAAACTATCAGGTTCCTCGCATCATGTTCTCATTCACTTTATGCAGTTAATAGCCCTCTGTGTCTGTACTGCTACATACTTAGGCAGTTAACTGGTTCATGCAGCTTTACATGAACACCCGAGCCTTACACTATGGCCGGTCCGAATAACTAAAGCAATTGTTACCATCCACCTCTCGTGTCTCCCCTTTTCCCCATAGTCTGTAAGCTTGCGAGCAGCAGGGCCCTCATTCCTCCTGGTATGTTTTGAACTGTATTTCTGTTATGCTGTAATGTCTATTGTCTGTACAAGTCCCCTCTATAATTTGTAAAGCGCTGCGGAATATGTTGGCGCTATATAAATAAAAATTATTATTATTATTATCCCAGATTGGGTATAGAGGATCCCAAAAAAATTCCTCCAAATGAGCAACTTTAAAAAAAAATGGTGACCATTAAGTGAAAAAAAATATATAAACGTGCCATATACAAAATTATTTTTTAAAACAAAGTAAATGAATAGTGCAGCAACACAGAGGGTCACAATTATATGCAATCCTATATATGATTTGAAAAGTGCTGTGGGCAGTGATCAAAAATGGAGAAACTCATTATAGAGAGCCACAAATATATACCATCCTCCATACAATTAAGTGCTAAGTGCAATGAACGAAGAGGAAAAAGCCCTTTATAGAGAGTCACAGATATATGCAATCCTCCATTCAAAAACGTGCTATGTGCAATAAACAAATAGGAAGAAACTCAGGGGGATTATTACCATGCGGTGCCACTCTGTCCTGAAAACGCACACACCCCGACGCGCGTTTCGGAACAAAGCTCCTACATCAGGGGGCCGTATATATATATATATATATATATATATATATATATATATATATATATATATATATATATATATATATATATATATATATATATATATATATATATATATATATATATATATATATATACACAGGAGTTGGACAAAATAATGGAAACACCTGGAAACATCACAAAAGTTACCATATATACTCGAGTATAAGCCGACCCGAGTATAAGCCGACCCCCCTAATTTTGCCACAAAAAACTGGGAAAACTTATTGACTCGAGTATAAGCCTAGGGTGGAAATGCAGCAACTACCGGTGAATTTCAAAAATAAAAATAGATCATTATTTCCCCATAGCTGTGCCATATAGTGCTCTACACCATTCATATTTCCCCATAGCTGTGCCCCATATAGTGCTCTGCACCGTTCACTGTGCCCCATAGCTGTGCCATATACAGTGCTCTGCACCGTTCACTGTGCCCCATAGCTGTGCCATATAAAGTGCTCTGCACCGTTCACTGTGCCCCATAGCTGTGCCATATACGGTGCTCTGCACCGTTCACTGTGCCCCATAGCTGTGCCATATACAGTGCTCTGCACCGTTCACTGTGCCCCATAGCTGTGCCATATAAAGTGCTCTGCACCGTTCATTGTGCCCCCTAGCTGTGCCATATACGGTGCTCTGCTCCATTCATTGTGCCCCATAGCTGTGCCATATACAGTGCTCTGCAACGTTCACTGTGCCCCCTAGCTGTGCCTTATACGGTGCTCTGCACCGTTCATTGTGCCCCCTAGCTGTGCCTTATACGGTGCCCTGCACCGTTCATTGTGCCCCCTAGCTGTGCCATATACGGTGCTCTGCACCGTTCATTGTGCCCCATAGCTGTGCCTTATACGGTGCTCTGCACCGTTCATTGTGCCCCATAGATGTGCCATATACGGTGCTCTGCACCGTTCACTGTGCCCCATAGCTGTGCCATATACGGTGCTCTGCACCGTTCACTGTGCCCCATAGATGTGCCATATACGGTGCTCTGCACCGTTCACTGTGCCCCCTAGCTGTGCCTTATACGGTGCTCTGCACCGTTCATTGTGCCCCCTAGCTGTGCCATATACGGTGCTCTGCACCGTTCATTGTGCCCCATAGCTGTGCCTTATACGGTGCTCTGCACCGTTCATTGTGCCCCCTAGCTGTGCCTTATACGGTGCTCTGCACCGTTCATTGTGCCCCATAGATGTGCCATATACGGTGCTCTGCACCGTTCACTGTGCCCCATAGCTGTGCCATATACGGTGCTCTGCACCGTTCACTGTGCCCCATAGCTGTGCCATATACGGTGCCCTGCACCGTTCACTGTGCCCCATAGATGTGCCATATACGGTGCTCTGCACCGTTCACTGTGCCCCATAGATGTGCCATATACGGTGCTCTGCACCGTTCATTGTGCCCCATAGATGTGCCATATACGGTGCCCTGCACCGTTCACTGTGCCCCATAGATGTGCCATATACAGTGCTCTGCACCGTTCACTGTTCCCCATAGATGTGCCATATACAGTGCTCTGCACCGTTCACTGTGCCCCATAGATGTGCCATATACGGTGCTCTGCACCGTTCATTGTGCCCCATAGATGTGCCTTATACGGTGCTCTGCACCGTTCACTGTGCCCCATAGATGCTCCACATTAATCTGTGCTGCCGCTGCTACTGCTGCAATAAAAAAAAAAAACACATACTCACCTCCCTTGATTGCAGCTCCCAGCGTCTCGTTCCGGCGCCTCCATCTTCCCGGCGTCTCTGCACTGACTGATCAGGCAGAGGGCGCCGCGTACACTATATGCGTCATCGCGCCCTCTGCCTGAACAGTCAGAGAGCGCAGACGCCGGGAAGATGGAGGCGCCGGCCGGGAAGATGGATCGGCGCCCGGCGGCTGGAACGAGGACAGGTGAATATAACATACTCACCTAGTCCTGGCGATCCTCGCGCTGTCCCCTCCTGTCTTCGGCGCTGCAGCTTCTTTCTCTATCAGCGGTCACCGGCACCGCTGATTAGAGAAATGAATAAGCGGCTCCGCCCCTATGGGAGGTGGAGCCGCTTATTCATTTCTGTAATGAGCGGTCCCACGTGACCGCTGAAGAGAGGAAGAAGCTGCAGCGCCGAAGACCGTGGGACGGCAGGGACAGCGCGAGGATCGCTGGGACTAGGTAAGTATACCCCAGCGCCCTCAGCCCCTCACCTGCCGACCCCACCGCTACCGTGACTCGAGTATAAGCCGAGGGGGGCACTTTCAGCCCTAAAATTTGGGCTGAAAATCTCAGCTTATACTCGAGTATATACGGTAGTTTAATATGGTGTAGGTCCACCTTTTACCTTTCATACAGGGTGTCAATTGTTTCCAAGGGAATTTTAGCCCGTTCTGCAGTTAAAACCCCTCCAATCTAACTTGAGTCTCTAAAATCAACCATAAATGCTCAATAATGTTGAGGTCTGGGGATTGTGGGGGCCAGATGAGATGCTCAACTTCATTAGAATGTTCCTCGTGCCATGCTTTAACGATTCTAGCTGTATGATTTGGTGCATTATCATCCTGAAAGATGGCGTTCCCCTCCACCATGTTTTACGGTTGGGAGAAGGCAGCCTGGATGAAATGCTTCTTTCGGTTGTCTCCAAGCGTACACTTGGCCGGGGTTGGAAATAGGGTAAACGATGATTCGTCTGAGAATATCGCGTTTCCACTGCTCGAGGGACCAATTCTGGAGGTTTCTACACCACACTAAACGCTTGGAAACATTTGTCATTGAGAGCATAGGTTTTCTAATTGCAGCTCTTCCGTGGAATGCAGATTTGTGCAGCTCCCGACGAACAGTTTTTATGGAAACTGGGTTCTGTTGGTGTTCATTGAGCTCAGCAGTGATTTTCGGAGCCGTGGTCTTGCGATCCTCTCTCACAATTCGTATTAGAGTCCGAAGGTCTCTCTGTCGACTTTGACTTTCGGCCGGACCTGTGCTTTGCTGCGGACGTTTTTCCTTCTCTTTCAAACACAGTTATTACTTTGGAGACAGTACCTCTTGGCATGCCAAGCATTCGGGCACTGTCTGTTACACTAGCGCCTGCCATATGACCACCAACAATTTGGCCTCTTTGAAAATCCGAGAGGTCTGCCATTGGTATCAGGTTCTCATCAATGTTATTACAATTATGCAAAACAAACAGTTAATTTACATACACATATCACATAACACAAATAAATCAACTACAAAACATTACCATATGTCACTGTTTGCATGTTTATCACATGTTCGAAGATTATGATGCCAAAACGTTAGGTGTTTCCATTATTTTGTCCAACCCCTATATATATATATATATATATATATATATATATATATATATATATATATATATATATATATATATATATATATATATATATATAGTTTTTTTTTTACATAATAAAATGTAATACAGACATCTAAACTCAAAATGCAATAGTACCATAAAATAAAGGATGAAAAAGAAAATGAAAAACTGCCATTCACTGCAGTCAAACCATTGCTATAACCTCCCCATATTTTGGGACAACAGAAACCGATTCTGAAGCCCATTCTAATACTTTCAGTATTAATTTGTTGATTTTAAACCTCAAAACTACTATACAGTAAATTAAAAAAAAATAAAATTGTATATTGTACTTAATAAAACAAACAAGACAACATTTTAGAAAAAAAATCTAAAAATAAAATGCAAAGTTAAGTACAAAATATAAAGTATAAATTTAAGAGGTAAAAAATATTATACTCACCCAGGGGTGGTCCCGCTGCGGTCCGGTCTGATCGGCGTCTCAGGCCCGGTTCCGGTACCTCCCATCTTCATACGATGACATCCTCTTCTTTGCTTCCTGCCGCGGCTCCTGCACAGGCGTACTGATCTGTCCTGTTGAGGGCAGAGCAAAGTACTGCAGTGCGCAGGCGCCAGGAAAGGTCAGAGGGGCCCAGCACCTGTGCACTGCAGTACTGTGCTCTGCCCTAAACAGGGCAAAGTACGCCTGCGCTGGAACCGCTGCAGGAAGACAAGAAGAGGAAGACATCGTATATTGTATATTGCCCAGCTCATGTAGTATATTGCCCAGCTCATGTAGTATATTGCCCAGCTCATGTAGTATATTGCCCAGCTCATGTAGTATATTGCCCAGCCCATGTAGTATATTGCCCAGCCCATGTAGTATATTGCCTAGCTCATGTAGTATATTGCCCAGCCCATGTAGTATATTGCCCAGCCCATGTAGTATATTGCCCAGCCCATGTAGTATATTGCCCAGCCCATGTAGTATATTGCCCAGCCCATGTAGTATATTGCCCAGCCCATGTAGTATATTGCCCAGCCCATGTAGTATATAGCACAGCCCATGTAGTATATTGCCCAGCCCATGTAGTATATTGCCCAGCCCATGTAGTATATTGCCCAGCCCATGTAGTATATTGCCCAGCCCATGTAGTATATTGCCCAGCCCATGTAGTATATTGCCCAGCTCATGTAGTATATTGCCCAGCCCACGTATGTTGTGAATTCTGCTTTTGGGTTCCCTCCGGTGGTTGTAGGTGGTAATGCAGTTGTCCCTGGGTTGCAGTCCTGGTCAGGTGTATCTGGTGATTGCAGTTCTGACTGGGGTATTTAGGTGTGCAGGATTCATTAAGTCCTTGCCAATTGTCCATGGTTGTTGGGAGGTGTTGGACCTCTGTCTGGTTCCTCCTGCCTTGCTGCCAATTCAGCTAAGTGTCTGGTTTTGTTTCTGTGGCACACATGCTGTGTGCTTGATAATTCAGTGCTAATCATTTGTTTTTTCTTGTCCAGCTTAGATTGTGTCAGTATTTTCTCAGTCTTGTTGGATTCTCAGGAGTTGCAGATATACGTTCCACGTCTTTAGTTAGATGGTGGAATTTTTTGTATTATCTCACCTGTGTCCAAAACTGGGGCTTATTTTTAGCCAAAGGTGTAGCATCAATGCCCCTTAAAGGCTGGTCTACACGAGAAGCTAATTCCTGAACATCCATGCTAGCACAAGACTCCTCAGCCACCCAGAGAAAAAGAGGGAAGAGAAGACAAAGCAGACTGCAGAAAAAAAAATGGCTCAACACCTTTCTTCCCTTCTTCTGAGATGCATTTAACTCATTATTGGCCAGTTGTACTGTTATGATCCGGTGACCTTGGAGCCGCGTGAAACTTTCTCTGGAGTAGGTGGAAACTGTACTGACCGCAAATCCTAAACCATCACCGCAACTAGAAGTAGCCGTGGGGTGTGCCTAACAAACCCTAGACACCTCGACACAGCCGGAGGACTAAATGCCCCTATAGATGGAAATAGGAATTCTACCTTGCCTCAGAGCAGAACCCCAAAGGATAGGCAGCCCCCCACAAATATTGACTGTGAGTAGGAGAGGAAAGACACACGCAGGCAGAAAACAGGATTTAGCAAAAGAGGCCACTCTAGCTAAATAGGAAAGGATAGGACAGAATACTAAGCGGTCAGTATTAAAACCCTTCCAAAAATATCCACAGCACAGGCGTCCTGCCTGCGCTTCCAGTACCGGAACGGGAGTGGGTAAGTGGATCTTCAATCAAAAAATAAAAATACCGCCGTGATTCCAGCACAAGGGTTCCCATCAGGACAGGAAACCCAACTGAAGCGAGGGAGAGGTACCGCCCTTTTATTTCAGTAGGTTTCCTGTCCCGACTGGGCGGATCCCTCTCTCAGGTGTGCTGTCATGGGAGACGGGAAAATTATTATTTTTTCTAGAAAACCCGCTAGAAAAGTAAATCAAACCCCCCTTCATCACGCCCTTAGTTAGGGAAACATAAAAAAAATGTAAAAAATGTATTTATTTCCATTTTCCCATTAGGGTTAGGGCTAAAGTTAGGGTTAGGGCTAAAGTTAAGGTTACATTTACGGTTGGGATTAGGGTTAGGGGTGTGTCAGGGTTAGGGGTGTGGTTAGGGTTATGGTTAGGGCTATGGTTGGGATTAGGGGTGTGTTGGGGTTAGGGTTTCAGTTAAAATTGGGGGTTTCCACTATTTATGCACATCAGAGCTCTCCAAATGCGACATGGCGTCCGATCTCAATTCCAGCCAATTCTGCGTTGAAAAAGTAAAACAGTGCTCCTTCCCTTCCGAGCTCTCCCGTGCACCCAAACAGGGGTTTACCCCAACATATGGGGTATCAGCATACTCAGGACAAATTGGACAACAACTATTAGGGTCCAATTTCTCTTGTTACCCTTGTGAAAATAAAAATTTGGGGGTCAAAAAAACATTTTTGTGGGAAAAAAATTATTATTTTCACGACTCTGCATTATAAACTGTAGTGAAACACTTGGGGGTTCAAAGCTGTCAAAACACATCTAGATAAGTTCCTTGGGGGGTCTAGTTTCCAAAATGGTGTCACTTGTGGGGGGGTTTCTACTGTTTAGGTGTATCAAGGGCTCTGCAAATGCAATGTGACGCCTGCAGACCAATCCATCTAAGTCTGCATTCCAAATGGCGCTCCATCACTTCCGAGCTCTGCCATGCGCACAAACGGTGGTCCCCCCTCCCCCACATATGGGGTATCAGCGTTCTCAGGACAAATTGGATAACAACTTTTGGAGTCGAATTTCTCCTGTTACCTTTGGGAAAATACAAAACTGTGAGCTAAAAAATAATTTTTGTAAAAAAAAAAATCATTTTTATTTTCACGGCTCTGCATTATAAACTGTAGTGAATCACTTGGGGGTTCAAAGCTGTCAAAACACAGCTAGATAGGCGTGGCTAGCAGCTGAAGGAGCAGGACGTGCTTCCATTAAGCTCCTCTGCTGGCCGTTCTTATCCAGCTAAATCCACTTCTTTTCATAAGACATCCATTGGCCTTAAGAACTTTTCTCATCTCCTCGCTGGCATAGGAGTCTTTTTCATTTTATTATACCCCACAAATTGGCCTCTCTTAGAACTTTGGCCCTGAGGCCTGCACGTGGGCCAGAAGCCTGCCGGAGGATCCCTTCTCCCTGCCGGTGGAGGGCTGAGAGCTGCGCCTAGTGTGGACAACTACCCAGACTTCTCCCTGCAGCCGGTGCTTTCCCACTTCCCTCTACGCCTGGTGCCCTTGCTGTCCGGAGTGAGGGAGTCTTGAGGACTGTGCTGCGGCGCCGGGGGAAGGTAGGACTGAGGGGGAAGAGTGCCCTGCGGCCCCGACACTTCCCCTGGCCGCCGAGAGTGCCGCGGCTTTACCGAGCCCTGGTGAGAGGAGCGGAGGGTGGTGTGAAGCGGTGCCGCCTTGGAGACGGTCCTGCACCGGAGGGGGCTGCCCCCTGGAGGTGCTGCTGCTGGGCGCCGCTCCCGCGCCCTCGCCCCGGCTCAGCGACCACACAGTCCTGCCTCCTGTTGCGGCGGTCTGGGACTGGGGACCTGCGGGGCCGGTACCTGCGTCCCCTCTTGGCCCTCATCTCCGGCCGCTGAGCGCGGGGATCCGGAGGGGGGGGGGGGGCGCGGTGCAGCCGGCGGTTCACGGCCCCTCTGTCCCGGCAGTTGGTCACCGGCATATGTGCCCCTGGGGAAGCGCGGGAAATTATCGCGCCAACGCCATCTTGGATTCATCTCAGAGGTGGTGAGTGGACTCTGCAACTACTGGCGGTGAGGAGTAATAACCTGTCTCTTGCTGTCTCCCTTGTCCCGGAGGGCTCATCATCTGCTCCTCTCTGCTGGCCCATACCCAGAATCAACAGGCACACATAACAGGATGCCTCAGTTATATTAAACTCTTAAGCTGCTGACAAAAACCTAGAGCTTTTTGGGCTCCACTGCGTTCACTTATACAGCATAAAACCTGATACTCTTTCTCCTGCTGCCCCATACCCAGAGACATAGGTGGCTAACAACAGGGCACTGTGATCACATTGGCAATAAATCCGCTGCACATAAAAAGCACACAAAAAGCTCCTTTAAATACCGGAGACTATAAATATAATTGGAGGTGGCATTAACCCCCGCTGGTGATCAGGGCTGCGACAGACTGAGACGGCATTATTCTCTGCGCTGGGATTCCCTCCTGCCCCTTCTCTCCCCTGCACTGTGGTTTCGATTATCTCGAGCTCTCATACCCTTAAATCATCTGGGTGATAACTTGTGGTGCATTCATATAATACAAACTCCTTTACAACTCTGCTACATCTTACTTATATCAACAGAGAGCTAGTAAGAAAAAGCCACAGTCCACCGCTGCCATCATCTGGCGACTTACAGGAACTGCTGCTCCAACCACATTTTTATTTCAATTTTGTTTTTTTTTTTGTTTTTTTTTATTTTTCCTTTTACAATTTTATTTAGTTTTTTCTCATCTGTATACTTTATCCCCGGTCGAAACCGGTCAGCCATAAAGCGCAAAATTATGCTCAAACAGTAGAGAACCGGTTCTCAACAATGAACTAACACTTTTTACTTGAATGTCCAAGTGGTGACCATTGCATATCACGCCATCAGAAGCTTCACTATGGGTAAAACAACCAAAGAGCGTGAAAAACTTTCAGCTAAACCTCTCGCTGACACTCAGACTCGTAAAGCACATGGAAATTTAGATAAATATCTTAAAAAGGGGGCAGATATGCCGCAGACTCCCTCAAAAAAATCATATAAGAGAGCTATCTCTTCAGACATCTTGGAAGACTCAGATTCCAGTGGGGAGGGCTCTGACTGCGAATCCACTTTGGAGGACTTAGCCCCGACCTCTAGAGCCTTCATGAAAAAATTACTTGCACAAAGCATGCAGCCACTTTTGGAAGAAATTTCAGGGTTGCGTGCAGATCTACAGCATATGGGCCAGAGAGTGGAAACCCTAGAATCCGCCAACATGGAAGCGACTGATGCCATCTTGTCCCTACGTGACCAACTCCTACAACAACAACACCAAATCAACACTGCCCTCCTAGCTGCGGAGGACCAGGAAAACCGCAGCAGAAGAAAAAACATTAGGCTGAGAGGCGTTCCTGAATCCTTTGCTCGGGAATCACTGGATAAGGTCACCAGAGAAATCTTCTCTGACCTCCTAGGGAAAGAGAGAGCGGACTCCATTGTTATTGAGAGAGTTCATCGCGCCCTCAAACCCAGGCCTAAACAGGGAGAGCCGCCTAGAGACATCATCTGTGGCCTCCTGAGCTTCGTTGATACCACAGCGGTCCTAACTGGCGCTAGAGAAAAAGACAATCTCTTATATGAGGGTGCTCATTTACAACTCTTCCAGGATCTTGCCCCATCCACTCTGGCTAAACGGAGAATTCTCAAACCACTCCTATCTGAACTGAGGTCACGCGGCCTGATGTATAGGTGGCTCTACCCCTTCGGTCTGGCCATCACGGTGGGCAACCGCCAGATCACAATACGATCCCCGTCAGACCTTGATGAAGCCTGGTCGACTCTTGACATTTCACCGATAGACATTCCCTCCTGGATGCCAGTTGACACAGGATGGAATTTCCCTAAATTGACAAAACCACAAGAATGGTCAGTTAAAAAGAAACACGCTTCTCCTAAACCGAAGAAAACCGCCCCTAAAGTTCTCCCAACATGAAGCAGACCGGTTACGCTGGTTTGGTTTTTTCTTCCTCTTGAAAGGGGCGAAAATTACGACCTGACTCCTGAGTCTTTTTTCTTTTTTATTTTTCACCAAACCAAGTTCTTCTTATGATTCTTTTTCTCCTGTTGCCAATGTTTTTCCTCATCTGTTCACATTGACTGGAGTTGACAGAATTTTTGTCATTTCTCTGGACTTGGAGAAAAACTCCATATTGTTGATTGCATTATGTTTCTGTTCCTTAACACTAATGTTTTCTCGATACTTTGATAATAGCTCCACTGCTATGTTCACATATTTGTAGAGGTCACCACTTGGGCCTTTTCTCGCTTATGTTTGGGTTCTTGTACCCCCCCCCCCCTGCGATAGGCGAGTTGTATTTTGTATATAGTTGGTTAACTACCATGTTTCATGTTTTTTTCAGGCTCTATGGTGTGACGGGGGACTCGGAGGAAGGAGTGGATGGCGACTAACCGAACTAACGTGGGCACGGTTACGGTAGCGTCCCTTAATGTGAAAGGTTTAAATTCCCCTGCAAAACGCAGTCAGATCCTAACACTGTTAAAAAAACAATCTACACAAATAGCCTTCTTTCAAGAAACTCACTTTAAAATGGGAAGAACCCCTAACATGTCTTTCTCCCCTTTCCCAACTTGGTACAATAGCTGTTCTTCCTCCGCCTCTAGGGGTGTAAGTATTGCGCTTAAAAAAGGTCTCCCATTCACACTGGAGGACAGTCTGACTGATTCGGAAGGCAGATTCGTTTTTATAAAAGGGCTTTTAGCAAATACAAAAATAACCTTAGCAAATTTATACGCCCCAAATATAAACCAGACACAATGGATTCTCAAATCATTGGATACTTTACAGCTTTTTAAGGAAGGTTTATTGATTGTGGGTGGGGACCTAAACCTGACTCTACAACCCAACCTAGATTCCTCTAGTGGTTCCTCTTCCATTCCTCAAAAATCGAGACAAAAACTCCTAAATAAGCTAAACTCTTTACAACTAATAGACCCCTGGCGAAGCTTCTACCCCACAACGAAGGATTACACATTCTTCTCGTCACCACACAACTCTTATCATCGCATTGACTACTTTTTAGTACAATCTCGAGCCTTACATCTAATAAAATCTTCTAAAATTGGCACAATCACTTTATCAGATCACGCCCCTGTCTTCATTGAGATTCTCATCACCACGCTACCTAGACCTGCTTTGACCTGGAGACTTAATGAATCGTTGATTGATAACCCGAGGCATACAGACAAACTTAAAGCCATCATCTCTCAATTCTTCAATGAGAACATAAATACGGGACATCTCACTCCCATTATATGGGAAACACATAAAGCCGTCCTCAGGGGTGAACTCATCTCACTTAGCTCGTACATTAAAAAACAAAAGAGAAAAAGAAGTCCAATCTCTCCTCCACCAAATAACCACTGCAGAGCGTACACATAAAAGTACTAAATCACCCGAGTCTCACCAGGACCTTAGTTTCCTTCGTAACAAACTCAAAGACCTATTAAATGTAAAGTCAGCTAAATTGTTTATGTATTGTAGACACCGCTTTTATTTGCATGGTAATAAAAGTGGGAAACTCACCACACAATTACTAAAGAAGCAAAAAGAGAAAAAAATCATTAAAAAAATTATTACGACGACAGATAAGAGAGTGGTGGACTCAAAAGAGATTGCTGAGACCTTCCGGCAATACTACGAATCCCTCTATAACCTGCCCCTTTCTGATGACATGAAAAATTGCTCGACAGCCATGACTAAAATCCAAACTTTTTTGGCCTCTCTTCCCCTTCCAAAAATCTCCCCTGAGGAAGGTAACGCACTCACGGCCAAAATTACACTTAAAGAATTAGAAGACATTTTAAAAACCATCCCGAATGGGAAGGCACCCGGCCCCGACGGTTTCCCGGTGGGCTATTACAAAAAGTTCTCTGATATTCTTCTCCCCCACCTAGTTGATCTGTTTAATTCCTAAGGAAGGGAAGGACGACAGCCTGTGTAGCAATTACCGCCCTATCTCATTGCTCAACACTGACCTGAAATTGTGGGCCAAGGTGTTGGCTTCGAGGTTGAATGGTGTCTTGGGCAGAATTATTCGGCCTGACCAGGTGGGTTTCGTGAAGGGTCGCGAGGGCAAACATAATTCTACCAAAATCCTCCACGCTATTTCATATGCAAAGAAGACTAAGACTCCATTGACTATTTTGTCGACTGATGCTGAAAAAGCATTTGACAGAATTAGCTGGAGATACATGGTCTGTACGCTTCAAAAGTTTGCCTTCCCACAAGCCTTTATAGATGCTGTAATGTCCCTCTACGTAGATCCATCTGCTAGGGTCGGTGTGAACGGTATTTTTTCCGAACCATTTAATATAACTAACGGTACCAGACAGGGCTGTCCTCTCTCTCCCTCCCTTTTTATCATGGTCATGGAAACCCTGATGGAAAAGATTAGACAGGATAGTGAGATCGTAGGCCTTAAGATGGGTAAACTAGACGTCAAAGTAGCTGCTTTTGCCGACGACCTTTTAATCTTAACCTCCAATCCCAAAACATCTTTCCCGAAGTTAATGTCCCTGTTTGCTGATTTTGGTGAGATATCTAACTTTAAAATAAACGCAAATAAATCTGAAGCATTAAATGTCTCAGCAAACAACTCAGATATCCTGGTTTTAAAAGAAAACACCCCTTTTAATTGGCCATCAGAGAAACTAAAATATCTTGGAATTTATCTAACGGCCGACCCTTCCTCCCTTTATAAATGTAATTATACTCCCCTCCTGACACGGCTTCAAACGGACTTAAAAAATTACGACATACCTTATTTATCTTGGATGGGCAGAATAAATGTCTTTAAATCTTATATTTTCCCCAAAATATTTTATACCATGAACATGGTTCCCATACCCCTTCCCAACTCATTCTTCCATTCAGCCAACCAACTGATCTCCCAGTTCATATGGAAATACAAAAGAGCCAGACTCCCTTTTAAAATTCTCTCTCTTCCTAGAGGTAGCGGCGGTCTTGGCCTTCCAGACATCAAAACATATTACAAAGCCATACATATTGCTAGATGGTTTAACCTGGTAAAACCCAATCCAGAAAATCTCAGTACAAATCTAGAACTTGCTATACTAGGGGATGAAGCTGATCTCTATCTCTGGTCGTCTTTTAATTGCACACGCATAAAATCTAATGAGATCCTGTTCAACACTCTATATATAAAACGTTCCCTTATACCAAACCAGATTCCGTATTGTCATTTTCTAGAAAGTATTCCAATTAAGATCATCCCATGGTTGGTGGACCCTATCTATGAGGACGTTTATGGACTCTGGACATCCCTACCAGACGCCCCAATTTCTAAGTTCCTTTCAAACCAAATACCTTGCATTGATAATTGGCCGATCAGTGCAACAAAACAACCTACTAATTTTCTCCAGAAATATCACATACACCGTATAATGACCGCGTTTAGAACTAAGATAAACCAGTCTACGGATTGGCTCTGGCTTGACTTGCTAGTGAAGTTGAAAGCTCCAGTCACTAAATTGGTTTCTAAACTATACGCGAACCTCCTCAAAAGTTCAACTCAATTTAAACCTTTATATCTTTCTTCCTGGGAGAAGGAGTTGGGAATGACACTTTCCCCTAGTGAAACTCAGCGGGTACTAGCCAATTCCCATGGGTTCTCCAGATGCATCCTATTGCAGGAAAATGCATTTAAGATCCTTTCCAGGTGGTATTATACCCCAGAAAGACTGTTTCATTTGGGATTGGTGGATTCCCCGCTGTGTTGGAGGTGCTCTCGATGTGTGGGGTCCTTAGCGCATATCTTCTGGCTCTGTCCGGAATTAAAACAATTTTGGGCAGATGTAAATATGTCTTTACACGATATGGGCCTGATAGATCGGGATCTAACTCCCCAGGAGGTGTTGCTTTCTCTTCCTTCTTCCTCTTTTAACCCAAAGTAACACGACTTACTACCCATCTTATTAGCGGGCGCAAAACATTTAATCTCATTACACTGGAGAAAAACATCTCCCCCAACGCTGGAGGAATGGATCCTCAAAGTCCAAGATTTATATCGTTTGGAGGAATTATCTAGTTGGGAAACACGCTCTCACGAGAGATTCAAGGATTCTTGGCTTCCATGGGAAGTGTTTTTGTGCCCTACTCCTGGGTTTAGGGCGGAAGACCCCCCGTGAAGACTTCATCTACTAGTTCCCTACTAAGAGACTTCATCTACTAGTTCCCTACTAAGAGCTCTGTTTTAACCCTTTCAACTTATCTTTTATTTAGCAAGACGCGGTGACCGTCCCGACTCTATTTTGTGCATGTTCTAGCCTTTTTCTTTGCCGTCCACTCCTCCTCCACCTCATCTGAATTCAATTTTATCCGCGGTAAAATAGTCCTTCTGTCGCACCCTCTAGCCTTCCAAAATTCTATTATAACTTGTATTGTATCTAGGGCTAGTTCTTTGCAGTCCTGAAATTTTGTTCTAAGTTCTCTAAGCTCAATTGTCTTCACTGTCTAAAGACTGCATACGTATAATCCAGATGCCATGATTATCCTTAGACATATTATAAAATGACAAATACCTGTATTTCTTGACATGAGAGCGAATGTTTACTGTTTTATTTCTGTTAATTGAAAACTTAAATAAAGAATTTAAAAAAAAAAAACACAGCTAGATAAGTTTCTTAGGGGGTCTACTTTCAAAAATGGTGTAACTTGTGGGGGGTTTCAATGTTTAGGCCCATCCAAGTCTCCAAACGTGACATGGTGTCCCATCTCAATTCCAGTCAATTTTGCATTGAAAAGTCAAATGGCGCTCCTTCCCTTCCGAGCTCTGCCATTACCCCAAACAGTGGTTTACCCCCACATGTGGGGTATCGGCGTACTCAGAACAAATGGCACAACAACTTTTGGAGTCTAATTTCTTCTCTTACCCTTGGGAGAATAAAATAAATTGGAGCTGAATAAATTTTTTGTGAAAAAAAGTTAAATGTTCATTTATTTTTTTTAAAACATTCCAAAAATTCCTGTAAAACACCTGAAGCGTTAATAAACTTCTTGAATGTGGTTTTGAGCACCTTGAGGGGTGCAGTTTTTAGAATGGTGTCACACTTGGTTATTTTCTATCATACAGACCCCTCAAAGTGACTTCAAATGTGATGTGGTCCCTAAAAAAATGGTGTAAAAATGAGAAATTGCTGGTCAACTTTTAACCATTATAACTCCCTAACAAAACAAATTTTTTGTTACAAAATTGTGCTCATGCAAAGTAGACATGTGGGAAATGTTACTTATTATTTTGTGTGACATATCTCTGTGATTTAAGGGCATAAAAATTCAAATTTGGAAAATTGCAAACTTTTCCAAATTTTCGCCAAATTTCCTTTTTTTTCACAAATAAACGCAAGTTATATTGAAATTTTTTTACCACCATCATGAAGTACAATATGTCACGAGAAAACAATGTCAGAATCACTGGGATCCATTGAAGAGTTCCAGAGTTATAATCTCATAAAGGGACAGTGGTCAGAATTGTAAAAACTGGCCAAGTCATTAACGTGCAAACCACCCTTGTGGCTTAAGGGGTTAATATATGAGGACTATAGGGAGTGTATTATACTATGTGGAGGACTGTGGTGCATATTATAATATATGGAGGACTATGGAGTGTATTTTACTAAACAAGTAAAATGCTGCATATTCAGATTGTTTTTGCTGGAATAAAAATCATTGTTCTCAGCAGCGCATCGCCAGCTTAAACTGTAGATGTGCTGCTGATAACATGATACTGTATGGGGATCGGTTAGTGATCTGTTAGTGATCGTTCTGCCTCATCATTATTCCTCAACTGGTGGAAGGAGGCCGGGAAACAAGTGTTGAACAACTTCAGGATTGTCGATCAAACTCATTTAGCGGCCTGAACTCAGCGCTTGTACATACACCTGAAATGATTTTCTGTGATGTGCAATATGTTAGCATTTGGGGCCACATTATAAACTTTGCCTAGGGCCCCACTTTGCCTAAAACCGGCCCTGCCTACAAGTGTACAAAGATATTATACAGTCACCATGTGACAAGTGGGCCTGTGCAACTTCAAATGCCAGGGCTGAATGTTAGTCCCAGTCCGGCCCTGGTGTTAGTAGTTTAAACTGGATACGCTGGGAAATTGGGAGCTAGTGAAGGGATTTGCAAAGAGGGGAAGCAGGAGTGTAGGGAGGAGAAAGACTAATTAGTCGGGTAGCAGAGTTAAGGGTGGACTGGAGACGTGCGAGAGTGTTAAGGTACTGTCACACATAACGATATCGTTAACGATATCGTTGCTTTTTGTGACGTAGCAACGATATCGTTAAGAAAATCGTTATGTTTGACAGCAACTAACGATCAGGCCCCTGCTGGGAGATCGTTGTTCGTTGAGGAAAGTCCAGCACTTTATTTCGATGCAATGTCTTCACTGGTAACCAGGGTAAACATCGGGTTACTAAGCGCAGGGCCGCGCTTAGTAACCCGATGTTTATCCTGGTTACCAGCGTAAACGTAAAAAAAACAAACACTACATACTTACATTCCGTGTCTGTTCCCGGCGCTGTGCTTCTCTGCACTGGCTGTGAGCGCCGGCCAGCCGGAAAGCAGAGCGGTAACGTCACCGCTCTGCTTTCCGGCTGACCGGCGCTGACAGTGCAGAGGAAAGCAGAGGGCTGGAGGACAGACACGGAAGGTAAGTATGTAGTGTTTTTTTTTTTTTTTACGTTTACGCTGGTAACCAGGGTAAACATCGGGTTACTAAGCGTGGCCCTGCGCTTAGTAACCCGATGTTTACCCCGGTTACCAGGGGACTTTGGGATCGTTGGTCGCTGGGGAGCTGTCTGTGTGACAGCTCTCCAGCGACCAAACAGCGACGCTGCAGCGATCGACATCGTTGTCGGAATCGCTGCAGCGTCGCTTAGTGTGACCGTACCCTTAGAAGGTAGGCCACAGAGGAGGATGTTGCAGAGGTCGAGGCGGGAGATGATTAGGGCATTCACAAGCATTTTGGTAGAGTGAGGGTTGAGGAAAGGACAAATTCTGGAAATATTCTTGAGCTGGAGGCGACAGGAGGTGGTGAGAGCTTGGATGTGCGGTTTGAAGGACAGGGCAGAGTCAAGGGTTACACCAAGGCAGCAGATTTTGGGGACAGGGGAAAGTGTGATTTCATTTATTTTGATAGATAGATCAGGTAGGGAAGATATGCGAGATGGAGGAAAGATAATTAGTTCAGATTTGTCCACATTGAGCTTGAGAAAGCGAGAGGGGAAGGAGGATATGGCTGATAGACACTCTGAGATTCTGGAGAGCAGAGAGGTGACATCTGGGCCAGAGAGGAGGATCTGAGTGTCATCAGCATATAGATGGTACTGGAAGCCATAGGACCTTATGAGTTGTCCCAGGCCGAGTGTATAGATTGAGAAGAGAAAGGGCCCAAGGACAGAGTCTTGAGGGACTCCAACAGAGAGGGGGCGAGATGAAGAGGTAGTATGGGAGTAGGAAATGCTAAATGTGCGGTTGGCAAGGTATGAGGAGATCCAAGATAGGGAAAGGTCTCTGACACCAAAGGAAGAGAGGATCTGTAGTAGGAGGCAGTGGTCAACTGTGTCGAAGGCAGAGGACAGGTCTAGAAGGAGGATTATAGAGAATTGTCTGTTAGGCTAGGTTCACATTACGTTCTGGCAGTCCGTTACACCGCGGCATAAAGCGGTGTATCGCAGTCCGTTAACGCTGCCATTGAGCTCTATTTCGGGCACATCGCTAGCGCACGCCCATAATGGGCGTGCGCTAGCGATGTGCCGTCATTGAGTGATGGACCCTGGGACGCGGGCTGCAGCGTTTCCGGGTCCATCACTGCTAGCACAGAGCATCTGCTAGCTCTATCTGCGCTAGTGCAGCGCCCCAGGGTCCTGGTCGTTGCAGTAATGTCATTTTCCTCTAATGGGGAGTGATGTTACGTTTGGAGGCAATAAAGGAGATCTTACTGCTAGGTTTCACCAACACACTTCATACTCCAGTCCACCAGGGGGAGCTATGCTCCTATTTATTCGGGCACTCCTCACAATTAGGTAAAACTAGTGGTCTGGAAAGGAAGTTAGTCAGATGCTGGCTGGGCTTCTCCCAGTTAGCTGCTGCCTGAGCTCCACTCAGGGAGTTGTCCCCTGACAGGGGTGGGATCCTGTAAGAGACCTAGATAGAAGGCCACGGAGCTGCGCCTGCCCCACGTGCGACAGCATCCTAAGGAAGACACGAACAGAGAACTGTATTGTAGAGAGTGAGAAGAAGTCATAGCAAAAGGAGAGGAAACCAGAAGGAGTTCTGCCCTGCACAGTCTGCCTCCTTCTGTGGCGCAGGATTCGGTAGCCGGAACACCGAGGGAGCAACAGTCCTTTATGCCTTGCTCCAGAGACCGGCAGGACAGCTAATTGCAAGTTACTGATCCGCCCTATACCCAGGAGTCGTGGTGGCACCCACGAGAGGCCGGGGCATGCTAGAGTCCCTGTAAAAAGCCTCAGGCCACCGGTCATATGGGTTTGTCCTATCCATCTGGGCGACAGAGAGAGAAAGAGACATAACATCTAGAACATCTACAACAGTTGTGAGGACCTTATGAGAGTCTCAGCAGTAAGGGACTACAACACCCAGACGCTAGAGTAAGGCTGCTGATTTCCACCTGGATAAGGGGACTCTGGATTTACCTCCAATCCGGCCGGACTCTGCCTGCCCTGTAATCTGGTGCTCTGGACTGTGGATGCTGAAGCCTTCAGTAAAGGTAAAGAGACTGCAACCTTGTGTCCTCATTCTTCGCTGCGCCTCACACCATCCACTATCTACACACTGGGAAGCCCTGGGGACACACTTAACCTGTGGGAATGTATACCATCTAGCTGACATAACATCACCCCAGCGGACCCCTAAGCAGCGTCGGTCACCCTGACCGAACACCACAGGTGGCATCACAACATTATCCCTTTAAAGACCTTTCCCTTTTACAACGGACCTCCCGAGGGCCATGGACCGGGTCAGCCACCATGACATCCTCCTTGAGAACCGAAGGACCCGGTACCGAGTACCCCACTGCCCTACGGGGGCGCTCCACTAGCGCGATGGCAAGTCGGCACTTGTGTTAACGCAGCCCGTTTAACGCATGTGTTGAACAGGCTGCATTAACGCAATGTGAACCTAGCCTTAGCTTTGGCTGTAAGTAAGTAATTTTGGTCAGGGCAGTCTCAGTCTCTGAAGTTTGACCAATGTACGTACACCTTCCTACATGGACAAATCGGTGCCTAATGATATTTTTGCTTTTGTAATAAATGTACTACCTCAATGGATGATTTTCAGAATTTAAGGGATTAACAAAAGTATCCCACAAAGAAGCCATGAGTGGGCATACGTTACAGTCTCTACAAGGAAAAGACCCTCTGGGTGTGATACCTCGATTGAGCCTGTAGGTCAGTCTCAAGAAGTAGCTCCTGGTGAGAAGATCATGGAGATTGGGAGCTCTCCTCGCTGATAAGAGGGGATGCAAACTAGTCACCGTGGCCGTTTGGATATCTGCAGTGAAGATGGGCCAGTGCTTAAATAAGATGTTTGATACCATACTAAAGTGAGCGCTTATATCGTCACCACTAGGGGGAACGTAAAAGCTTACATATTTATAAAGTCACTGGTAAGGTGCCTTCACTACATACAGATCTATGCAGTCACCACTAGGGGGAGCTCACTATATACAGATTTATACAGTCACCACTAGGCAGAGCTCACTATATACAGATATATACAGCCATCACTATCGGTAGCTTACTATGTACAGATATATACAACCATCACTATGGTAAGCTCACTTTTAACAAACATCTACAGCCACTATACAGATCTATACAGCTATCACTAGAAGCTCACTATGCACAGATACATACAGCCGCCACTGGGGGAGCTCACTACATACAGATTTATACAGCCATCACTGGGAGCTCACTATATAAAGATATATACAACCACCACTAGGGGGAGCTCACTATGTACAGATATATACAGTCACCACTACAGAGATCACCATGTACAGACTAGATGGTGGCCCGATCCTAATGCATCGGGTATTCTAGAATATGTATGTACTTTACTTATGAAGATTTCAGAATAATGCAATGAATACACAGGATTCGGCCGGCCGGGCGTGACCAATCAGCGAAGCGTGGTTCAAATCCCGCCCAAATTCGTGGCCGGACTGCGTCTGTCGCTGATTGTTCGTGGCCGGCTGAGCACGACTAATCAGTGAAGCCAGGGCCAGCTCCAGGTTTTTTAGGGCTCTGGGCGAAAGAGTCTCACAGATCACTCAACATATAACACAGCCCACATAGTATATAGCAGAGCCACGTAGTATATAACACAGCTACGTAGTATATAACACAGCCACGTAGTATATTGCACAGCTACGTAGTATATTGTACAGCCACGTAGTATATAGCACAGCCCACAAAGTATATAATAGCCCACGCAGTATATAACACAGCCCGCATAGTATATAGCACAGCTCACGTATATAGTACAGCCCACCCAGTATCTAACACAGCCCACATAGTATATAGACATCCACGTAGTATATAACACAACTATATAGTCTATAGCACAGTTTACGTAGTATATAGCACAGCGACATAGCATATAACACAGCTCACGCAGTATATAACAGCCATGTAGTATATAACACACCCCACGTAGTATATAGCACAGTGACGTAGAATATGACACAGGCCACGCAGTATACAACACAGCCCACGTAGTATATAACACAGCTCACGCAGTATATAGCACAGCTCACATAGTATATAGCACAGCTCACGTAGTGTATAGCACAGCTCGCGTAGTATATAGCACAGCTCACGTAGTATATAGCACAGTCTACGCAGTATATAATACAGCCACATAGTATAAAGCACAGTCATGCAGTATATTGTACAGCCACGTAGTATATAGGACCGCCCATGCTATATACAACACAGGCCACATAGCATATAACACAGCCACGTAGTATATAACACAGCCCACGCAGTATATAACACAGCCCACCCAGTATATAACCCAGCCCACATAGTATATATAACACAGCCCAAATAGTACATTGCACAGCCACATAGTATATAACACACCCCACGTAGTATATAGCACAGCGACATAGTATTTAACACAGCCCACGCAGTATATAACAGGCCACACAGTATATAACAGCCCACATAGTATATTGCACAGCCACGTAGTATATAGCACAACCACGTAGTATATTGCACAGCCACATAGTATATAGCACTGCCCATGCTATATATATATTATATATATATATATATATATATATATATAACACAGGTCACGTAGTATATAACACAGCCACGTAGTATATGACAGCCCACGCAGTATATAACACAGCCCACATAGTATATAACACAGCCCACGTAGTATATAACACACCCCACATAGTATATAGCACAGCGACGCAGTATATAACACAGCCCATGCAGTATATAACACAGGCCACGCAGTATATAACAGAGCCCACATAGTATATAGCACAGCCCATGTAGTATATAACAGCCCACACAGTATATAACACAGCCCACGTAGTATATAGCACAGCTCACGTAGTACAGTTGTACAGGCTCCAGTGCTTTCTCTCAGACCATTTTCTAGTGCTTTTTGAAGTGTGTTTTGGGTCCTGCTGGAAGACCCATGAAATCTGAGGGAGACCCAGCTTTCTCACACTGGGCCCTACATTATGCTGAAAAATTTGTTGGTAGTCTTCAGACTTCATAATGCCATGCACACGGTCAAGCAGTCCAGTGCCAGAGGTAGCAAAGCAACCCCAAAACATCAGGGAACCTCCGCCATGTTTGACTGTAGGGACCGTGTTCATTTCTTTGAATGTCTCTTTTTTTCTCCTGTAAACTCTATGTTGATGCCTTTGCCCAAAAAGCTCTACTTTTGCCTCATCTGACCAGAGAACATTCTTCCAAAACATTTTAGACTTTTTCAGGTAAGTTTTGGCAAACTCCAGCCTGGCTTTCTTATGTCTTGGGGTAAGAAGTGGAGTCTTCCTGGGTCTCCTACCATACAGTCTCTTTACATTCAGACACCGACGGATAGTACAGGTTGACACGGTTGTACCCTCGGACTGCAGGGCAGCTTGAACGTGTTTGCATGTTAGTCGAGGTTCTTTATCAAACATCCGCACAATATTGCGTTGAAATCTCTTGTCAATTTTTCTTTTCCGTCCACATCTAGGGAGGTTAGCCACAGTGCCATGGGCTTTAAACTTCTAGATGACACTGCGCACAGTAGACACAGAAACCTTCAGGTCTTTGAAGATGGACTTGTAGCCTTGAGATTGCTCATGCTTCCTCACAATTTGGTTTCTCAAGTCCTCAGACAGTTCTTTGGTCTTCTTTCTTTTCTCCATGCTCAATGTGGTACACACAAGGACACAGGACAGAGGTTGAGTCAACTTTAATCCATGTCAACTGGCTGCAAGTGTGATTTAGTTATTGCCAACATCTGTTAGGTGCCACAGTTAATTTACAGGTGCTGTTAATTACACAAATTAGAGAAGCTTCACATGATTTTTCAAACAGTGCCAATACTTTTGTCCACCCCCTTTTTATGTTTGGTGTGGAATTATATCCAATTTGGCTTTAGGACAAATCTTTTTGTTTTGTTTTTTTTTCATTTTAGACAAATTAAATGAAGATAATAACAAAGAATTTGTGTTTGCAATCATTTTCAGGAAGAAACTGAATATTATCTGACAGAATTGCAGAGGTGTCAATACTTTTGGCCACAACTGTATATAGCACAGCCTACACAGTATATAACACAGCCCACACAGTATATAACACAGCCCATGCTATATATAACACGGGCTACGTAGTATATAACACAGCCACATAGTATATAACACAGCCCACATAGTACATTGCACAGCCACATAGTATATAACACACCCCATGTAGTATATAACACAGCCCACGCAGTATATAACAGCCCACGTAGTATATAACACAGCCCACGCAGTATATAACACAGGCCACGCAGTATATAACACAGGCCACGCAGTATATAGCAGAGCCCACGCAGTATATAGCACAGCCCATACAGTATATAACACAGCCCACACAGTATATAACACAGCCTACGTAGTATATAGCAATGTGGGCACCATATCCCTGTTAAAAAAAAACAAGTAAAATACATAATAGTTATATACTCACCTTCCGGCGACCCCCGGATCTAGCCCAGGCTTTTAGCGATGCTCCTCGCGACGCTCCGTTCCCAGTAATGCTTTGCGGCAATAACCCGTGATGATGTAGCGGTCTAGCGAGATGGCTACCTGATCTCGAGTCATTGCTGCAATGCATTCTTAGGACCGGAGTGTTGGGAGGAGTGGGAAAGGCTGCCGCGGATGTCGGAAGGTGAGAATATAATTTTTCTTTTAAATTTTTTATTATTTTTAACATTATATGTTTTTACTATTATTGTAGTATTGTTGTATTATTATAGTAAAATGCGAAGCGGTGTTTAAATCCCTCCCCAATATCGCTGATTAGTCGCGGCCCGCCGGGCGCGACCAATCAGCGACCTGGGATTTCCGCGACAGACAGACGGAAGTTACAAACAGACGGAAGTACCCCTTAGACAATTATATAAATATCTACAGCCACCACTAGGGGGAGCTCACTATGTACAGATTTATACAGTCACCACTAGGGGGAGCTCACTATGTACAGATATATACAACCACCACTAGGGAGAGCTCACTATGTACAGATATATACAGCCACCACTAGTGGGAGCTCACTATGTACAGATATATACAGCCACTATACAGATCTATACAGCTACCACTAGAAGCTCACTATGTACAGATACATACAGCTGCCAGTAGGGGGAACTCCCTGCATACAGATTTATACAGTCACCACTAGGGGGAGCTCACTACATACAGATTTATACAGTCACCACTAGGGGGAGCTTGCAGCATACTGATTTATACAGTCACCACTAGGGGGAGCTTGCAGCATACTGATTTATACAGTCACCACTAGAGGGAGCTTACAGCATACTGATTTATAGAGCTACTATTAAATTTCATACTCCATGTAGACACAAAAAATATTTAATTGACAGGCTCCTGAATGGCTCAAAGAAAGTTGGTGTTTGTGGAAATAATTCTCAAAAAATAATGTTCTAAGACGTGTTCACCTTGTGAAAATTGTGCACTGTTCAATCTGTTGCATCAAATACATGGATTATATTGGTACAGTGTACTCCACAGTCCAGAAGAGTAGAGGCCATGCCATTAACTATTACACAAATGCCACAGTTGTAGCAGTGTACAGAAGGAGCCTGTCCATAGGAGCTTACACTCTAGATCGTTAGGAAGTGATATTACATGAACACGTAACACTGGGATACCGAACAGCGAGAACCAGCACCGACTGCAATAATGTCCATTGTTATGCACAGAGAGTTTCTGGTTTATCCTGTGTAATAACGGCATATGACCAGTAGGTGTCAGTGTTATTGCAGGAACCCTCACACGTGATAGAGAAGCCAATAAAGATTTATATTTTCATAAAATCTCCTGTAGAATCTGGGTTTCCGAGCTGTAGATAAAGATAAATGCTGAAAATGCTGCTGTGGAGGAGAGACCCCCGGGATATAGCACCAGCTGTGGAGGAGAGACCCCCGGGATATAGCAACAGCTGTGGAGAGACCCCCGGGATATAGCAACAGCTGTGGAGGAGAGACCCCAAGGATATAGCACCAGCTGTGGAGGATAGACCCCCGGGATATAGCACCAGCTGTGGAGGAGAGACCCCCGGGATATAGCACCAGCTGTGGAGGAGAGACCCCCAGGATATAGCACCAGCTGTGGAGGAGAGACCCCCAGGATATAGCACCAGCTGTGGAGGAGAGACCCCCAGGATATAGCACCAGCTGTGGAGGAGAGACCCCCAGGATATAGCACCAGCTGTGGAGGAGAGACCCCCAGGATATAGCACCAGCTGTGGAGGAGAGACCCCCGAAATATAGCACCAGCTGTGGAGGAGAGACCCCCGGGATATAGCACCAGCTGTGGAGAAGAGACCTCCGGGATATAGCACCAGCTGTGGAGGAGAGACCCCCGGGATATAGCACCAGCTGTGGAGGAGAGACCCCCGGGATATAGCACCAGCTGTGGAGGAGAGACCCCCGGGATATAGCACCAGCTGTGGAGGGGAGACCCCCAGGATATAGCACCAGCTGTGGAGGAGAGACCCCCGGGATATAGCACCAGCTGTGGAGGAGAGACCCCCGGGATATAGCACCAGCTGTGGAGGGGAGACCCCCGGGATATAGCACCAGCTGTGGAGGAGAGACCCCCGGGATATAGCACCAGCTGTGGAGGGGAGACCCCCGGGATATAGCACCAGCTGTGGAGGAGAGACCCCCGATATATAGCAACAGCTGTGGAGGAGAGACCCCCAGGATATAGCATCAGCTGTGGAGGAGAGACCCCGGGATATAGCACCAGCTGTGGAGGAGAGACCCCCGGGATATAGCACCAGCTGTGGAGGAGAGACCCCCAGGATATAGCACCAGCTGTGGAGGAGAGACCCCCAGGATATAGCACCAGCTGTGGAGAAGAGACCTCCGGGATATAGCACCAGCTGTGGAGGAGAGACCCCCGGGATATAGCACCAGCTGTGGAGGAGAGACCCCCGGGATATAGCACCAGCTGTGGAGGAGAGACCCCCGGGATATAGCACCAGCTGTGGAGGGGAGACCCCCAGGATATAGCACCAGCTGTGGAGGAGAGACCCCCGGGATATAGCACCAGCTGTGGAGGAGAGACCCCCGGGATATAGCACCAGCTGTGGAGGGGAGACCCCCGGGATATAGCACCAGCTGTGGAGGAGAGACCCCCGGGATATAGCACCAGCTGTGGAGGGGAGACCCCCGGGATATAGCACCAGCTGTGGAGGAGAGACCCCCGATATATAGCAACAGCTGTGGAGGAGAGACCCCCAGGATATAGCATCAGCTGTGGAGGAGAGACCCCGGGATATAGCACCAGCTGTGGAGGAGAGACCCCCGGGATATAGCACCAGCTGTGGAGGAGAGACCCCCAGGATATAGCACCAGCTGTGGAGGAGAGACCCCCGGGATATAGCACCAGCTGTGGGGGAGAGACCCCCGGGATATAGCACCAGCTGTGGAGGAGAGACCCCCGGGATATAGCACCAGCTGTGGAGGAGAGACCCCCGGGATATAGCACCAGCTGTGGAGGAGAGACCCCCGGGATATAGCACCAGCTGTGGAGGAGAGACCCCCGGGATATAGCACCAGCTGTGGAGGAGAGACCCCCAGGATATAGCACCAGCTGTGGAGGAGAGACCCCCGGGATATAGCACCAGCTGTGGAGAAGAGACCCCCGGGATATAGCACCAGCTCTGGAGGAGAGACCCCCGGGATATAGCACCAGCTGTGGAGGAGAGACCCCCGGGATATAGCACCAGCTGTGGAGGAGAGACCCCCGGGATATAGCACCAGCTGTGGAGGAGAGACCCCCGGGATATAGCACCAGCTGTGGAGGAGAGACCCCCAGGATATAGCACCAGCTGTGGAGGAGAGACCCCCGGGATATAGCACCAGCTGTGGAGGAGAGACCCCCGGGATATAGCACCAGCTGTGGAGGAGAGACCCCCGGATATAACACCTTATACCGGGGTCTGTGCAGTGGATCTCTCCTTATATCGTTGTCTGTACAGCGGATCGCTCCTTATATCGGGGTCTGCGCAGCGGATCGCTCCTAATATCGGGGTCTGTGCAGTGGATCCCTCCTTATATCGGGGTCTGTGGGTGGATCGCTCCTTATATTGGGGTCTGTGGGTGGATCGCTCCTTATTTTGGGGTCTGTGCAGCTGATCGCTCCTTATATCGGGGTCTGTGCAGCGGATCGCTCCTTATATCGGGGTCTGTGCAGCTGATCGTTCCTTATATCGGGGTCTGTGCAGCGGATCGCTCCTTATATCGGGGTCTGTGCAGCGGATCGCTCCTTATATCGGGGTCTGTGCAGCGGATCGCTCCTTATATCGGGGTCTGTGCAGCGGATCGCTCCTTATACCGGGGACTGTGCAGCGGATCCCTCCTTATATCGGGGTCTGTGCGGTGATCCCTCCTTATATCGGGGTCTGTGCGGTGGATCGCTCCTTATACCGGGGTCTGTGCAGTGGATCGCTCCTTATATCGGGGTCTGTGCAGTGGATCGCTCCTTATATCGGGGTCTGTGCAGTGGATCGCTCCTTATACCGGGGACTGTGCAGCGGATCCCTCCTTATATCGGGGTCTGTGCGGTGATCCCTCCTTATATCGGGGTCTGTGCGGTGGATCGCTTCTTATATCAGGGTCTGTGCAGTGGATCGCTCCTTATACCGGGGTCTGTGCAGTGGATCGCTCCTTATACCGGGGTCTGTACGGTGATCGCTCATTATATCGGGGTCTGTGCAGCGGATCGCTCCTTATATCGGGATCTGTGCAGCGGATCGCTCCTTATACCGGGGTCTGTGCAGTGGATCTCTCCTTATATCGGGGTCTGTGCAGTGGATCTCTCCTTATATCGGGGTCTGTGCAGTGGATTGCTCCTTATACTGGGGTCTGTGCAGTGGATCTCTCCTTATATCGGGGTCTGTGCAGTGGATCGCTCTTTATATCGGGGTCTGTGCAGTAGATTCCTCCTTATACCGGGGATCCACTCTCGGGATCTGGTCTCCATCCCTCCTCATTGCTCAGGCTGTTTGCTGCACACCGGCGCCATCTAGTGGCCGCAGTTATTATCAGCAGGAGCTTTTCCTCCCTCTGCTCTTCCCGTCCCTCGCTCTGCAGTGGTGCATTGTGGGAAGAAGAAGCTCTTTCCCTCAGGCTGCTGCTCAGAGGACGGCCGCCATCTTGCTCCCCTGACACATGGCTGGTATGGAGGGTGATGTGCAGCTTGTCTGCAGCCCTCAGACCCCTCACACCGTCCTTCCTGCATTAGTTGGGGACATTTATCAGCCTGTATCGCAGGCCGGGGTCACAGTGATGGAAGAGACCCTGCTGGAAGCTGTGACACCAGAGGGGTCTCCTCACTTATTACTGGCTGGTATCTGTAGTTCTCCAGTAAGGAGGAGCTCTGTGATGTGTCCCTATGACCCTTGTACCTGGACCCTCCGCTCCCCTCTACTGTCTGCGGAGCAGAGTACATCAGTGTAAGGCTGTGTTCACACGTTGCGGTTTTTTCGCGGTTTTTCCCTATAAAAACGCTATAAAACCGCAAAAAAAACCGCATACAATAAGCATCCCATCATTTAGAATGAATTCCGCATGTTTTGTGCACATGATGCGTTTTTTTCCGCATAAAAAACGCATACCGCACAAAATCTGGACATGCTCTATCTTTTTGCGGTTGTTTTGCGGATTTCCCACTCCAAAATGCATTGGGAAGTGTCCGGAAAAAAACGCGTCAAAACCACGGCAAAAACGCATCAAAACCGCTGCAAAATCGCATGCGGTTTTCTTGCGGATTTCATGCAGAAAATGTCCGGAATTCTCAGGAATTTTCTGCATGAATTCCTGAACGTGTGCACATAGCCTAAGATGAGGGGTCCGGGCTCCTCACCCCCCAGGTCAGGGGGCGATACGGCCCTATACTGTATGAGGGGGCGGTCAGGGGGCGATACGGCGCTATACTGTATGCGGGGGCGGTCAGGGGGTGATACGGCACTATACTGTATGAGGGGGCGGTCAGGGGGCGATACGGCGCTATACTGTATGCGGGGGCGGTCAGGGGGCGATACAGCACTATACTGTATGCGGGGGCGGTCAGGGGGTGATGCGGCCCTATACTGTATGCGGGGGCGGTCAGGGGGTGATACGGCCCTATACTGTATGCGGGGGCGGTCAGGGGGCGATACGGCACTATACTGTATGCGGGGGCGGTCAGGGGGCGATACGGCGCTATACTGTATGCGGGGGCGGTCAGGGGGCGATACGGCGCTATACTGTATGCGGGGGCGGTCAGGGGGCGATACGGCCCTATACTGTATGCGGGGGCGGTCAGGGGGCGATACGGCGCTATACTGTATGCGGGGGCGGTCAGGGGGTGATGCGGCCCTATACTGTATGCGGGGGCGGTCAGGGGGCGATACGGCACTATACTGTATGCGGGGGCGGTCAGGGGGTGATACGGCACTATACTGTATGCGGGGGCGGTCAGGGGGTGATACGGCACTATACTGTATGCAGGGGTGGTTAGGATGTGATACGGTACTATACTGTATGCGGGGGCGGTCAGGGGGTGATACGGCACTATACCGTATGCGGGGGCGGTCAGGGGGTGATACGGCACTATACGGTATGCGGGGGCGGTCAGGATGTGATACGGTACTATACTGTATGCGGGGGCGGTCAGGGGGTGATACGGCACTATACTGTATGCGGGGGCGGTACGGCACTATACTGTATGCGGGGGTGGTACGGCACTATACTGTATGCGGGGGTGATACGGCACTATACTGTATGCGGGGGCGGTCAGGGTGTAGCCACTGCGCCCCCGCAGTAACAGTGCCATAGCCACTGCACCCCCGCAATAACAGCGCCATAGCCACTGCGCCACCACAAAAACAGCGCCATCGCCACTGCGCCCCCACAAAAACAGCGCCATAGCCACTGCGCCCCCACAATAACAGCGCCATAGCCACTGCGCCCCCACAGTAACGGCGCCATAGCCACTGCGCCCCCACAGTAACGGCGCCATAGCCACTGCACCCCCACAGTAACGGCGTCCCCACAATAACCGCTATAGCCACTGCACCCCAACAATGACAGCGTCCCCACAATAACCGCTATAGCCACTGTGCCCCCACAATAACAGCGCCATAGCCACTGTGCCCCCACAATAACGGCGCTATAGCCACTGCACCCCCATAATAACAGCGCCCCCACAATAACAGCGCCATAGCCACTGTGCCCCTACTATTCATCAGTTTCCAATTTATTCTCCTTTATTTCAGGCTTTTACCTTTTTTCTGTATTTGTGGAAAACGTATAAAAATATAATAGAAACTCATCAGCGCTGCGGCGTTCCTCCCTCCTGGTGTAAGATACTGAGGCGGTGTCCATGGTCCGGATAGGCAGTGCTGTGGCGTTCCTTGCTCCTGGTGTAGGATACTGAGGTGGTGTCCACGGTCCGGATAGGCAGCGCTGCGGCGTTCCTCACTGCTGGTGTAAGATACTGAGGCGGTGTCCACGGTCCGGATAGGCAGCGCTGCGGCGTTCCTCGCTGCTGGTGTAAGATACTGAGGCGGTGTCCATGGTCCGGATAGGCAGCGCTGCGGCGTTCCTCGCTGCTGGTGTAAGATACTGAGGCGGTGTCCATGGTCCGGATAGGCAGCGCTGCGGCGTTCCTCGCTGCTGGTGTAAGATACTGAGGCGGTGTCCACGGTCTGGATAGGCAGCGCTGCGGCGTTCCTCGCTGCTGGTGTAAGATACTGAGGCGGTGTCCACGGTCTGGATAGGCAGCGCTGCGGCGTTCCTCGCTGCTGGTGTAAGATACTGAGGCGGTGTCCATGGTCCGGATAGGCAGCGCTGCGGCGTTCCTCCCTCCTGGTGTAAGATACTGAGGCGGTGTCCACGGTCTGGATAGGCAGCGCTGTCGGCTTTTGTACACGTGGTGATTCCACATGTGATCATTGAACCGTGCGGCATCACCGCGTCCTACACATTACACTGTGATATTTATCTTGTGGAGATGGAGCGTGTCCAGTACATAAATAGACTTGCTGCAGTCTAGGAAGACGCGCCACATGTGCGTATACGCGGGTCTGCCACCTTTGCGTCTGTACACATAGTGGAGATGAGATTTCATAAAATCCATCCGCTATACTGTAACATCTGGACGCAGCGTCCAATCCGCAGTAAATACGCCACGTGGAAACGTACCCTGATGGTGTGAACGCGGTCTTACCAGTATGTCTGGCCGTAATCCGTGCAGGCTCGTTATCACCAGGCTGTAATCAGTGCAGGCTCGTTATCAGCCGGCTGTAATCAGTGCAGGCTCGTTATCACCCGGCTGTAATCAGCGCAGGCTCGTTATCACCCGGCTGTAATCAGCTCCTTAGCTGGGAGTCACCTGTCAGGTGTCATTAGGGCGGAGCCAGCAGGGGATGCTGTGATTGGCCGCTGGGGGTCTCCTGTACATCCTGCAGCAGCTGCTCCTTATACTGAGGATTGTCTGCAGCTTTGTGTGTGAGCTGTGCACATTGTGGAGCTGCAGGGAAGGTACAGGAGACGTCTGCACTGTGGAGGGGGCACATACTGACGGGTGCACTTGTTACTTGTAGGTGAGACCCCCAGTAACGTCTGCGTTCCCCCTTTCCGCAGGCTCCGGTGCTGTAGGACTGCGCTGCCGTCTCCTCTGACATCAGACTTTTCCTTCTCGCTGCTCTTTGCTTCCTGCCGGTGTCAGACCTGAGGACTGATGTAAACCCCTAAATATCGCCCCCCTGTGGCCGGACCGTGCGCTCTGATCCCCGGGGGCTGTGGATTCTTCACCTCGGTGGGATCCGCTGTCCTGGTAAGAATCTTTACTTTCTATGTTGCATTTCTCTAAGGCCGTGTTCACACCTTGTATTTTTTAAGCCTTTTTTTTTGTGCTAAATCCTGAGAAAATAAAAAATCTGATACTTCAGCACGAGCTAAATGTGCCCGGACAAATGCAGCAAAAACGAAACAAAATCTGATTTTTTTTTTTTTTTTTTTTTTTTTTTAATTCAAATTTCTTACTGCCAGAAAAGCAGGTTTTGCCTTTAAACAAAAAAAAATGCATTAAAAAAAAAACTGTGAACAGAACATAGCCCTAGGAAGTAAAAAAAAATAAAATGCCGTAGAGACTTGTGCACACTGAGCAGTCAGGGTGGGCCCATACACCTGGAGGTGTCACACTGTACTGTATGCGGGGGTGGTCAGGGTGGGCCCATACACCTGGAGATGTCACTGTACTGTATGCGGGGGGTGGTCAGGGTGGGCCCATACACCTGGAGGGGTCACACTGTACTGTATGCGGGGGCGGTCAGGGTGGGCCCATACACCTGGAGGTCACACTGTACTGTATGCGGGGGGCGGTCAGGGTGGGCCCATACACCTGGAGGTGTCACACTGTACTGTATGCGGGGGGCGGTCAGGGTGGGCCCATACACCTGGAGATGTCACTGTACTGTATGCGGGGGGTGGTCAGGGTGGGCCCATACACCTGGAGGGGTCACACTGTACTGTATGCGGGGGCGGTCAGGGTGGGCCCATACACCTGGAGGTCACACTGTACTGTATGCGGGGGGCGGTCAGGGTGGGCCCATACACCTGGAGGTGTCACACTGTACTGTATGCGGGGGGCGGTCAGGGTGGGCCCATACACCTGGAGGTGTCACACTGTACTGTATGCGGGGGGCGGTCAGGGTGGGCCCATACACCTGGAGGTGTCACACTGTACTGTATGTGGGGGGCGGTCAGGGTGGGCCCATACACCTGGAGGTGTCACTGTACTGTATGCGGGGGGCGGTCAGGGTGGGCCCATACACCTGGAGGTGTCACTGTACTGTATGCGGGGGGCGGTCAGGGTGGGCCCATACACCAGGAGGTGTCACTGTACTGTATGCGGGGGCGGTCAGGGTGGGCCCATACACCTGGAGGTGTCACTGTACTGTATGCGGGGGGCGGTCAGGGTGGGCCCATACACCTGGAGGTCACACTGTACTGTATGCGGGGGGCGGTCAGGGTGGGCCCATACACCTGGAGGTCACACTGTACTGTATGCGGGGGGCGGTCAGGGTGGGCCCATACACCTGGAGGTGTCACACTGTACTGTATGCGGGGGGCGGTCAGGGTGGGCCCATACACCTGGAGGTGTCACACTGTACTGTATGCGGGGGGTGGTCAGGGTGGGCCCATACACCTGGAGGTGTCACACTGTACTGTATGCGGGGGGTGGTCAGGGTGGGCCCATACACCTGGAGGTGTCACACTGTACTGTATGCGGGGGCGGTCAGGGTGGGCTCATACACCTGGAGGTGTCACTGTACTGTATGCGGGGGTGGTCAGGGTGGGCCCATACACCTGGAGGTGTCACACTGTACAGTATGCGGGGGCGGTCAGGGTGGGCCCATACACCTGGAGGTGTCACACTGTACTGTATGCGGGGGTGGTCAGGGTGGGCCCATACACCTGGAGGTGTCACACTGTACTGTATGCGGGGGGTGGTCAGGGTGGGCCCATACACCTGGAGGTGTCACACTGTACTGTATGCGGGGGCGGTCAGGGTGGGCTCATACACCTGGAGGTGTCACTGTACTGTATGCGGGGGCGGTCAGGGTGGGCCCATACACCTGGAGGGGTCACACTGTACAGCACAGATGGACCCTGCAATCATTGCACATTGCTGCTGCCGGTGGCCATGCTGACAGTTTCCCTCTATAGTGAATGGTTACTGATCCCTCCCCTGTGACATTAATCACTAGTAATTAGTAGTTATGTTGTTTTTCTCCCTTTGATGTTGGCTCCGGCGCTGACCCCACATCTTTCCCGGCACATGTCACCTGATTTGAGCAGCTGACATGTGCCCTTAACAGCCACGGGTGGAATCGCGATCCACCTGCAGCTGTTAATGTGTTAAATGCCACTGTTCATCCTGTGGTTGTCATTCCTGGATTACTGTGAGCGCCCTGGTGGTCCGCACTCATAGGAAGGGGGCATTTCTGCTACACACAGGTGACCTGATCATTGCCTGTATGTAGCAGAGGCGATCGGACGCTGCAGTTTCTCGTCTCACATGGACACTATTGAAGCATGCAAAAAGTAAAAATAAAATTTGAAGACTATAAGTTCCAATCACCCTCCTTCGCCCCTTTAAAAAAATAAATACATATTTGTTATTGCCAAATTCAGAATCATCCAATCTATAAAAATTAATCTGATCGGTGAACGGCCCAACAGAAAAGGTCAAAACGCCAGAATTATATATATATATTTTTTTTTGGTTATCGCAATCAAAAGATTGTATCTGCACCAAATTGGTATCATTGAATCCTGTAGCTCAGCGCAGATAATAAATCCCCCCAACCCAAGATCACAAAAAATGGAGACGCTACGAATCTCGAAAAATTGCGGAATTTTACATTTTTTTTTTTATTTTTTTTTTTACAACTATTTTTTTCAGTTTTAAAATAGAAAACAAACAAATACCGTAATACCTGGACATGTTTGGTATCTGCGGTCTCGCAATGACCGGGAGAATCATAATGGCAGCTCAGTTTTATCATTTGGTGTAAACCGTAAAAACAACCAAAAAACATTTGTGGAATTCGTTTTTTTTGCAATTTTAGGCTATGTGCACACGTTCCGGATCATTTGTGGATTGTAAGCGTTTTTGCGCTATAAAAATGCTATAAATCCGCAAATAATCCGCATACTTTAAGCATCCTATCATTTAACATGAATTCCGCAATTTTAATGCACATGCTGCGCTATTTTCCGCGCAAAAAACGCTTTGCGGAAAAATAATGAGCATGTCCATTAATTTTGCGGAATTTGCGCGGATTTCCCACTGGCTAAGCAGTGAGAAATTTTTGGGAAAATCCGCGCAAATTCCGCGGCAATTCCGCGGTAAAACCGCGGTAATTCTGCATGCAGATTTGGTGCGGAATTCTGGCAGAAATGTCCGGATTTTCTCCTGAAATTTCTGCTAGAATTCCTGAACGTGTGCACATAGCCTTACCGTCCATGATCTGGTAAAACCAATGGTGCTGTTCAAAAGTACAACTTGTCCAGCGAAAAACAAGCCGTCACATGGCCGCATTAACGGATTAATAAAAGTTATGGCTCTGGGAAGTAGGGATGCGAAAAACAAAAATGCAAAAACTGCTGCGACCTGAAGGGGTTAATGCAAATCATTATCTTCTGGGGAATGTGCATCGTTCAGATGATTGGACTACAACCCCCATTATATGATATCTGGATGTAATGGATTTTCTTTATTTTCAGATTCTGGTCGTCTGTAGTGGAGAATCCCGAAACATCACTGACGTGCAAGAAGCTGCTTCTATATACTGCCCCCTGGTGGCCGGTGTCCTGGAGCACATGTAAGGACTGGTGGAGATCACTGATGGTCTATATACTGCCCCCTGGTGGCCGGTGTCCTGGAGCACATGTAAGGACTGGTGGAGATCACTGATGGTCTATATACTGCCCCCTGGTGGCCGGTGTCCTGGAGCACATGTAAGGACTGGTGGAGATCGCTGATGGTCTATATACTGCCCCCTGGTGGCCGGTGTCCTGGAGCACATGTAAGGACTGGTGGAGATCACTGATGGTCTATATACTGCCCCCTGGTGGCCGGTGTGCTGGAGCACATGTAAGGACTGGTGGAGATCACTGATGGTCTATATACTGCCCCCTGGTGGCCGGTGTCCTGGAGCACATGTAAGGACTGGTGGAGATCGCTGATGGTCTATATACTGCCCCCTGGTGGCCGGTGTCCTGGAGCACATGTAAGGACTGGTGGAGATCACTGATGGTCTATATACTGCCCCCTGGTGGCCGGTGTCCTGGAGCACATGTAAGGACTGGTGGAGATCACTGATGGTCTATATACTGCCCCCTGGTGGCCGGTGTCCTGGAGCACATGTAAGGACTGGTGGAGATCACTGATGGTCTATATACTGCCCCCTGGTGGCCGGTGTCCTGGAGCACATGTAAGGACTGGTGGAGATCACTGATGGTCTATATACTGCCCCCTGGTGGCCGGTGTGCTGGAGCACATGTAAGGACTGGTGGAGATCGCTGATGGTCTATATACTGCCCCCTGGTGGCCGGTGTCCTGGAGCACATGTAAGGACTGGTGGAGATCGCTGATGGTCTATATACTGCCCCCTGGTGGCTGGTGTCCTGGAGCACATGTAAGGACTGGTGGAGATCGCTGATGGTCTATATACTGCCCCCTGGTGGCCGGTGTGCTGGAGCACATGTAAGGACTGGTGGAGATCGCTGATGGTCTATATACTGCCCCCTGGTGGCCGGTGTCCTGGAGCACATGTAAGGACTGGTGGAGATCGCTGATGGTCTATATATTGCCCCCTGGTGGCCGGTGTCCTGGAGCACATGTAAGGACTGGTGGGGATCGCTGATGGTCTATATACTGCCCCCTGGTGGCCGGTGGCCTGGAGCACATGTAAGGACTGGTGGAGATCGCTGATGGTCTATATACTACCCCCTGGTGGCCGGTGTGCTGGAGCACATGTAAGGGCTGGTGGAGATCACTGATGGTCTATACACTGCCCCCTGGTGGCCGGTGTGCTGGAGCACATGTAAGGACTGGTGGAGATCACTGATGGTCTATATACTGCCCCCTGGTGGCCGGTGTCCTGGAGCACATGTAAGGACTGGTGGAGATCACTGATGGTCTATATACTGCCCCCTGGTGGCCGGTGTGCTGGAGCACATGTAAGGACTGGTGGAGATCGCTGATGGTCTATATACTGCCCCCTGGTGGCCTGGAGCACATGTAAGGACTGGTGGAGATCACTGATGGTCTATATACTGCCCCCTGGTGGCCGGTGTGCTGGAGCACATGTAAGGACTGGTGGAGATCACTGATGGTCTATATACTGCCCCCTGGTGGACGGTGTGCTGGAGCACATGTAAGGACTGGTGGAGATCGCTGATGGTCTATATACTGCCCCCTGGTGGCCGGTGTCCTGGAGCACATGTAAGGACTGGTGGAGATCACTGATGGTCTATATACTGCCCCCTGGTGGACGGTGTGCTGGAGCACATGTAAGGACTGGTGGAGATCACTGATGGTCTATATACTGCCCCCTGGTGGCCGGTGTCCTGGAGCACATGTAAGGACTGGTGGAGATCACTGATGGTCTATATACTGCCCCCTGGTGTCCTGGAGCACATGTAAGGACTGGTGGAGATCACTGATGAGTCTTGTTCTTGCCTGTGATCTGTAGTTATAATGGTTTTCTTATTTGTAGGGTTTCTGCTGATGGTTCCCGCTGAGGATTCTTCCTGCTTTGCGGATCAGATCGCGCTGATTTCCCGCCCAATATTCCGGTGCAGTAAGGTGAATGAGAATGTATGGACTTGTCCTGGATTGGTCTATAGGAAGGGTCTTCATTACCCCCCAGGGTTCTCACGTTGATGAGCTCTCCTGTGTATTAGTAGTTTAGCCCCTTAATCTCCTTGTTCCTCAGGCTTCCCTGTCTCGGATGGGAACATGAGGCATCGGCAGGACCATATGTTCCGTGTTCTCCAGAATGGCTTCAGGTTTGGATCAGACTTGATCTGTTTCTACAGTCACTGATGACCCTTGGAGGTTACGTGGTCATTGGGGTCCTTCTCTTATCTCTGGGTAGTGAAATTGTCTAGGAAAGTTCCAAATACTGACTGGTTCCTATTGTCCGGCCATAGTACCACGTCCTCCATGGTTCTGTAGGTCTGTGGTCACTAGATGTTTGGGAGGACGGTGTAACCATTTTATCCGTTGTGTGACCGGCTTTGTGTCTGATTTCAGGGTGTCCGTCTTCTCCATCACATGGATCCATCCTGCTGAGAAGAACCAGAGACCTAAGGCCTCCAGTGACCGAGTGATGCTCCACTATCCGGTGACTTCAGCCTCCTTTTATCTACTATAGAAGTTACCGATGGCTTTCTGGGGTAAATCATTCCGCCCTGAAGGTTCAACACGGATTGTCCGAGCCTCTCGCTGTGAGGTCAGAGGTGAAGTTGGGTCTGAGGAGACATTTCGTCTCTTTAGTGGTCTTTGTTAAATTGTCATTAAGACTGTGTTCTACGTTACTGAAAGAACCAGATTGTCGAGCGGGCCCCCTGGGCCGTAAATAGCGGGGCCCCCCGGGCCGTAAATAGCGGGCCCCCCCGGGCCATAGTGAGCTCCTATCAATGGTTTTATGTCGCTTATGACCTCACACCAAACACCGTTTTCATGACCAGGTTGTGAGGAACGTCTGAGCAGGTCTCTATGAGGGTCCTCATCTAGCCCCCAGTTCTGACATATTGGGGTTACCAGAGTGGATAGTCTGGTTGGGGGTGCCCACCATGGTGGACCTTCTACATAATATTCCACATGCAGAACATTGGGGGCCGTTATCCTCCTTTGGGGAGCAACTTTATCTTTTGTTTGAAAGGGCCAAAAATTCATATATTTTATTTATATTTTGCCATATGGTTTCTTTACACATTTTCTGCCCTTTTTTATTTGCTGCTCTTTTTACTGATTTGATCTCTGATCATAAATGATCTGTAGGGAACTCTGCAGAAGATGGTTACAAAGTCTTCCGCCATTCCACCTGGACTCGCTGATGGATTGTCAGTTCCCTCATTCTGCAGCCAGCAGTAATCATTGCATCTTGGACTATCGGGGTAAGTTCACACAACAGGCGGCTTTTTTTTTTCTACCACAAAACCTGATCTCATAGCAGCAAAGAAGCTGCAGAGAAAAAGCATTGTTTCCTTTTTTTTTTTTTTTTTTTTTTTAAGGGCGGTTTTGGCCTGGTAGATTTGTGTCTTGTGCATGGTCATAAAGATTAGTGGTCAAAAAAAGTCCTATTCCATAGAATCAGGTTTTGGCACAATAAAAAATGCAGCAAAAACGTGATACCTGCATTTTTTTTTTTTTTTTCCAGCATTTTTGACCATTCAAGTAAATGGATGAAAAGCGCTCAGTGAGATTCTCTGTTCAAAAAACCATGGAAAGCGCAAAATACTGATGACAAAACCCCAATGTGTGAGATTTCTGGGATCTCATAGACTTTGCTGGTGCTGTAAAACGCAGCTTAAAATTTGGATAAAAAAGCTGCAAAGAAACGTCCAGTGTGAACGTACCCTAATAGTTTACTGGTGCAAACTTTAAGGGTGGGGAAAATGAACCCCAAATATTGTTAAAACTTCTGACTTTACAAGTGTTATTTCCCTATAAACCATAATTACACGCCGTAGGTTCCCTTAGGCTGCGGCTTTATCCAGCGTATTGTGTGCGTCCAGCAGTGGCCTCCTGTAGGAAAAAGCCGTGGCCTCTATCGCCACTGCCCCGATGTGAGACGTTACTTGTGCACAGGAGCTTCCTACATATATTAGTAAAGACCTGACGTACGGGGTTATCGGACGCTTCATGTTGGGGGCGTCCAGACTCCTTCTACTCACTAGTAATAAAATGCCCATCTCGTGCTGTAACAGTAGAGAATCCCGCTCTATGATGAGCCCATCTATCCTCCATAATACATGGCCATTTATGCCGCTTATAGACCTAGATTTATTGTTACCTAACGTCTGTATGGAAGTGTCATCCGTATCGCTCTTCTGCCTGGCGCTAGTTACAGGACACAGTGTGCTGGAGACATGGGCGTAACTATAGTGGGAGAAGGACACCTGGAGCCTCGGGGGGCCCAGAAGCTCCCGCTGGCTCACATAGGACCCATGTCCCTTGTTTGGGGCCTTGTTGGTCACTTAGCGCTGAGGCCCAGGAGCTTCTTGTTCAGCCGCAGTGTAGAGGTCAGATGAGTCTCATGGTGGATGGAGACGTCCGGGATCTGATTGCAGGACGGTTGTGATATTTGTAGTTCTGAGAATACTGACTAGTTCTCAGTGTCAGGTTTAGGCTACGTGCACACATTGCGTTTTTTTTCCGCATTTTTTTTTCCTTGTTTTTTCGTTGTGGAAACACTTAGGCCATGTTCACATAGTGCGTTTTTTACTGCGGAACAGCCGCGATTTTGCCGCTGCGGGTCCGCAGCTGTTTTCCATGCAGGGTACAGTACAATGTAACCCTATGGAAAACAGGAACCACTGTGCACATGATGCGGGAATTAACCAAAAAAACCGCGCTGAATAGCTGCGGTAAAAAAGAAGTACCATGTCACTTCTTTTTGCGGAACTGCAGCGGTTCTGCACCCATAGACCTCCATTGTGAGGTCAAACCCGCAGTAATACCCGCAGAAGAAAAAAATATCTGCGGGTTTTCTGCGGTTTGTGGTGCAGAACCGCTGCAGTGTGGCTGCCCCCCCCCCCCCCTTATACTTAACCGGCATCCCGGTGTCCGTCCGTCCGTCTTCTCACTGGGCGCCGCCATCTTCCAAAATAGCCGAATCGGCCGGCAGATTCGTTCCAAAGTGCATTTTGATCACTGAGATAGGTTATATCTCAGTGATCAAAATAAAAAAAATAGTAAATGACCCCCCCCCCCCCCCTTGTCACCCCCATAGGTAGGGACAATAAAAAAAATAAAGAATTTTTTTTTTTTTTTCCACTAGGGGTAGGGGTAGGGGTAGGGGTAGGGGTAGGGTTAGGGGTAGGGTTAGGGTATTTTCAGCCATTTTAACCCTAAAAAACTTCCTAGAAAACACACAGACTCTGCATAGAAAACTGCACTAAAAAACGCATCAAAACGCACCAAAAACGCACCAAAAAAAGGACCTGCGTTTTCTGCCAAGAGCTGCGGTTTTTAGTGCAGAAAAAACAGCAGGGAAATCGGGAAAGTGTGAACATGGCCTTAATCGCTTACCAAACGCATCCCATTATTTTTAATGGAATTCCGCATTGTCGTGCCCATGCTGTTTTTTTTTTCCGAAAAAAAACCGCAGCATGTTAATTAATTTTTGCAGAATTTCAGCTATTTTGCCGCTATAATTGTATTGGGATGCTCCAGAGAAAAATGTGAAAAAAAAAAAACACTAGAAAAACACAAGTGGATTTCCTGCGGAGAGCGTCCAGTTTTGATAAGGAAAATTTAGCATCCAATCTGCAATGTGGGCACAAAGCCTTCCACTAGTGAGGACCCCCGGGCGGAGGCTTCATCCTCCGGGGGATTTGGTCTGTAGATGATCACTCTCTATTGTCCTCTATATGTATGTAGTGACCGGCCTTCTGGAATATATGTGTGTATATATCTATATATCTCTGATTACTCTCCACACACAGAAGCCTTAGGTCACCTCTATATTCTATACTTCCATCACTAATATTACTGGTATTACAGATACAGAACTTGTCCCGGGACTGGTCAGATGGTGGCCCGGTGTCCTTGGGGGTGAGGTAGTAATGGCGGACGCTGTGGAGTCACTGGCGCGGCTCCAGCTTTCCCTTTCTCCTTGTTGCACCATATGATGTTCTTGGGCCCAGTTGTGGGGTGATGGGTACAGGACACATGACGCAGGATTTTACTTACTACATTACCTGACCACAAGGACATGATGTCGTCTATATATCTTCCCCAGAATCCAATCTGTCAGGTCTATAATTCATCAACCCCACCGCAGATGATTAGTATAGCGGGGGCATTAGGGGGTCCCCCTGAAGTGCCCTGAGCTGGTGGTACCACGTCTGGTTTACCAGGAGGTAACGGTAATTGTGTAACACCACAGTAATGACCCTGAAGTATCCAGGGTAAGGCTTCCTTCACCGCTCATCATCTGGGTGGGTCTGGGTGTACATAAATATCCCCCTCACCAGCCTTCTGCCTCTCTGCACAGCATCTTATGGGGGCCTGGGTAAGGGTGGAGGTCTATGGCCCTGCCCCATGTCTGGCCGCTCCACCAGGGTTGTGCAGTGTATAGAGCTGATGATACCATGTATCTGTGATCTATGACATCTAGTAATGGAGGTCATGTGTAATGGTCACACTGTTCAGTCCATGTTTGTCCATACTGTATACAGTATGGAGCCCGGCTTCTACGCTCATGGACGGCTCACACGTCGCCTCTTCAGCCCCTCTTCTCTAGCTGACTTGGGCCCCACAACTCATAGCTCTGCTTCTGGCTTCCTGTTGTATCTAAGAAATAACTAAAGACCGAAAGATAAAGATTAAATACCGTACATGAAAATATCTGGTACTTAACATATATATATATTTTTTTTTATAAAAGAAAAATGCAAAATCCATCCTGCCACTCCACGGTGACTGTAATTGGGATGGTCCTAAAGGTACCTTCACACTAAGCGACGCTGCAGCGATCCAGACCACGATCCGGATCGCTGCAGCGTGGCTGGAGAGCTGTCACACAGACAGCTCTCCAGCGACCAACGATGCCGGTAACCAGGGTAAACATTGGGTTACTAAACGCAGGGCCGCGTTCAGTAACCCGATGTTTACCCTGGTTACCAGCGTAAAAGTAAAAAAAACAAAAACAAACACTACATACTTGCCTTCCGCTGTCTGTCCCCGGCGCTGTGCTTCTCTGCACTGGCTGTGAGCGCCGGCCAGCCGGAAAGCACAGCGGCTTTCCGGCTGGCCAGCGCTCACAGTGCAGAGAAGCACAGCGGGGGACAGACAGCGGAAGGTAAGCATGTAGCGTTTGTTGTTTTTTACTTTTACGCTGGTAACCAGGGTGAACATCGGGTTACTAAGCGCAGCCCTGCGCTTAGTAACCCGATGTTTACCCTGGTTACCAGTGAAGACATCGCTGGATCGGCGTCACACACGCTGATTCAGCTATGTCTACGGGAGATCCAGCGACGAAATAAAGTTCTGGCCTTCTAGCTCCGACCAACGTTGTCACAGCAGGATCCGGATCGCTGCTGCGTGTCAAACTGAACGATATCGCTAGCCAGGACGCTGCAACGTCACGGATCGTTAGCGATATCGTTCAGTGTGAAGGTACCTTAACACTAATACTAAAATCCTTACCGTTTATCAAGTGACCTGTATAGATAAGGGCTGAGACGGACTGGACCAAGCTAGTGGAGGGGGACAACAATATAAAGTCCAGGAAAGGCGGCCGCACCTTTATATGTACCTGATGGCAACACTAAAATAACCAAAGGTAGGAACTGTGATGTAGACTGGTGTGTAAGCCCTAGTTCACACTGGCCACTGAACAGAAAAGACAGTAACATAATGATTATGGCTTCACTACTAAACACTGTAACCGGCAAATCGCTCTCTTCTCATCTGATTGGTCGGCTGACGGTTATAGGGGTTGTCCAGGCTGGGGTACAAGTCCGCAGTCACTCTGTGCTCACTGTCGGGATTTTGCATATTTCTGGCCACATTCTGACTAGACGTGTCTGGTCTCGCTCAATACACTTGTATGGAGTACGTCTAGTCTGCATGTGACCGCATGTCTGCAAACTGTGTACTCACAATCACACGCCCGCATGCTACCTGCATCGGAGAATCCTGACAGCGTGCAGTCTGCGTCCTGTGAGGATCCACAAGTCTGCAGGCAAACTCCGAGCCTGGACAACCCCTCTACCCCTCCTGTGCCCGGCACCTCCGCCCTGCACTTGTATCAGGATAGTAAGAACTGCATGAAATATCATATAAAAATGCAGCAATATAACTTCAGGGGGTTTCTTCTTCTGCCGTTGTCTTATACATGCACCGCCTCCATCTTATTAAAGGGAAAGTGACCCATCCCCAGCCTGTGTAGTTACAATCCTACATTTTATAAGGCCATGACAATATTTAAAGGGATAATCTGGGACATTGTGAGCACACGTGATTCAGGGGCCTCTGACGTCACATCGACAGAGCAGCGACTTCTTTTCCTCTCCGCTCTGTTGACGGGGCGAGACTGCTGCCGTCATTCTGATAGGTAGCCCATTAATATTGTAGGCGTTTATCCTGGAGGGGCAGGTCTGATAAATACTTGGTTTAGGGTTCTTATCAGAGAGGTCACCTTGCCGTGGCTGGTGGGGCATAGACTGCCCCATCCATGTGAGCCCAAGTGTCTTCATTTTTATAAGTATATGATGCAGCCATGGCCGCCGAACCTGTTCACCCTTCAGACCTGCTGCTCAGGTGTTTGATTATTACTCTAGATGTGATGACATTGTGATATAACTTAAGAAATTGATGCTTGATGTTGTGCGTGGTACCGGGGGGTGGGGGGGCTGGTGCTGTACTGTGCGTGGTACCGGGGGGTGGGGGGGCTGGTGCTGTACTGTGCGTGGTACCGGGGGGTGGAGGGGGCTGGTGCTGTACTGTGCGTGGTACCGGGGGGTGGGGGGGCTGGTGCTGTACTGTGCGTGGTACCGGGGGGTGGGGGGGCTGGTGCTGTACTGTGCGTGGTACCGGGGGGTGGGGGGGCTGGTGCTGTACCGTGCATGGTACCGGGGGGTGGAGGGGGCTGGTGCTGTACTGTGCGTGGTACCGGGGGTGGGGGGGCTGGTGCTGTACCGTGCACAGTAACGGAGGGGGGGGTGGGGGGGCTGGTGCTGTACCGTGCACGGTAACTGGGGTGGGGGGGCTGATGTAAGACTTGATCATGAAAGATTTCCCAGTGACATTACTCTGAAATGTTTTCGTTTGTGACACAATCACGGATTGCACAGCCATCACACTTGTGGCGTCCCGTAACATTGGAGACAACCAGGTTTTATCTATCTGTGCACAGCCACTATATTCCACCATCTATCATTCAATGACGTTCCTTTCCGATATGTAATGGTCTGAGCAGATTTCACCAGTTTGCCTATATCTTCACCCATTTCCAGAATGGGCCGGTGTTTAGACGGAATGTTTCTTATTTGATAAGCCCGATTGGCGTATGTAGTAATAAATCTGCGTGTGTTGTCATTGATGTTGGTCTTAGGTCTGGGATTTTACGGACTAGAGCGCTCCATGGCCCTAGTTTCTCTATATGCTGTTACAAGGACATTCTCGGGATATCCCCTCTCCACAAATCTGTTGCCCAAATCCGCCGCCTGCATTTCAAAATCCGCATCATCTGAACAGCTCTGATGTAAACGCATATATTCCCTTTGGAATTCCTTTCTTTAAATCTCCCCTTTGGTTTCTGGGTCGACCTCCAGTATCGGAGACCTCAGTGTCAGTTCAGGGTAGATCTGTCTCAATACTACGGAAGCTTTTGTTTGTGGGTAAAGTGTAGGCCTTATTATCCTTACATTCTTGATGATCCCTGGTGAAATACTTGTTTTCTTTCTTTCAAATGGAATTGGAATCTTTCTCGCGTGTTTTGTTATGCTACATCTTTAGCTGAAAACTCAGTTTCACCAGAATTTTTTTTTTTTTTTTTGGAACTTGTATTTGGGCTTTAACTGATTCATTTAAATTAGATTTCTCCTCTTCTAGGAGTAGCTTTATAAACCTGGGCCAGATCTGTGGCCTCCTTCTCCCATTTTAGTAGCTCAAGGTTTTTAAACTTAAAGGGGGGGAGGATGTAATGTGTTTCTCAGATTGCAGGGCACTATCCCTGCTTTTATATAGCTCTCAAGTGTCTGATCTCCTCATCACGAGGTGGGTTGATTTTCTAAAGACCTCTTAAAGGCTGCAGTGAAAGAAGGGGTGTATTTCTTCTGTACAAAGGCATGGTCAGAAAAAAACTTCTGCCTCTAAAGCCCATTGACTCGAAACAAGCCCAGTTGTAAGAGAGCCTGCCGTACCCTGAAAATTGTAGATAAATTAGCAGCGGGTATATCGTCCACTAGAATTCAGCATGGTATTTAGCAAAGGTGTAATTAAAACTTTTAATACAAAATAAGAATTTTTTTTTTCTTTTACTAAATTACACAGAAAACCACTAAAATGTACACTAGTATAATGCCAAGCATAAAAACCTCACTGGAAAATCTATCAGTAGTGGCCGATCATATCAGAGTTCAACACCAAAAGGTCTATCAAGAACAAATGCGATCCTATAAATCCTGGCCATACTGATGGTCACTATTACCAGATTAGTACTATGCCTATACAGGAGAGCCAACAATTCAGCCAGCGCCGAGCACCCAGAGAGTAAGCAAAACGCCATCACTTATATATAATAATAAGGACCCGTCTCGCCCCATCTCCCAATAGAAGGAACGGTCACATTCATCTGATGTACTGGTGCTGTAATGCAGGGGGTTACGCTGCTCCCAACGCGTTTCCTCTAGATAAGATTCTTCAGGGGAGTAAAAAGCAGCATGGTGGGGCCATCCCTCCCCAACATCACCATCGCCCGCAGATAGTGTCAGACCACAGTGCCGCAGTGTTATGCTGACTGCGCCATCCAGCTCCATTATACTTGCATAGAATTTTGTCGGCTAAATCGCATGCTTCCGGTGATCGGAACGCGGCTCCCTGTCGGTGAGACGCAAACGTCACTTCCCAGCTATTTATCACATGATGCGATCCTAGCAGAAGGTCCTGCACCGCAGGAAAAAGACCCAGACGGTTTTCTGGTTCAGATGTATGGGCATGTTATACACTTTCCGCATTTGTAACACCCTTTTGGTGGTGGCCATGTGGAAGGGATCGGTGGAACATAAACCGTGCACCAATCTGTCCTTCAGGGATCGTCCGTCCTATATGTAATTTGAGGATTTTGTGGAAGTTTCTCACGGATGTCCCCCATCCATTATTAGGATGGGCCAGTGCTTTTTTTACAATCTCTTACCCTGTCGGCTCCATTATCAAATGTTGTAATGATCCTAATAACCGCGTCATCTTCTAGTTTCGGAGTCGTCACTTCTGTCCTATTTCTCTCTTGCCTCATAGGTATCCCTCAGAATTTTCTCAGGGTAGCCTCTTCTCTAAAATCTTAGTGTTGGTGCTCACCTGATGTTGTAAATAATTCATTATCTGAGCAGTTTTTACCCGCTCTAAGATTTTGCCCTTTAGGGATTCCTCGTTTGAGGGGTACGGATGGTTACTTTTCCAGTGATGCAATGCATTGGTGGCCATTTTTTTTCTAAAGATGTCTGTTTCAATTCCCCATTCACTTTATTCTTTTTGGTTACATCTAGAAAAGCCAGGTGTGACATACTAGATTAATAAAATAAAAAAAGTCCTAGATCATTGCCTTTCAGTCTCTTCATAAAAATCGTTAACTCTTCCTCCATTGTGCCATTCCAGATGAGACATCTATATATCGTGAGAGCAAAAACCACGGATACATATTACTTGATAGTACTGGCCATATGCCTGTCTTAGGGACCAATTTCACTAGTCAAGGACACTGCAAAAAATTGTAAATCCTACAAGAACTCATGGAGTCATTGTCCAAAAAGTTATAATACAAATGTTTTAAGGTATAAATTAAAAAAATTACATGTATAGTAATTACCAGCTACAACAGACAAGCAACATAGAAGGCTCGTGTGAAGGACACAAAAAATGTTGGTTAGATCACAGGATGGGCAAGCTAGCAAGTCAGATACCTGCACTTCAAAAACCTTTATTGCAAACCGTATGTTCAAAAAAGTGCATAATTCTCTATCTCTGGTGCAATGGGTATAAATAGGAATCCCACCCAGGCAAATAGATTACATAGTAAAGGTAGGGATAGAGTCAAGTGAATACTACTTTAAGACTTTAAGACTACTTTAAGACTTTACACGTGCTGCGCCGATTCTTTGGAATGCACTACCTAGGTTAATACGATTAATCCCCAATCCCCAGTTTTAAGCGTGCCCTAAAAACTCATTTGTTCAGACTGGCCTACCGCCTCAATGCATTAACCTAACGATCCCTGTGTGGCCTATTTATAATAAAAAAAAAAAAAAAAAAAAAAAGGTTCCTCGCATCATGTTCTCATACACTTTATGCAGTATTAGCCCTCTGTGTCTGTACTGCTACATACTTAGGCAGGTAACTGGTTCATGCAGCTTTACATGAACACCTGAGCCTTACACTATAGCTGGTCCGAATAACTAAAGCAATTGTTACCATCCACCTCTCGTGTCTCCCCTTTTCCCCATAGTTTGTAAGCTTGCGAGCAGGGCCCTCACTCCTCCTGGTATCTGTTTTGAACTGTATTTCTGTTATGCTGTAATGTCTATTGTCTGTACAAGTCCCCTCTATAATTTGTAAAGCGCTGCGGAATATGTTGGCGCTATATAAATAAAATTATTATTATTATTATTATACTACTTTCCAAATACCCAAGACCTTGGGGAGGAAAGTCTTGAGATGCCCTGCTTACTCATATTTGCCTGCCAACGTGTGTCCTGGTGCATCTATATATCGTACCCATAATTCAAATTTTTTTTTTCTATTAGATCTCTGTATATGCCAGAATTGTTAAAGACCACGATTTCCTCCCACCAGCCCAGGAACAGGTTTGCCATAGTGGGGGGTGCATGGGCTCCCCACTGCTGTACCCCTGAGCAGGTTGAAAAAGTGGCAGTCGATCAAGACGGTATTTCTTGTAAGAAAGAACTGCAATAACTCAAGATCAAAGTTGTTATGCGTACGATACTGAACCCCTCTAGTTTTAAGAAAATGATCAATCGCTAGTGCTGGGCTCTACAGTCAGGCCAACTAGTTATGAACTCTGCTGTATCCCTGATGTGAGGAGGAGCCGTCACCAACGGTCTGAGGATCTCCTCTATATAAACACCTACATTGTGACTGAGACTATTAGTTCCTGTCACTATTCGTCTTCTTCTGAGTGGATTAACTTTATGTATTTATGACAATTTCCAAATCTGAGAGGGGGGGACCTGCTGCTGGGGATAATGTAAAGGAAGAGGTGTATATTAATGGAGGTCTTTAATAAAGCAAAACAAGAGATATGTAGTAGGAACGGGTTAACGTGTCTGTTCGCAGTGTTGGGGAGTCAGCGCTGCTGTGGCCTGCGTACTGTGCCGCTGAGAAAAGGCGCTGTATATGTGGCGCTTACTTCCTGGTTTAATGCTCCAGGACCTGCATCATGTGACCGTTTGCGTCATCACAGTCATGTGATCGTGGGTTTAATGGCGGCGCGCAGGCGCACTAGTGGAGAATGCGGTGCAAATGGACATTGTAGGGGCTAGTGTTTGCCCTAAAGTCTTGGTGATTCTCCCTATGAAGGAATAAGCAATTTGGACCGGCGCAATATATATGCACAAAGTCAAATGGTGATCCATATTGTCTATAATATTATTATTATTTATTTATATAGCACCATTGATTCCATGGTGCTTTACATGAGAAGGGGTTACATACAAGTTACAGATATCACTTACAGTAAACTAACAATGACAGACATACAGAGGGGTGAGGACCCTGCCCTTGCGGGCTTACATTCTACAGGATTATGGGGAAGGAGACAGTAGGTTGAGGGTTGTAGGAGCTCTGGTGTTGGTGAGGCGGTAACTTCGGTAGTGATGAGGCTGCAGTGGGATTAGTGTAGGCTGTAGGCTTTCCTGAAGAGATGGGTTTTCAGGTTCCGTCTGAAGGATACGAATGTGGTTGATAGTCGGATGTGTTGGGGCAAAGAATTCCAGAGGATGGGGGATATTCGGGAGAAGTCTTGGAGGCGGTTGGGTGAGGAACGAGTAAGTGTGGAGGAGAGGAGGTCTTGGGAGGACCGGAGATTTCGTGAGGGAAGATATCCGGAGATTAGTTCAAAGATATATGGAGGAGACAGGTTGTGGATGGCTTTGTAGGTCAGTATTAGTAATTTGAACTGGACACACTGAGGGAATGGGAGCCAGTGAAGAGATTTGCAGGGGGTTGGGGAAGCAGAGGAGTAGCGAGGAGAGAGATGGATTAGTCGGGCAGCAGAGTTAAGGATGGACTGGAGAGGTGCAAGGGTGTTAGCAGGGAGGCCGCAGAAAAGGATGTTGCAGTAGTCAAGGCGGGAGATAATGAGGGCGTGCACAAGCATTTTAATGGATTGACGGTTGAGGAAAAGACGGATTCTGGAGATATTTTTGAGCTGGAGGTGGAAAGATCTTGGATGGGCAGTTTGAAGGACAGGGCAGAGTCAAAGGTTACTCCGAGGCAGCGGACTTCCGGTACGGTGAAAAGCGTGATGTCATTGATTGCGATAGATAGGTCAGGTAAGGAAGATCGTGGGAGTCTTTTAGGGTGCTTGGAGCTTGATAAAGTGCAATTTGGTTCTCAGTGGGATTTTCCTTCTCGTTGAAATAAGTTCCTGCATTAGTTTTTTCCAATTCTGATGGCAGAGAGTTTATATTCCTTCTCATAAGGGAAAGCTTGGTCTATCCTGAATCTTAATAAATCCACATTGGGAGTTGTAGTAGCAGAGCTGTTGGTGTCTTCGGTGGCGTCTTCGAAGGTGGTGGTTCTGACACTGCTTTCGGAAAGCCATTGTACTGAAAAATTCTTCATCTTAGGAGTAAGGTGTCTTTCTTTGACTATCTATACGTCTATATATCTGACGTTTATATGTATATTCTTAATGGGTATAAGTATGCCAGGTGTAGTTGGACCCATACATGTATGTGCTCCTGATACAAGTGCGACTATAGTGGTAGAAACGGATTGGAGCCCTTGTTAAAAAATGATCAAAGTGGAAGCCCCATAAGGTATAGAATAGTAAAAATTCAGGGATAAACAATAGAATAAAGTGTATACTCTATCATGGGTGAAACAGAGTGCCCAGAGAGAAGGAAGAGGGATCAATGATTCTATTAGGGGGAAAGAGAAAGAAGTGTTAATCATATTGTATTCAGGTAGTATACATTTAAATAACCTGAAAAGGAAGATGTTAAAAGCCTAAATTTGAATACCAACAAGAGCAAAATTAGATCAAAAAGGTGCAATGTGCAGTCCCATTAGTCCAATCACAGAAAGCTTGCCATATCGTAGTCTGAGTCCTTTTGGTTCAGGGGTTTGTAGAGTAAAGATCCAATCGGCTTCTCTTCTCTTTTTCAGGTTACCTTTTTGTATGTTTTTTCACTGCAAGCAGCTGAGACAGGGAAACGTTCCCTGTTTCTGTGTCTGTAGGAACACTTGTCTTGGTAATTTTGTTCTTGATCTTACGTCGGCCCTCACTAATTTATCCTTGAGATTGGTGGATCGGCGGTAACGAGGAAGAAAGGATCACTGGAATTCTGGGATATTCGGGTAGGTTTTATTGAGGATACTCCAATGTCTATGAATTGTGGCTTGAACCCGCCTGGAGTATGGGTGGTAGGCATTGATAAAGGTATACGTGTGCCGGAATCCCTATTTCTAGGGGTGAACTGTGTGGCTGTTAAAGGGAGTCTGTCGCCCCAAAATTCGAGAATGAGCTGCGGCCGCTGGCATCAGGGGCTTATCTACAGCTTTCTGTAATGCTGTAGATAAACCCCCGATGTACCCTTAAAGATAAGAAAAACAAGTTAGATTATAGTTAGACTATGCAGTGCGTAGGTGCTGGGCCTCTCTGACCTTTCCCACCGCCTGCGCACTGCAGTACTTTGCTCTGCACTCAACTGGACAGACAAAGTACTCCTGTGCAGGAGCCGCAGCAGGAAGAAAAGGGGAAGTCATCGCATGAAGATGTGTGTCGCGGTCTGGGTCCAGCACCTCCCATAGGAAAAGCCCCTGGGTGAGTATAATGTAACCTGTTTTTCTTACCTTTCAGGATACATCGGGGGCTTATCTACAGCATTACAGAATACTCAAATTTTGGGGTGATGGACTCCCTTTTAACAGTTTGGCAGGATAACCTCTATTAGTAAACTTTACTTTCCATCTATTATTTTATTTTTATTATTATACATTTTTATAGTGCCATTTATTCCATGGCGCTTTACATGTGAATACGGGGCAAATATAGACAAATACATTAAACATGAGCAGATAACAAGGCACACGAGTACATAAGGAGGGAGGACCCTGCCCGCGAGGGCTCACAGTCTGCAGGGGGTGGGTGAGGATACACTAGGAGAGGGAAGAGCTGGCTGTACGGCTGTTCAGTAGGTTGAGGATCACTGCAGGCTGTAGGCTTGTCGGAAGAGATGAGTCTTCAGGTTCTTTTTGAAGGTTTCTACGGTAGGCGCAAGTCTGATGTGTTGGGGTAGAGAGTTCCAGAGTATGGGGGAAGCACGGGAGAAGTCTTGGATGCGGTTATGGGAAGAAGAGATGAGAGGGGAGTAGAGAAGGAGGTCTTGGGAGGATCGGAGGTCGCGTGTAGGTAGGTACCGGGAGACCATGTCACAGATGTATGGAGGAGACAGGTTGTGGATGGCTTTGTATGTCAGTGTGAGGGTTTTGAACTGGAGTCTCTGGGCGATAGGAAGCCAGTGAAGGGCTTGACACAGGGGAGAGGCTGGGGAATAGCGGGGGGACAGGTGGATTAGTCGGGCAGCAGAGTGTAGGATGGATTGGAGTGGTGCCAGAGTGCTAGAGGGGAGTCCAGAGAGTAGGAGGTTGCAGTAGTCGAGGCGGGAGATGATAAGGGCATGCACTAGCGTTTTTGCAGTGTTGCGGTCAAGGAAAGCACGGATCCGGGAAATATTTTTGAGTTTGAGACGACAGGAGGAGGCAAGGGCTTGGATATGTGGCTTGAAAGAGAGGGCAGAGTCGAGGATCACCCCGAGGCACCGGGCGTGTGGGACTGGGGATAGTGAGCAGCCATTGACATTGATGGATAGGTCTGGTGGAGGGGTAGAGTGAGATGGGGGAAAGATGATGAATTCTGTTTTGTCCATGTTCAGTTGTAGAAAGCGAGCAGAAAAGAAGGCTGAAATGGCAGACAGACAGTGCGGGATTTTGGTAAGCAAGGAGGAGAGGTCAGGTCCGGAGAGGTAGATCTGCGTGTCGTCAGCGTAGAGATGGTACTGCATACCGTGGGATTCTATGAGCTGTCCCAGGCCGAAAGTGTAGATGGAGAAGAGTAGGGGTCCTAGAACAGAGCCTTGAGGAACACTGACTGACAAGGGGCGAAGTGAGGAGGTGGTGTGGGGGAGGGAGACACTGAATGTTCGGTCTGTCAGATATGACGAGATCCAGGAAAGGGCCAAGTCTGTGATGCCAAGGGATGAGAGGATTTGTAGCAAAAGGGAGTGGTCTACAGTGTCAAAGGCAGAAGACAAGTCCAGGAGAAGGAGGACAGAGTAGTGTCGCTTGCTCCTGGCAGTTAGTAGGTCATTGGTGACTTTAGTTAGGGCAGTTTCAGTTGAGTGATGGGAACGGAAGCCTGATTGTAACCGATCAAAGAGGGAGCAGGAGGAGAAGTGGGAGGACAGTTCAAGATGGACATGTTGCTCCAGCAATTTGGAGGCATAAGGGAGAAGAGATATTGGGCGATAGCTAGACACAGAGGATGGGTCGAGGGAGGGCTTTTTGAGGATGGGTGTGATCTTGGCATGCTTGAAGGATGAGGGAAAGACACCTGTTGTGAGTGAGAGGTTGAAGAGGTGTGTTAGGGTTGGGATGAAGACCGTGGAAAGGTTAGGGATGAGGTGGGATGGGAGCGGGTCAAGCGTGCAGGTGGTGAGGTGTGATCTTGACAGGAGGGTGGAGAGCTGATCTTCTGTCATGGTGGAGAAGCTGGTTTTGGAGGAGCAGGGTTGAGCAGCTAAGAGGGGCAGTGGGCGCTGTGGGCCAAAGCTTTCTCTGATCGTATCGATCTTCTGTTTAAAGAAAGAGGCGAAGTCATCAGCAGAAATGAGGGGGGAGGGAGGAGGTGCGGGGGGACGGAGTAGAGAATTGAAAGTGTTGAAAAGCTGTTTAGGGCTGTGGGACAGGGAGGATATGAGGGATGAGAAGTAAGTTTGTTTTGCGGCAGTGAGCGCAGACTTGAAGCTGGCGAGGGACTGCTTGTATGCAGTGAAGTGGTCGGCAGAGTGGGATCGCTTCCATCTCCGCTCAGCAATCCTGGAAGCCCGTCTCAATTCTTTGGTCAGGCTGGTCAGCCAGGGCTGCCTGTTAATTGTACGAGTTTTACTATGCATGAGTGGGGTGGCCGAATCGAGTGTTGTTGTTATTGTGGTGTTATAAAAAGTGGCAGCAGCATCTGTGTCATCTGTGCCATCTCATTAAATCTTTTTGGATTTTTGTGTCCTCTTTGGTCACTATTCTTTCTACCCGTTGGAACTGTGACTTGGGTATTGATTATTTTACTGCCGGGGGATGAAAGCTAGTATAGTGTAGTAAACTGTTTCTATCTGTTGCTTGGGTAAAAAGATCAATGGAAAGCTCTCCCTCACTTTTTGTGTATCATAGTATCGAGAAAGCTTATGTTTTCTGTACTGTAGTGTGAATTTTAACTATGGCCAAATGCTGTTAGTGAGTGTCAGAGAAGTGTCTCGACCGGCCCATTCCAGATACAGAAAGTGTCATCGATAAATCTACGCCATATTAATGAGTCCTGTTTGATTAGAGAATGGTTAAGAAACGTCTTCTTCAAAGGACGCCATATAGGCTACTGCATAGCAGGGCGCTACATTAGATCCCATTGCGGTCCCCTGTCCTTGGATTTAATATGTGTCCTGAAACATAAAATAATTTCAACATGTTGATGTATATGGAGAAATCCCAGCAAATATATCCTATAGGATAACTACATATTTGTAAGAACAAGTGACGATAGATGGTATCCTCATCCGGGTGGTCGGAGGTAGTGTAAACTGCATCAGGAAAAAGTGTAGAAACCTTAAATGACAAAAGTGAGTTAAAACCAGGAATAAAAACAATAACGGAAGCGCATCTAAGTCCACATGTACACAGGAAGGCGATCCCTAAAAAGGGGCAAAACTCATATTCTCATTGAGACCATGTGGATGCACAGTATCAAGGGTCCATATCCATCTTTCCTCAAGTTGGGCGAGACGTTGGGATATTCTACCTCCTCTGACCCCCTATATAAAGAATATCTATTCCCCTCACTCTCAACAATTTACTGTCAGGAACTCCACACTGCACTTGCTCACTGAGCCAGTGCGAGCGTGTCCGGAGTTGAACAAATTATGTTCAGATACCTGTGAAGTGGGGGTGGCAGTGGTGGAAATGCGTGCTTCAGGCAAACAGGACCTGACGCACCTGACTGGGGGGGGAGAGACAAGCCCCGGCACTCCAGAGACCAGCGCTTGGGCTAGAGATGCCCAGAGAGTAGTCGGACAGATGCAGGTCTAAACCAGGCAGAAATATCAGAAACTGGAAAGGACCGGGTCATACACGAGCAAGCATACACAAGCAGACAGTATCCAGATACACAGGGGTCAGGAACTAAGCCAAGGTCAAAAGTATCACTGACAATGGACAGAGCCCAATTGAGGCTATTTAAAGCCCTCCCAGAACCAGAGAGAGGCCAAAATCATTAGCCCCTGCAGCAAAAATCTAGAATTCATACAGACCGTGGCATTTACTATTACACTGGTGATGCAAGTGACGTGGGATGGTCTTAAGCATGGATGTGTCTTTGTGGCTCACTGCAGCTTGTATACCAAGCACATGCTCCCTTACGTGAACCTTGAGGTGAGGTGAGGCCTACATAAATTAACAAGCATAGGCATGTAGCGCAGCATATAACATTTTTAGATTTACCTGTGATGAACTTCTTAATTTTATAGGTTCTAGAACCATTTGAATTGGAAAGTAATTACGATCCATGTTACAATATGCCACACAGTGGCCACAAGGATCACATCCACTCCTAACATTTGAATAGTCCAAAAAGGTCCTCGGAGATGCCCCAACATAATGGCTCCGCACCAGATGGTCCCGTAGGTTCCTAGCCCGTCAAAGTTATTGTTTGTTTATCCGGTATTAAATAAGATAGTCCAGTGTGAATTTTCAAAATGGGCCAAGATTTCTGGAGAGCCGCATGCATCTATTCAAATTGAGAATGAACATTTGGTGATAAACCGAACATGTTTGGTTCTGTTAGTCATGGTGTTGGTATTATGTTTGGCACAATTATAGGCCCTTTTTAATCATGCGATGGCTGGATCAGTGTTCATAGAATCGCAACTTCAATTCCTCTGCCTGTTTTTTCAAAGTCTGCCTTTGTGGAACAGATCTGGCCAAGACTAAGGAATTGACCTAAACAAACCGACGTTATAATGTGACTAAGATGGAATAAGGAAACATGTAAAAGTGTGTTGGTAGATGTTGGTTTCCTATAGATGTTAGTCTGAATACCACCCAATTCATCCCCTCCTTAAAGTGATATCAAGGAACTCCGTTTTGTTAGGGTCACAAACAAAAGTAAGAAACTTATTGAGGTCGTTACTGTTAAAATAATCAATGAAGTCTTGCAAATTAGATGGCGTACTGTGCCATATCAAGAGGATATCATCGATGTACCGCGTCCAAGAGGATGCAGTCCATTGATGCCTGCCGAATACAGGAAGAGGTCCCTTTTCCACAGCGTCAGGAACAAGTTGGCATAGGATGGGGCGAAGGCCGTTCCCATAGTTGTTCCCTGGAGCTGTAGAATAAAGGACCCCTTAAAAACAACAACAAAAAATTGAGTAAGGGTAACTTCAAGTATGAGAGCCCTCATGCTTAAAGATAGATTGGACATATCGAGAGAGAAATTAGTGGCCCATTTGCCATCGCAATGCCTAATATTAGTGTAAAGTGATTCAGCGTCTGCACTGGCCAACAGGGTGTCAGGATCTAAAAAAAAAGGCTGTCAACTTTACATAGTAATTTGTTGGTATCCTTAAGGAAGGATGGAAAATTGGCCACAAGAGATTGTAGCATGGAGTCAATCCATCGGTTAACGTGCTCCAAGTAGTTCCCCCCTCCTGAAATGATGGGGAGTCCAGGTGGGATTTAGGAATTTATATGAATTTTGGGAGTAAATAAAATGTGCAAAATATACAAAAAAGTTTAGGGTCTGCTCCCCACCACCTAGAGCGCGCGGATCCTGCTCACCACCTCCTAGAGCGTGCGATCCTGCTATCCTGCTCCCCACCTCCTAGAGCGCGCGGGTCCTGCTCCCCACCTCCTAGAGCGCGCGGGTCCTGCTCCCCACCTCCTAGAGCGCGCGGGTCCTGCTCCCCACCTCCTAGAGCGTGCGGGTCCTGCTCCCCACCTCCTAGAGCGTGCGGTTAACGTGCTCCAAGTAGTTCCCCCCCCTCCTGAAATGATGGGGAGTCCAGGTGGGATTTAGGAATTTTTATGAATTTTGGATGTAAATAAAATGTGCAAAATAGATAAAGTTTAGTGTCTGCTCACCATCTCCTACAGCGCGCGCATCCTGCTCACCACCTCCTAGAGCGCGCGCATCCTGCTCACCACCTCCTAGAGCGCGCGCATCCTGCTCACCACCTCCTAGAGCGCGCGCATCCTGCTCACCACCTCCTAGAGCGCGCGCGCATCCTGCTCACCACCTCCTAGAGCGCGCGGATCCTGCTCACCACCTCCTAGAGCGCGCGGATCCTGCTCACCACCTCCTAGAGCGCGCGGATCCTGCTCACCACCTCCTAGAGCGAGCGGATCCTGCTGTGCGGCAAGTTTTTCAGAACTTAAAAGAAATAAGTTCAGCGCTGTATGTCCATAAAATCAATTTTCTTTTATTCCATAGCTTCAAATAACATTTAAACAATTAATTCATAGTCCAGACATTAAAATCAGACGCGTTTCAACGCAAAAATTTGCATCTTAAGCAGTGGCAAGGATCTAATGGTAGACTGAACATTATAAGCTAGTTCCCAGTACAATCCCAGCCCACCAGATCCTGCTGCCTGATAGGGACCGCTGTGCAGAGAAACCTGATGGGGGATTAACCCCTTACAGACTGGGGTCATATATTACATCCGATAGGTGCTTCTATAATCATAATGATAGATCAGATCCTGCCTGGTGTTTAGCTGATAAATCCACCATGTTTCCCAGCTTATCAGTTTTCTTTTAATATCACTACCTCTGGTTGGAATTTGGACCTTTTCTATACCTGACACCTCAAAAGCGGACACAGACCCCGCCTTCCCCCCCCATGACTATTAAAATGTTATGAAATTGCTGAACTTTTATTAACGACTTTACTGGTGGCATCTGAGAGGTGACATCATCTCCTGATTTTCAGAGGTCCTCCTGTGCAGCCGACATACTGGAGGTCACACGCAGCGCACAGTGTTCACCACATTACTTGTGTTGCAATTTACATGGGAATTAATCGTATATTCTCCTTTTATCTATTTGCACAAGAGACAAAAGTTTTGGTGTTTTTCATAAACTTGCAGCAGGTGCAGACACTGTGGCCGCATTTGTAGGATCCTCTGGTACTGAGCCAATTGTCCTTTTTATTATCACTAAGAGAGGCTTGGCGACAGAATATCACCCAGAGTAGAGGCTTTTGTTGTAATAAATTTCACAGGATTTGTCATAATTTTCTCCGGTTTTTTTGTCCTGATATAATATAGGTAAGGCTGGGTTCATACTGCGTTAAAGCAGCCCGTTCAATGCAATCTGCGCTAGCTGTGACGGAGCCGGAAACGCTGCAGCCCGAGGGTCCGTCACAGAATGACGGCACATCGCTAGAGCATGCCCATTATGGCATGTGTTGGCGATCCACCCGAAATAGGGGTTAACGGACTGCCATAACGCAGTATGAACCCAGCCTAATTGTTTTTTAATATTGGTAATATTTTTAAAATATGGGCTGTACATAGTTGTAAAAACTACTCCATAACTTTTATCTACATACTTAGATGTATATTTGACCTCTTTTTCTCTGACCGCCCATGACGGCACCACGGAGAGAGGGGATCCGCCCACCAAGGACAGGAAACCTACGGATAAAAAGGCGGTACCACTCTCCTGCATCAGTTGGTTTCCTGTCCTTGATGGGAGACCTATGGACTTAACAGTTCGTCGTTGGATCCGGGGCCAACCAGATTCAGGCAGCTGGGGTCCCTCTGCCTCGGCTAGGGTGGTGACCCGAAGCGCCACCGCTGGGAGCCAGTGGGCCGACAGGGTGTGCGGGGGAGGTGACAAGGAGTTCGCGGTCACCTCCCCAGGTAAGATGCAGCAGCGGCAACATCCAGGGGGGTCCCTCTGTGGTTGCGGGAGGTGCAGCGCGACCCTCCCTAAATCAAGCGTCAGTCTGCACACTGCACCACCATCAGGCGTGCAGGTATTGCGCTACTGGGGCTGCATAGGACCGGGGGTGCCGGTCAGCAGCGCTATATCTGCTTCCGGGCGCTGCCTTGCGCAGGCCCGGTATCCAGCTGGTCTCGCGAGGACTGCAGAGCGCCGGTATGCGCAGGCACCGGCGGTGCTTCCGGCCGGGCGCTTGGTGCGCTCTGCGCAAGCGCCGGCGTGGCTCCAGCCGGGCGCTTGGTGTGCATTGCGCAGGCGCCGGTGGGGCTTCTGAAGCCGCCGGCATGTTTCGGCCGGGCGCTTGATGCGCACTGCGCAGGCGCCGGCGGGTCTTCCGGTCGGGCGGCGCGGATTACCGCTAGAGCGTGTTTTGAGTCGGATTACTGCGCAGGCGCCGACCGCTCCTCCTATGATCAGTCGCTACTGCGCAGGTGCAGGGAAGCGGCGGGAGGGTTCAAATAGTAGAACCCTCATCCTCTTGGTGGCTCTGCAGTAAAAGGCAGGAGCCTCAAGGGGAATAGGAGCGACAACTCAGCCGAGTTCAAGGCACGCAGACCAGCAGCAGTATGAGTGACCCAGCATCACCTCTGCCCGAATCACCTCCACCTGCAGTATCGCCAAAGCAGCAGCAGCAAAAAAGGCGGCAGCAGAAAGGGCACCAGGACACCAGCAAAGAACGCCAAAGGTCTCAACACAGTAAGGAGTCCAGTACGGCGTCGGGGAAAAAGCCAGAGGCAGAGAACCCCCAATCGGTATTTATGGGTCCTGGAGGTGGTAAGTGGATCTTCGTGAATGTCAGAGACAGTAAGATTGTTATTTGTCTCTTTTAGGGGAGGAAAAGAGTAGCTAAAACTAAACACAAAAGTTGCGCCATCTGTAGAGAGGACCTTCCACCTACATGGGATAAGAGACTATGCAATACTTGCATTCAGCAGACTGTGTCTGAAAACCTTCCAGGGTTTGCTTCAGATCTTAAGAGCCTAATTAAAGAGCAAGTAGAGGACACTTTTAGGTCACTAAAAAGTGGGAAAAAAAGGAGAAAGACCAGGCATAGGTCTCCATCTCCAGCCTCAAAATCCGAAAGTGGTAGTGAGAGTTCAGCGTCCTCCGTCTCCTCCGACTCATCTTCATCATCTACTTCTTCCTCGGGGGGACATAACTGTTTCCCACTAGAGGATACTGATGGCCTCATAAAGGCAGTAAGAAGCACCATGGGGTTGGTAGACTCCCATCCTAAAAAAACAGTACAAGACCTCATGTTTGGAGGCCTAGAACAGAAAAAGAGGAGAGCTTTTCCGCTTAACGAAGCAATTGCAGCCCTAATTAAGAAGGAATGGAAAAAGCCCATGAGGAAGACTCTCTTAACTCCAAAAAGGAAATACCCCTTCGAGGAAGAATCGTGCTCCTTTTGGGAGAAGGCCCCAAAATTAGACGTGGCAATTGCTAAAGCCTCAAAGAAATTCGCCCTCCCGTTTGAGGACATGGGGGTTCTGAAGGACCCAATGGACAAAAAGGCAGATGCCTTTCTCAAGGGCTCTTGGGAGGCAGTGGGAGGAGGCCTGAAGCCGGCAGTTGCAGCTGCATGCACTTCGCGCTCCCTGATGATCTGGCTGAACCAACTAGAGGGCCAATTAAAGGGGAAAACTTCCAGGGACTCAATTCTGGATACATTACCCGTAATGAGGGGGGCTGCGGCTTTCCTAGCCGATGCCTCGGCCGACTCCATCAGGCTATCCGCCAGAGCAGCAGTGTTTGCTAATGCGGCCAGGCGCGCCCTCTGGCTTAAGAATTGGCCAGGCGACCTGCAAACGAAAACGAAACTCTGTACCATCCCCTGTGAAGGGGAGTTTCTGTTCGGGTCGACTCTAGACGACATCTTAGAGAAAGCCGGGGACAAGAAAAAGTCCTTTCCCTCTCTGGGTCTCCCCTCTTATCGGAAGCCCTTTCGGAACAAGAGGTTTTTCCGTAAGAACCCAGGGAGAGGCCAGGGGAAGTGGGACGATAAGAAAAATAAAAATAAAGGATTTATCTTCAATAAAAACCTCAATGACAGCAAGAAACCTCCACAATGAAGGTTCACCCCAGGTGGGAGGGAGATTATCTCTCTTTCTCCCAGCCTGGAAAAAGATTACCTCCAGTCATTGGATCCTAAACATCATAGAATCAGGACTGAGGTTAACATTCAAGAGGTACCCTCGTCCCTCCTTCAAGGTAACACCTACCAGATCCTCAGCAGAAGAACAGTTAACTCTAGAAAACGAGATTGTGGGGTTAGTGAAAAAAGGAGTACTCCTAGAAGTTCCCCCTCAAGAAAGAGGGCAAGGTTACTATTCCCCTCTATTCCTGAGGAAAAAACCAGATGGTTCCTTCAGGACCATTATCAATCTGAAGAATCTAAACAATTACTTAGAGGTTCAAACATTCAAAATGGAAACGATAAAGTCATCAATCAAAATGCTGTTTCCTCAGTGTTTCATGGTGGTCCTGGACTTGAAGGACGCATATTATCACGTCCCAATACACAATGATCACCAGAGATTCCTCAGAATGGCAATCCACATCAAGGGAGTCCTAAGCCACTTCCAGTTTACAGCTCTTCCATTCGGCCTAGCAAAAGCCCCGAGGGTTTTTACAAAGCTGGTCGCGGAGGTAATGGCTCACCTCAGGGAAGAAAACACCCTGATCGTTCCATATCTGGACGATTTCCTGGTGATAGGCTCCTCCCCGCAACATTGCAAGAATCAACTAGATTTAGTGATTCAATCTCTAAAAAACCTGGGCTGGCTAATAAACCTAGAGAAATCCAGACTGGTGCCTTCTCGGGTTCAGGAGTACCTAGGTCTCACTCTAGACTCCAGGAAAATGGAATGCCGGCTCCCAGAGAGCAAATTACAAAAGATAAAAAGCTTAGCATCAAGAGTACAATCTCTCCCCTCTATAACTCTCCGACAGGGCATGTCACTGTTAGGCTCTATGACCTCTTGCATCCCGGCAGTCCAGTGGGCCCAACTACATTCGAGGGATCTCCAATGGCAGCTACTGTCCGAGCAAATCCTCCTAGGAGAGCATTTAGACGGGCGGTTAACATTGTGTCCTCGCACCAATCTCTCTCTAACTTGGTGGACATTGCAGGAAAATCTTTCCCAGGGAGTCCCATGGGTAATCCCGATATCAAAGGTCCTAACCACGGACGCAAGCCCCTCAGGGTGGGGGGCTCATCTGGGCGACCTTGTAGCTCAGGGCATTTGGTCCCCGTCCCTTGCAAACAATTCCTCCAATATGAAGGAACTCCTGGCAGTGAAATTTGCCCTTCAGGAATTCCTGGGAGTCCTTCAATCTCACCATGTAAGGGTGATGTCGGACAATCAGGTGGTAGTATCTTATATAAACCATCAGGGGGGTACCCGTTCCAAAAGTCTAATGGAAGTGGCCAACTCGATCCTTCAGATAGCCGAAAACAACCTTCTATCCCTGACAAGTCTACACATAAAAGGGATAGACAATTACAAGGCAGACTTCCTCAGTCGTTCCAGCCTAAAACAGGGAGAATGGGAACTAAATCCAGGCATATTTACCCAGATCACGCAAAAATGGGGGGTTCCCAAAATAGATCTCTTTGCGAGCCACTTAAACAAAAAAGTAGCCGCCTTTTGCTCTCTATCTCCCCTGGGGAACCCAGTAGCCCTGGATGCTTTCCTGATTTCTTGGGGTAACCATCTGGTCTATGCCTTTCCTCCTCTCATTCTGATTCCAGCAGTGCTGAGGAAGATTCGGGAGGACGGGGCGTTGGTCATCTTAATTGCCCCGTTCTGGCCGAAGAGACCTTGGTTCTCATGGATGAGAAAAATGTCGATATCCGACCCTTGGGTATTGCCAGACCTACAGGATCTGTTGTCACAGGGCCCAATCTATCATCCGCGGGTCAAGAACTTACACTTGACAGCCTGGCTCTTGAGAGGAAAATATTAGAAAGCAGAGGGTTCTCTTCAGGGTTAATTTCAACTCTGTTAAAAAGTAGGAAGCCGGTTACAACAAAGCAGTACGGCAAAATATGGAAAAAGTTCCTGTCCGTTTCAGGCGCTAAAATAGGGAAAGAAATTCCTATTAATGCCATTTTAGAGTTCTTGCAAAACGGGTTGGAAATGGGGTTAGCCACCAGTACTCTAAAAGTCCATGTGGCAGCATTAGGTGCCCTATTTAATTTTGACTTGGCTTCAAATAGGTGGGTCTCTAGATTCATTAGGGCGGCAGGAAGATCTAGGCCTCTGCCAGTAAAAGTGGTTCCTCAGTGGGACTTAAATTTGGTCCTTAAAGCCCTGACTAGTCCTCCATTTGAACCATTACATGAATCTACATTAAAAACGCTATCTCTCAAGACAGCTCTTTTAGTCGCCCTCACTTCTGCCCGTAGGGTCAGCGACTTACAGGCCCTTTCAGCCAGGCCTCCTCACACACAATTTCTAGAGGATAGGGTTGTTCTAAAAACAGACCCAGCATATCTCCCGAAAGTGGCTTCAAAATTTCACAGGTCTCAAGAGATAGCTCTCCCCTCCTTCTGTCCTAATCCTAAAAATAAGGAGGAACAAAATCTACATACACTAGATGTAAGGAGATGTCTTTTACATTACCTAGAAGTCACTAGAGAGAGTAGGGAGGATTCCTCTCTGTTTGTGTGTTTCCAGGGTCCCCGGAAGGGGAAAAAAGCATCTAAAGCCACCATAGCAAGATGGATCACGGACGCCATCAGCCTAGCATACTCAGCAAGTGGGATGTCCGTTCCCGGGGAGGTTAAAGCTCACTCAACAAGGGCAGTAGCAACTTCCTGGGCGGAGAAGGCCGGAGCTTCCATAGACCAGATATGTAGAGCTGCTACCTGGTCCTCACCATCCACATTCTATAGGCACTATAGATTGGACCTAATCTCCTCTTCAGACCTTACTTTTGGTAAAAGGGTTCTGGAGGCAGTGGTCCCTCCCTGAATGTACTATCTATGTAATTCTCTCCGTGGTGCCGTCATGGGCGGTCAGAGAAAAATATAGTTCTTACCGATAACGGTATTTCTCTGAGCCCATGACGGCACCCGTACATTCCCTCCCTTCACTTATGGGTGCACACATGGAAATAATGCCATAGTCTATTATAGTTTAAAGTCACGCGGTATCTTGTTATGCTAAACAGTTAAAATTTTACAAATGTCTTAGTAGTCTCCCATCATTATCTATGTAAACAACTGATGCAGGAGAGTGGTACCGCCTTTTTATCCGTAGGTTTCCTGTCCTTGGTGGGCGGATCCCCTCTCTCCGTGGTGCCGTCATGGGCTCAGAGAAATACCGTTATCGGTAAGAACTATATTTTTTCCGGTTTCTTTTAGCGTCTCTAATGTTACTGATTGTCCTCAGCCCTATGTAGCATCCACTTGGAGTAACCCCTTCATGTCAGTCTGACACGTACTTCATCTTTTACTTGTTCGAAGGTTTCATGTAAAGGTGAATTCCTTTTGAACCTACACAATTCTCCTAGGGGAACATTCTTAATAACTTTCTTCTGATGATAGGACTGTGCCAATAAAGTGGAGTTTGTGGCTGTACTTTTACGGTAAGGGGACACTAGGATTTTGTTTGTAGAATCCAAACTGAGCGTCACAGGCAGAAAATTAATAGATCTGATTCCAATTGAATAGGTAAATCTCAGATTCCATTGTCATTACAATGTTGGATAAATTCGGATTCCACCGTCCCGTCCCTCACCAGGAGGATGTCATCCATATAACCAACCTTCCACTTAATGTGGGGTCTGTGCCCGTTCCAAGAGGGGGCGATAATGGTTTTCAATTGTGAACTATAGGCAGACAAGGGGTTGCATGTCACCTTTTGGTAGCAAACGTAGACACTTGCCCCATATACCGTAGTGCCCTACAAACGTTAATTATGGCCCCATACAGACACTTGCCCCATATAGTGCTGCACAAACGTTATGACCCCATATAGTGCTGCACAAACATGGCCCATATAGTGCTGCACAAACATTATGGCCCCATATAGTGCTGCACAAACATGGCCCATATAGTGCTGCACAAACATTATGCCCCATATAGTGCTGCACAAACATTATGCCCCATATAGTGCTTGTGAAGGATTACCCCTTCCTCCCACGTCACCAATCCGTGACGTCACTACACAGGCCCAGCTCTCCGGCGCCCCCTTTGTCTCTCAGGTCAGTAAGGGAACTGCACCTAGAGCAAATGGCTGCCGGGGAGACTGCACTGTTACCCACCCTGGGTATTCTAAGATTCGCAATCAGAGTAAAAGGATCAGCCCAAAATTAATTTGTGATTTAATTGCCTTAAGGGCGCACTAGATAATTACAAGAAATATACAATCACAATATATCAAGAGTTAGTCAGAGTACAATATAACAACAATAATACAAGGCTTAAAGGTATAAAGCTGGAGGTCAATTTACCAGGTTGAAGGTCGCTTGTGGAAGCCAGGGGCGCGCAGCATTCCGCAGGTCCAAATCTTAGTTACCGGGCAGCCCCCAGAAAGCATGTGCTTGCTCCCCTCTGGCTGGCATACCCTGTTCCTTAAGATATCAGCATGATCTTCTTCTGTGGAGTGAGACACTTCTCCTAGTGTCTTCAGCTCTTAAAACCTGGCTGAGCCCCCCTGCCTGCAGCTGGGTGGGCTTAGCAATCTCCACCCCCCCCCTGCCTCCCTGCAGATTTATTCCAATATCTAATAAATGGGATAACTCCCCTCAGGATGATCGGATCAACCTGTGGTTTGTTCTGCCGGTCGTACTGGGAACAAACCTGGACCCATTCGGTCCCTGTGGGAGGCTGATCTCTATATCTCGGGTTTCAGGCCTCCCACCGCCACGGGAGTCACACTGTTGGATGCACAATTTCTTTAGGGCAAGGAGAATATTTATGAGCCTGTAGCTCGAACGATGCGTCCATAATTCACAATTCCATGTTAAAGACGGTTCGGCTGGGCTGCCATAATAGATGTGTATCCAGTGGCCACTTGGCATGCGTGTTTTAATTAAGCCCCCCAGCATTTCCAAGCCCCCTGGTGGCGTGGTTTCCTCATGGAGCTTTGAAATACCGTCTACAGTTTACACTGAGCTCAGCCCGTTGGCATACTAATAGGAACTTTATTCATAGAAAAGGTGGGGGCCAGGAGCGCTCCTCGCTGCCGACCTGACACCAGGAGACAAAATGGAGTCACGCCAATCTGTAAGTATGCCTGTTCCAAGATGGCGGCTGTTCCCTCATCACAGTGCTGAACAAACATTATGCCCCATATAGTGCTGCACAAACATTATGGCCCCATATAGTGCTGCACAAACGTTATGGCCTCATATAGTGCTGCACAAACGTTATGGCCCCATATAGTGCTGCACAAACGTTATGGCCCCATATAGTGCTGCACAAACGTTATGGCCCCATATAGTGCTGCACAAACGTTATGGCCCCATATGGTGCTGCACAAACGTTATGGCCCTATATAGTGCTGCACAAACGTTATGGCCCCATATAGTGCTGCACAAACGTTATGGCCCCATAGATGCTCATACAGACACTTGCCCCATTTGCTGCGATAAAAAAAAAAAAAATCACATACTCACCTCTCCGTCGCTCAAGCCCCCGGCACTTTCAATAGTCACCTGCACCTCATTCCGGCGCCACTCCATGCTCAGCACTGACGTTCAGCAGAGGGCGCGCACTAACCACATCACCGCGCCCTCTGACCTGAGCGTCACTGCTGAAGACAGAGCGGCGCCGGGAGCGAGGAAAGTTTACTATCGTGCAGCGCTGCGCTCCCCCTCCCCGCTATACTCACCTGGTCTTGGCGCTGTGCAGTCCCTGCTTCCCCGATGCCGCAGCTTCATCCTGTACTGAGAGGTCACATGGTACCGCTGATTACAGTAATGAATATGCGGCTCCACCCCTATGGGAGGTGGAGCAGCATATTCATTTACTGTAATGAGCGGTACCATGTGACCTCTCAGTGCAGGAAGAAGCTGAAGCTGCTGCTGCCGGCGCCGGGGAAGCTAGGGACCTGCAGGGACTGCGCCTGGACTAGGTGAGTAATTTTAGACTGCCCCCGCTCCCCCCCCTGCCGACCCCCGGGTATGACTCGAGTATAAGCCGAGAGGGGGACTTTCAGCCCAAAAAAGTGGGCTGAAAATCTCGGCTTATACTCGAGTATATACAGTAAATTTTGGGTGAAGAATCAACAAGTGGAACACAATTGTGAAGTTGAACGAAAATTATTGGTTATTTTACATTTTTGTGGAAATTCATAAACAGAAAAGTGGGGCGTGCAATATTATTCAGCCACTGTAACTTAATACTTTGTTGCGCCACCTTTTGCTGCGATTACAAGTCGCTTCGGATATGTCTCCATCAGTTTTGTACATGGAGAGACTGAAATTCTTGCCCATTCTTCCTTGGCAAACAGGTCGAGTTCAGTGAGGTTTGATGGAGATCGTTTGTGAACAGCAGTTTTTTCAGCTCTTTCCATAGATTCTCGATTGGATTGAGGTCTGGACTTAAAATGGCCAAGTCAAACACCTGGATACGGTTATTTGTGAACCATTCCATTGTAGATTTTGCTTTGTTTGGGATCATTATCTTGTTGGAAGACAAATCTTTGTTCCAGTCTTTTGTAGACACCCAACAGGTTTTCTTCAAGAATGGTCCTGTATTTGGCTCCATCCATCTTCCCATCAATTTTAACCATCTTCCCTGTCCCTGCTGAAGAAAAGCAGGCCCAAACCATGATGCTGCCACCACCATGTATGACAGTGGGGATGGTGTTTTTCAGGGTGATGAGCTTTACACCAAACATAGCTTAGGGGACATGGCTTATGTTCTCACTGTGCACATTAAATCCATCTGGACTCGATCTGGGCTAATTTCTTTGACACACCACCACCCCTAATGCTGACATCAATCATATCTTACCCTGAGAAGGGTGCCATCACAGTCATGGTAAAGTTTGAAGTGACGAGGAATTGTTTCAACTGTGGATGAGTCCACATGGGTCGCCGTGCACGTGTTCCCTTGTGCGCACCTTTTAATTGGCTTGTGGTCAAACCCACATAGATTTTTTCACAGGGACACGTGGCATAATAAATGACGTTACTACTTGTGCATGTGATACGCTTTCTTGTATACGCGTGATTGACTAGCATTCGAATCACAGCGATCAATATTTGGACATGCTACGCAGTGACCACATGGGACGCACCCACACCTAGCAGCCATGGTATTCCATATATTTTAGGTGGTTCACTAGTGTAATGGCTGTGGACTAGGATATCACGAAGGCTCCGTGACTGCCGTGATGTGATGGCAGCGCTCTCAGGCAAGAACCTTGAAATAATAGGAATCTCTTTCAAGATAGGCCACGAATTGTCCAATGCCTTCCTTAGCAGAGGAAATTGTGAATGGTAATTGGTTATAAAGCGGTCAATATCATGGTCATCTTTAGTCTGAATCTCAGAGGAGGTCATGTCGCGAGGAATTTTTTTGCCCTATTGAAAGCTTTCTTTTATCAACCGCTTACTGTAGCCACATTCAATTAAGCAGAGTTTTAAATCCTCCACTTGTGTAGCCAAATAATTTTCCGTGGAACAGTCAGCGAAGGCACAAACTGTCCTGCCGGAATAGACTGAATGATGTAGGGTGGGAAGAGGGGGCATGTAATGGCATATTCGTGGCAGTCTCCTTATGAAAAATATTCATCTGTATCTCGTCATTACCACTATCTCTGGAGTTTGATGTCCAAAAATTCAAATCCCATCATGGTTCATTTAGTAACATAGTAACATAGTTAGTAAGGCCGAAAAAAGACATTTGTCCATCCAGTTCAGCCTATATTCCATCATAATAAATACCCAGATCTACGTCCTTCTACAGAACCTAATAATTGTATGATACAATATTGTTCTGCTCCAGGAAGACATCCAGGCCTCTCTTGAACCCCTCGACTGAGTTCGCCATCACCACCTCCTCAGGCAAGCAATTCCAGATTCTCACTGCCCTAACAGTAAAGAATCCTCTTCTATGTTGGTGGAAAAACCTTCTCTCCTCCAGACGCAAAGAATGCCCCCTTGTGCCCGTCACCTTCCTTGGTATAAACAGATCCTCAGCGAGATATTTGTATTGTCCCCTAATATACTTATACATGGTTATTAGATCGCCCCTCAGTCGTCTTTTTTATAGACTAAATAATCCTAATTTCGCTAATCTATCTGGGTATTGTAGTTCTCCCATCCCCTTTATTAATTTTGTTGCCCTCCTTTGTACTCTCTCTAGTTCCATTATATCCTTCCTGAGCACCGGTGCCCAAAACTGGACACAGTACTCCATGTGCGGTCTAACTAGGGATTTGTACAGAGGCAGTATAATGCTCTCATCATGTGTATCCAGACCTCTTTTAATGCACCCCATGATCCTGTTTGCCTTGGCAGCTGCTGCCTGGCACTGGCTGCTCCAGGTAAGTTTATCATTAACTAGGATCCCCAAGTCCTTCTCCCTGTCAGATTTACCCAGTGGTTTCCCGTTCAGTGTGTAATGGTGATATTGATTCCCTCTTCCCATGTGTATAACCTGTTATATACAAATTATATGTGTATAATTTGAAAAGAAACATTAATATTATTTAGGACATGACACATTGACGGCCGATCCGACATGAAGAGGTTCCTCTCCCACATCCCTAGGAAGAGGTTGGCATACACAGGTGCATAAGATGCCCACATAGCTGTCCCCGGGAGCTGTAGGATGGACCCCTTAAACAAAAACATTGAGTTAAACTCCAATAATTGCAATATTGCATTTGGTCTCCCTGTGTGTCGGTAGATGACCAGTCTCTCGGGTTCAGTATTGTTCATTTTTGGTTAATTCTTTTTTTTTTTTTTTTTTTAAATTCCTAAATTATTTGGAACACAAGGACATTGAAAAGATTCTGCATGAATTCTCACAGATTCTCATCTGCTTCACAGAATAGTCACAAATAAGTTCACCCATTTATGTTTTTAGATATGTGTATATACGTATAATTACAGCAAAATAAATCACATTAGAACACTGAATAAACTATTTCACAGGTCAGTCATCCACGACAACTTTTTTTTTTTTTTTTGTGGTTTTTTTCCTCAACCAAATGACCAGCGTAGTGCCATAGCACAAATGCACAAATTTATGGCAGTCATTTTGTTAAGAAGTAAATCACATTTTTAGGTGTTTCGCATAATCTCTCTATAAAAAGTTACAACATGCTTTATTTATGTAGGTAGACGCAAAAGAATACCATTGGGTTCAATTGCAGGTGGTTGCAGCCCCTCTGCTACTGAAGAAGACACATCAGAACAAATAAATGATGATAGACAAAATTCACCAAAACCCCCGGCAATTATTCTCTGGGAGGGAACAATTTCCCGGGGGGCATTATGACTGCAAAGACAAATCCAATGCATTCATGGGTTCATACGTTACAAAGGGCTTTTTGTTCATTTAAACACCAGTTTGTTTGGACGATGACTGACCGCTAAGGATTACCATACATAAAACCACTTCACATGAGGCTCTCTGTACGTGGAGTAGAGGAAGAGCTCAATTTTTGAGAAAAGAGAATGGGTAGACCACACTCCTCTTGGGATAGGAAAGGGTGTTGGGGATATGGGGATTGTCTTATTAGTATCTTCATTATAGCTATCTTTGTGCTGAAGCTGCTGGTGGCTGGATCCAGAGTGAAGGGATGTTCTGCTTCTGGTTCATATTCCTGGTAATCTTTCTGGGGGGCTTCCTCGTAGCTCTCCCCTTCTGGCTCCAGCAGTGGTTCAGCGGCAGGTTCTTCCAAAGCTTCCTGGCCTCCTTCTTCAGGCTTAATATCTGTGGGAAATTCATCCTTCTTCACTAGGCCGGTGGCTGCACCAATGTTCGCAGCTCCAGACATGACAGTCCCACCCAGCTGAGATGCCTGCTCTTTGGTCTTCTCAGCCACCGAAGCCACTCCTTGTACTACTCCATCTCTGGCTTTGCTTCCCACATATAAGACACCTTCCTTAGTCTTCTCCGCAGCTTCTGCTACCCCTTGCTTGGTTTCCTCCGATGCGGCCACCACCCCTTCTTTTGCTTTGGAAAAGCCTTTCATAAGCACATCCATATTGATCTGTTGCATTCTTCTCAGTCCCAAGCTTTTTCCAGGTCTTGTTGCTTATCTGGAAGAGGCTGCCTGGGGTTCAGAGGGTAAATTGGTTTTAGTCCTCTCTCTATGTAATGATGACGCAGAGGAGGGTTCAGATGTAGAGATCTCAGGGGGTCGCTCAGCAGCCGACAGTGTCAGTGCTCCAGTATTGGTCATTTTATTAGAAAACAAATCCTCTTTATTGTCCCTAAAACCTTGTAAATTGTTTACTTGAGATGGAATTGAGACCTCAAGGGAACCTTGTAACTTAGTTTCTCCAGTGGAAAAATCCGACTTGGAGGAAAATGTCTTTGATTCTCTCTGCTTTTAGTTTTGTATGAAGTCCTGTTAGTTTGTTTTTCTTCAGGTAATACTTACATTACCTGAGAGAAGAGCTAGGGGCTTCCTTTTCCAACCTGGTTATAAACTCTTTATTCTTTCTACATGTAGATATCAAGAGAAATGCAAACAGGAAAGCGTTTCATAGAGTAATGGATTGACTATTGGTATCACGGTTGGGAGTGGGGTAACCTCGAGGCGCCGCAGACGCCCACACTGGGCCAAATCCCATATTGGGTCAAACTCTGAAATATTTGTTAGCACAATAATCAGACCAACTAAAAATATCTAACCACATCACCAAATCTTGTATAAAGGGCCAGTAACCTGCTGGATTCAGCTGGGAACCCTGAGCAGAAGACAGGAGTGGGTGATCACCGGATTCTTTCTTCTATTGTTGCCGGATACATTGCCCTTCAGCGCTATGTAGGGAACCTGAACATGGGCAATGCTTCTGTGGGGCCCGGCAATCCCGTAATCGCTGGCTATCTGCCGGCTGAGCAGGCCTAGTGGGTTCTAGCAGATCCAGATCTGCTCTGTCAGAGATTTCTTTCTCATGGGCTGTTTTTTTCCTGTAACTGGGGCTCCTATGGATGTCCCTGGTAGCAGTGGAAAAAGTGACCCCCCTGAAGGAAAAAAATGGATCTCGTGGGGGTGGAAATTAATATATTGTCTTCTCAAAACTCTTCACTTCATGAAAATAGTGTGGAAGTTAAAAATTAAGAAACAGTACATTAGGTATCCACACAACTTTAGTAACGGGTTGAGTTCAGGTTATCTGGAGGTCAATGTAAAATTCTCATATACAGGTCCTTCTCAAAAAATTAGCATATAGTGTTAAATTTCATTATTTACCATAATGTAATGATTACAATTAAACTTTCATATATTATAGATTCATTATCCACCAACTGAAATTTGTCAGGTCTTTTATTGTTTTAATTCTGATGATTTTGGCATACAACTCCTGATAACCCAAAAAACCTGTCTCACTAAATTAGCATATTTCACCCATCCAATCAAATAAAAGTGTTTTTTAATAACAAACAAAAAAACCATCAAATAATAATGTTCAGTTATGCACTCAATACTTGGTCGGGAATCCTTTGGCAGAAATGACTGCTTCAATGCGGCGTGGCATGGAGGCAATCAGCCTGTGACACTGCTGAGATGTTATGGAGGCCCAGGATGCTTCAATAGCGGCCTTAAGCTCATCCAGAGTGTTGGGTCTTGCGGCTCTCAACTTTCTCTTCACAATATCCCACAGATTCTCTATGGGGTTCAGGTCAGGAGAGTTGGCAGGCCAATTGAGCACAGTAATACCATGGTCAGTAAACCATTTACCAGTGGTTTTGGCACTGTGAGCAGGTGCCAGGTCGTGCTGAAAAAATGAAATCTTCATCTCCATAAAGCATTTCAGCCGATGGAAGCATGAAGTGCTCCAAAATCTCCTGATAGCTAGCTGCATTGACCCTGCCCTTGATGAAACACAGTGGACCAACACCAGCAGCTGACATGGCACCCCACACCATCACTGACTGTGGGTACTTGACACTGGACTTCAGGCATTTTGGCATTTCCTTCTCCCCAGTCTTCCTCCAGACTCTGGCACCTTGATTTCCGAATGACATGCAAAATTTGCTTTCATCAGAAAAAAGTACTTGGGACCACTTAGCAACAGTCCAGTGCTGCTTCTCTGTAGCCCAGGTCAGGCGCCTCTGCCGCTGTTTATGGTTCAAAAGTGGCTTTACCTGGGGAATGCGGCACCTGTAGCCCATTTCCTGCAGACGCCTGTGCACGGTGGCTCTGGATGTTTCCACACCAGACTCAGTCCACTGCTTCCTCAGGTTCCCCAAGGTCTGGAATCGGTCCTTCTCCACAATCTTCGTCAGGGTCCGGTCTCCTCTTCTCATTGTACAGCGTTTTCTGCCACATTGTTTCCTTCCAACAGACTTACCATTGAGGTGCCTTGATACAGCACTCTGGGAACAGCCTATTTGTTGAGAAATTTCTTTCTGGGTCTTACCCTCTTGCTTGAGGGTGTCAATGATGGCCTTCTTGACATCTGTCAGGTCGCTAGTCTTACCCATGATGGGGGGTTTTGAGTAATGAACCAGGCAGGGAGTTTATAAAAGCCTCAGGTATCTTTTGCATGTGTTTAGAGTTAATTAGTTGATTCAGAAGATTAGGGTAATAGGTCGTTTAGAGAACCTTTTCTTGATATGCTAATTTATTGAGACAGGTTTTTTGGGTTATCAGGAGTTGTATGCCAAAATCATCAGTATTAAAACAATAAAAGACCTGACAAATTTCAGTTGGTGGATAATGAATCTATAATATATGAAAGTTTAATTGTAATCATTACATTATAGTAAATAATGAAATTTAACACTATATGCTAATTTTTTGAGAAGGACCTGTATATCCAAATCCAATATTTACCATGAGGGCAACGGATTTTTATATCCCCTAAAACGGCCTTAAATTACTTGTCCTGCATAACACGATGTCAGTCAGTGGGGGCATGACTGCTGAAAGAGCAAGGACAACATGGACGACAAAAAGCCAATTTCAGCCGAACGCGTTGTTGTACGTAAGGACTCTCCGACAATGGAAGTGTGAGTTTCCATCTTTACGATTTGCTGGTTTCTTAAGTAATGACGTTCTAGCAGCTTCTCCTTTCCTTGTGAACGATATTTCCACAAGATGAAGAACTCGTTCTCAGAACAGGAACCGCACAGACTGTGTATTTAGTCTTTAGAAGATCCAGTTATTTTATTGTATGCAGATCTTGAGCTTAGTCGGTAATGGAGGACACAATATATAGTGGACCTCTAATTTTGGGGTGGCAGTGGGGTTATTGTGGGTTGTAGTATTCTCTGAACTTGTGAACGTCTTACCGTATAACACTCCCATATGCTAAGGTAGCGAGGGCCAGCGTTCAGGGGACGCTCAGGAGAAATCTTGGCAAATGTAGAAGGTGAAGGAAAGGGGATCTGGTGGAGACCAGAGATATTGGAAGATCAGTGTAGGGTGGAAACGTGTTCTGGAAGTTTGTGTGCAATTGTTACTGATTATTTTAAAAGTATGTTATACAAAGGGAGTAATCAGGTGCGCTTAAACCCTTTAAAGACATGAATTTATTACTCAATAAACACCCTGCCCTGTACCCAGTATAGATAACACAGGAATTGATATGCATACTATACAAAGCACTAAATATCTGACTGATGGTGATAAGACATGGTGCTGGGATAACAGCTGCCTCAGTGGTTGGATCTGATAGTATTGAGAATTATCAGTAATTAATGCCGATAATCCAGGTCCTATCACAAGAGGCCCTGAGATCAATATTGGGCTGTACCTGCCTCGCAGCGGAGGTTGGTACCCTAGTGTAACGGGGTTTGGTGCCCCCGCTCCATGGCGGCATGCCCTGATTAGCCCTAGTTGCTAGGTAAACAGGGTGATCAGGAGGCCATTGTGATATGCCTGGGCTATGAAGCATGGAGTATAAATATGGTTCTCAGTGATATAATGCGCCCACTTGATACTGTTCACATGGGCAATTGCCAGTCTTCATAGTCCCCTGTACTTTGGTGAGCCTGCCCTGAAAGCTCGGACCGTAGAGGTAGAACATGGGCTGCTTCCTGCTACATCATGTAGGGGATGGAAACAATGTGCGTATGTGCCGGTGGTAGTCGTGGTAAGCCGGATGTAGTGCCTGCACAGCGCAGGTGTCGCCGACCAGATACCGGAAACCGCATCATAGCACTCCATGCTGGAACGTAAGGAAGGAGTGGTCCTCGCCAGGGTGACGTTAGATAGGGCGGTCCGTGAATGTACGTTCCAAGGTGGAGCACAGACAGGGAAAGTGCCGGAGAGACAACAGGAGCGATCAGTCCCCGCAAAGTGAGGCCGGGGCATGGGGAGAGAGCGGATAATGTCTACCCCAAATCCCAGGATATGATGTAATTGCTCCCAGTGTGCATGGTGGCATAGCCCAGAGAGGGACAGTCTGGTAATATAGAATATATACTCTGCACACTCCAGGAAGTCTGATACAAAAGGGGTGTTTATTACATACAGTATTTATATTTACAAACGTTTCGGCCTGTGAAGACCTTTCATCAGTGTTCTCTAAAGAAAAAATAACAAAATAACAACATTTGCATAGACCTAAAAGGAAGAAAAAACAAAAGTATATGCAAAACGGACATAAATTCATGGTCATATAGGTTCTGATGATAACCCAGCGTTTTTGTAATATCATTGCTCACATGTGTGACTGATAATGGATAGTGGTACACATATGGTCGTAGCACTGTGCATACATGAAACTGAACATAGTATTTCTTTATAGAAAATATGAAATAAAGATATTAAAATAGAATATAATAACGGCACTAGACTGAGTGCACAATGGCGAAAAACCCGGTGGGGAAAAGAGGGAATGTACATGCCTATTGTTTTGAGCCGAGGGGTGTGAGCTAATCACCCTTTATACAGAGAGTTTGCATCTACAAAAAGAGATCCGTATATGTGTTTATACTGATATACAGGGTGTATACTAGTTATGAGGTAGAGGGGTGCACACACCCGGTACTGGAGTTTAAACAGGAATAGCTGTTTAAAATAGAGGGCTGACACTAGCCGGTCTATGGAAGGAATAAGTGTCATTTTAGTAAAAAGCCAGGACCTAAGAATATATAGATATAGTGTATAAGATCTAGAGGTGTAAACCTACCGAGCGCTGTAAATAACACAAGGAAGGTCTTGAAAGTAGAGGGCTAAGCAAGCTGATCTACAAGGAATAATGATGGTGGTTAGTGGCGCCGAACTTAGTGATACAGCTGGCATCCGAGTATCGGGAACCGTTGAGCTTACCGTGCCTGTAGCAGGCTGGAGGGTGGGAGAGGAGACGCGGTATCCACCGCATGTCCGAAATGCTGCCCGCATGTCCATAGTGCTCGGTATTTGAAGCAGAATGCGCGCTGAGACCGGAGTGAAAACCGGAAGTCCTGAAACCGGAATTGACGCGTGGATACCAGGAGGAGCGGTCTCAGACCGTGTGCGTTCCAAGGGGAGAGAAGGGGGTGGTGCTACTGCGTTCCAGGGGGCGGAGACATAGCGCATCACCGCAGACAGAATGAAAGGAGGCGGAGTCATAGATAGAAGGCTCAATATGGGCGGCTCTGTGGATGAGACAAATAGTATGGTAAACAGCAAACATGGGAGATATCTGTATAAGAATGTGACCCAACCGGATCGGTGTGAGAATGTGACATGGTGATGCAGTAGTACTCGGAGTATATGACTCACTCGGGGATTATATGGCCCAATATAGGATACAGCCAGACGGATATAGTGATATAGTTATACTCAGAGTATATGTATCACGGGCTACCTTGTGTCAGCAGACATATATGTAAATCAGCAAAGAGAAGAGGTTGTATGCCTCATGAGTGCAGAATCTTGCAAAATGAAAATGTTATACCCTATAAATGTATACAATGAATGTACAGATTTACTTCATACATATAATTATGTCCCTTGAAAATGCAAACAAGCACCTTGTTATATAAATGACTGTAAGTCATAGTCTTTATTCAGTCCCTTAGGACTCGATGTGTTAAGTTCATGAATCCAGAAGGCTTCTCTACGTTTCAGTATGGCGATGCGATCGCCGCCCCGACGTGGTGGTAATTGTTCGGTAACTTGGAAACGTAGTTGCGACACTGTGACCCATGGAGATGAAATGATGTGGGATGGGAAGGAGTACATTTTTACATATAATCGTGGACTTATGCTTGGAAATCCTGTCCTTGACTGCTTGTGTGGTCTCCCCCACATACAATAGGCCGCACGGGCACTTAATCAAGTAGACCACGAAATTAGAGTTACACGTAAAAAAACTTATTAATATTGTAGCGTTTTCCTGTATGTGGATGATGGATGAAGTCTCCCTTCAAAACGTTATTGCATTGATTGCAACCTAAGCAGGGAAAAGTGCCTGTTTTTTGATGGCGCAGGAACTGTTGAGTGAGGGGAGGTCGGGATGGACCAATGTCCGCCCGAACTAAAATGTCCCTAATGTTCTGAGGGTTTTTAAAACGGGGAAGAAAGGGATTTTTAAATTCCTCAACATTAGGATATGCTGTTTTAAGAATGTGCCAGTGTTGACGGGTGGCTCTGTGAATGCGGTATGCTGCCGGATGATATTGATGTACAAATGGAATTCGGTTTCTGGCCAAAACTTCTCTTCTATTGGCAATATTCTGAGAAATACTCAGGGTTTGTGGAGGATAGCCTCTGTCATGAAATTTGGATTTCATTTCATTGACTCTTATTTCTCTGAGTGGGATCAGAAACTATTCTTTCTACTCTACGTATCTGGAATTTTGGTATAGAGTTTTTCATATTCCGGGGGTGAAAACTATCATGTAATAGACTATTTCGGTCCGTCGGTTTTGAAAAGAGGTCCTTGGAGAGGTTGCCGCTATCGTCCTTTATGACTAGGGTGTCAAGGAAACTGATTTGATTGCGGTGATTTGTCATGGTGAAGTCGAGGCCTGGCCAGGACATTTTGAGGAAATGAAAGAAAGATTCAAGAGTGGAGAGGTCACCTTTCCTGATGCAAAATATGTCATCTATATATCTCTTCCATATTACCATATTGAGTACGGAAGAGGTTGTGAGTATAGATAAGAAATGGGCCATGTACGCATTTGCGTACGGGGGCGCAACATTTGATCCCATGTCACATCCTCTTATCTGGTGTCCTCAAAAAAAAAAAAAAATTGTTAGTGAGGACGATGGATAGTAGGTCAATGCAGAAGTCTGAGAGTGGGGTCCATATTTGAGGTAGATAGGAGCCAGTGGGTGGTCTCAAGCCTGCTGGAATGAGGAAAGATGTATACAAGTCCTTCACGTCGAAGGAGACAAGAATGGAGTCAGGATGTACAGGGCTAATGGGGCGGATGAGGCTCAAAAAGGATCCTGTGTCCAGGAGGAAGAAGGTAGTGTTGCGAATTAGTGGTGTAAGGATCCTCTCAAGATAAATGGAGATTGGTGCTAAAAGAGAATCTGTAGAAGCAACAATCGGTCTCCCTGGTGGGTTTTGTAGATTTTTGTGTTTTTTCGGCAATATATACAGTGGTGTTCAAAAGTCCTGCGTAGGCGTGAAGAAAACTGTTTCATACTTCTGCATCTCTACAGTGAAACTGGTGGGACAGATATGTTTTTGTAATCCCTCATTGTATGCCATACTCATTTTTGAATGTCCCAAGTGTATAAATTGTTATGGTATGTGCATTTCTGATAATTTTTTTTACAGCATAACCATACCTACACTAGTACAGTGTGTAGAATGGTGAACAGGTTTCTAAGTTCACTAACTTCCAATGCAAGTTCACACAGACTTAAATTTTACTTTTTAAGATTTATTATTTTTTATTTAATTCAGAGTGTTGAGCAGAAGGCAGCATTTTCTTATTAAGGATGTCTATGTATTTTTTTGCATTAACCATACCCTCCACAATATGAAGCCTTCCAACATCATTGGCTGCCATACAGCCCCAGACCATTATTTTCATAGGATGTTTCACAGAGGAGCTCAAACACTCTGGCTTGTACTCTTCATGTGGGAACCTTCTCACATAAGACTTGCCATCATTTCCTAAAATGCAAAAAGTGCTTTCATCACTAAATAGCACTTTATCCCACTCCTCCTTTCTCCATTTTAACTATTTCAACGCCCACAGTTTTCATCTTTGTATGGCTGTCATCAATGGCTTCTTTCGGGCCTTGCACCCTCTCTATCCTGCTTCCAAACATCTCTTCCTAACAGTTGATGTTGCTACCTCAATATTGCACTTTTCTTGCCATTCTCGCAGAAGCTGAGGAGAGGTGAGCTTTCGATTGGCAAGGGATGTTCTTATCAGTACTCTATCCTCCCTTTTAGTTGACTTTCTGGGCCGACCAGATCTGGGCCTGTCCTGGGTGATTCCAAGCTGCTTATGTTTCTGCAAAATTCTTACGACTGTACTGATTACAGCCGACCTTCCTTGCGATCTGGGGGCCAGTATCACCCTATTCATGAAGCACCACAACTCGCACACGAACCTCCGCAAAAATCTGAAGGCTCCCATCATAACTCTACAGTATGATTCACTAGATAGACCAACAGATAAAACAAACAAACAAAGCAGCAGATGTGATGCAATGTGATTGGCTGCCATATCCCGGTTATGATGGTCACAAGAACCTCATCTGTGATTGGCTAATTTTGGATCTGAAGCTGTACAATGTTTAGTTCTGCTTTTAATTCCCATATTGTTGCAATAATTTCAGGCAAAACTGCTTCAAAAGCTAAAAATATTACAGGGAAAGAATGCAAAATTGTATTCTGAACAAAACGATATATAATATGTCATATTAGCATAGAGAAGATTCGACAGAAAACGTTTAAAACTTGAAAAATCAATCAATTTATCCTATGCAGGACTTTTGAACACCACTGTATATATAACTGGTGTAATGGGATTTTTTTTTTGTTAAAAACTCGCGGGTCTTGGTGTCTATTATGCCCTGGTGTTAGAAGCGGTCCAGGGTAGTTTTCATAAGGTCTTGTATTCGACCAGTTGGATTGGCTGATAAAGCCCTTTAAGTGGTTTAGTCTCTCAGTTGGCGGTATATCTCGGATTTATACAGGGATTTATCCATCACAAAGATGGCACCCCCTTTGTCCGCGGGTTTGATAACCATATCTTTATCTTGTTAAAGGGATTTAAGAGTCTGTCTTTCTGGTGTGGATAGATTAGGGGGATAGCGTAGTTTGCCTCTCTCCGTTTCCTGATGTAATTTTTGAAATGAAGAATTGACAAAGTCGATGAAGATTTCTGGTGCATGGGAGCCTGAAGGTGGTCTGTAGTTACTTTTATTGTGTAGACCCAGACTGGATATAGAAATGTTGGTGGTTTGAGTGACTGGTGGAATGATGACGGTGGGGTTGTCAGTCTCACAAAAATGTAATTTCAGTCGAAGGGTCCTGTAAAATTTTTGTAGATCCATATCAAGTCTAAATGTGTCGTTTTTGTAACTTGGGCAGTAAGATAGGCCCTTTTGTAGGACACTATACTCAGCTATACCTAAAGATTTTGAAGAATTAGTAACCACTAAAGAATTCCTACCTGGGAACGAGTCACACGTACTAGGTCCATATTTCTTTGTCCGAATCCCCCGTCTGGTCCTCTTCTGCTGCTTGATCGTCTTGGTCTGCCTAAAAAATGTCCTCGGTTTGGATGTCTTTAGATTAGTAATATAGATTGGGATAGGAGTACCTATAAGGGGGATTTGCAATTAATGATGACATAAATAAACTGGATGTGATAGATAATCTGTGTGTGAGAGATCCGGGGCCAAGTAGCCTGATAGGTAAAAGATAAGGGACACATAATAGTGTCACACACTAAGGTACAGATGACGATATCATGATATAGGTATCGCAGGAAGTGATGCATGATGAAGGGAAACTGTTCCACCCATTGAGACTGAAGGACTACCAAGGAGTAGTAAGTTATTAGCAGCAGGTATAGGACATCCCTTCATGAAGTCCACCTGGGGTTTGTGATTGTAGCCTAAAAATCTGCTCCCTTTTATATGAATATTGTCCAACTCTCCCCCTCTTGCTTTGGCATTATATTCGACCATACAGAAGGAGATGTCGTCTAAGCGTCCATTATGTACGGGAACTATGTTCCCACCATTGTACGGCAAAAAAATACACGGCACTCTTACAAATGACAGGATGTGGTGCCTAAGTAGGGTATCCAGGACATGACATGTAATGTTAGATAAGTTTGCCACTTAAAAAGCAATATGATGTGAGAATAAGTTCCATTTATTATGCGTCCACCAAATTCGTTAAACGTTTTTGGTCCTGGTAGGGACCTTCGTCAGAACTAAATAGTAGTGTGGTAAATAATTTTATCCAATGTAACATATATAAGTAATTAAAGTCATAAGTAGTGTTGAGCGATACCGTCCAATACTTGAAAGTATCGGTATCGGATAGTATCGGCCGATACCCGAAAAATATCGGATATCGCCGATATCCGATACCAATACAAGTCAATGGGACATCAAGTATCGGAATGTATCCTGATGGTTCCCAAGGTCTGAAGGAGAGGAAACTCTCCTTCAGGCACTGGGATCCATAGTGAGGTGTAAAATAAAGAATTAAAATAAAAAATATTGATATGCTCACCTCTCCGGCGGCCCCTGGACATCACGCTGGTAACCGGCAGGCTTCTTTGTTTAAAATGAGCGCGTTTAGGACCTGCGAATGACGTCGCGGCTTCTGATTGGTCGCGTGCCGCTCATGTGACCGCCACGCGACCAATCAGAAGCCGCGACGTCATTCGCAGGTCCTAAACGTGCTCATTTTAAACAAAGAAGCCGGCCGGTTACCAGCGTGATGTCCAGGGGCCGCCGGAGAGGTGAGCATATCAATATTTTTTATTTTAATTCTTTATTTTACACATCTCTATTGATCCGATACCGATACCCGATACCACAAAAGTATCGGATCTCGGTATCGGAATTCCGATACCGCAAGTATCGGCCGATACCCGATACTTGCGGTATCGGAATGCTCAACACTAGTCACAACATATCTTCATGACAACATATAGACAGTCTGGAATATGCCATTGCAGAGTGCGAAGATCTTGAAATTTTTGATTGACGGTCATCTGGCCAAAGATTTTTTTACTTCTCCACAGACAAGGCGGTTATGAACTTTGATCCGCTAATTAGTATTGCGGTACTAGTGCCGAGATGCAAAAAAGACCAAGCAAAACCACAAAAACCACACCGACAAACACAATAAGAAAATCCGAAAATATGACGATGGAGAACGACGATAGAAGTCTCTAAAAAATAATGAATGATAAAAACAAGATTAAGAACAATAATTCTAAAACAATGGAATGCAAAAGATGTCAAATAATGCAGTGTATGGCGATCACAGGAATGGCGCGAAACTGAGGCTCTCATTTAGGCCACGTGGGTGGACTGTGTCCAGTGTCCAGATCCACCGTGACTCTAACCGTGCTAACCATTGGGCATTTTTCCACCTCGAATGCCTGTCTCAATGGTGTCAATGCCTTTAATCCTCAACTCTCTGCTATTGCAATTATGAAATAATTTGAAGTGTCTTGATATCGTTTTTAAAGGGAACCTGTCACCTGAATTTGGCGGGACTGGTTTTGGGTCATATGGGCGGAGTTTTCCGGTGTTTGAATCACCCTTTCCTTACCCGCTGGCTGCATGCTGGCCGCAATATTGGATTGAAGTTCATTCTCTGTCCTCCATAGTACATGCCTACACAAGGCAAGATTGCTTTGCGCAGGCGTGTACTATGGAGGACAGAGAATGAACTTCAATCCAATATTGCAGCCAGCATGCAGCCAGCGGGTAAGGAAAGAGTGAATCAAACACCCGAAAACTCCGCCCATATGACCCAAAACCAGTCCCGCCAAATTCAGGTGACAGAGTCCCTTTAATCAAGTGATGTCAACCTGATCTTTTGCAGCTACAATGCCCCGCACATGCTCCCTGACCCGTACCTTCAGTTGACGTGTCGTGAGTCCAACATAGATCAGGGAGCATGGGCTGTTGTGAATTCTGTGGCTGAGTTCACTTCTGTGGTCACAAGTGGTATTGCAGTCTCTGGGCTTCCTCCCTCAGGTGTTTTGGTGAGCTCGTTGGCTGCCTTGCTATTTAGCTCCACCTGAGTCTGTCTTCCTTGCTCCTTGTCAATGTTCCAGTGTTGGATCTGAGCTACTGCATCTTTCCTTGGGCCTGCTGCTCTGCTAGATAAGTGCTTCTAGTTTGTTTTCTGTTTTTTCTGTCCAGCTTGCTATTATCTTTTGCTGGAAGCTCTAAGAAGCAAAGGGGTGCACCGCCGTGCTGTTAGTTCGGCACGGTGGGTCTTTTTGCCCCTTTGCGTGGTTTTCGTTTTAGGGTTTTTTGTAGACTGCATAGTTCTCTTTGCTATCCTCGCTCTGTCTAGAATATCGGGCCTCACTTTGCTGAATCTATTTCATTCCTACGTTTGTCTTTTCATCTTGCTAACAGTCATTATATGTGGGGGGCTGCCTATTCCTTTGGGGTATTTCTCTGAGGTAAGTCAGGCTTGTATTTCTATCTTCAGGCTAGTCAGCTCCTCAGGCAGTGCCGAGTTGCATAGGTAGTTATAGGCGCAATCCACTGCTGCTTATAGTTGTGTGAGGATAGATCAGGTACTGCAGTCTACAGAGATTCCACGTCTCAGAGCTTGTCCTATTGTTTTTGGTTATTGCCAGATCTCTGTATGTGCGCTGATTACTGCACGCTGTGTTGCCTGATTGCCAGCCATAACAATGGGCGTACTGCATAGTATATTACATTAGTGGTGATACATGTAATCCGCTTCTTTATCTTAAAATTATTTTGACCAGAAGAGTCACAAAGTGTCACTCCGATCAATGTTGACACAGGCCACGCAATGACCACAAGGGGTACATCCGTGCCGAACTTTAAATTTATCCAAGAACGTCTGAGGAGTTATGATTGTAGTGGCTCTGTACTAAATGATCCCATAAGTTTTTGGCCCGTCTAAAGGTGATAGACTGTGGTCGTTCAGGTAGTAATTTAGCAATTTTAAGGTCTGCCACAAGAATAGGCCAGGATTTCATAAGGGATGTCCGAATCAGTTCGGCCTGAGAATTATAGTTGGTCATGAATCGTATTGTATTTAAACCTTGCCCATTATACTTGTTATCATATAGCAGGCTATTCCTGTCAGACCACTTGGCTCTATGGTATGCTCTCTTAATTGCTCTATTGCTATAGCCACGTTCACGAAAACATATTTTCAATTTCTCCGTCTCCTGTTCAAAAGTCAATTGTGTAGAACAAATACGGCGGAGGCGGAGAAATTGACCCACTGGTACTGAACGAATCAGATGTTGGGGATGTGAAGAGGTGGCGTGCAAAAGTGCATAAGTGGCAGTTGGTTTCCTATATATACTGGTACATATATTGTCATTGTCACCCCTTTTCAAAATTACATCCAAAAACTCGATCTCGTTGGGATGATGATTAACCGTGAGACGTATATTGAGAGAATTTCCGTTAAGCTCATGTATCAACTCCTTAAGGGCTGGGACTGAACCCTGCCAGACCAAAAAGACCTCCTCGATCTACCGCGGCCAGGTAAGGACGCGGCCCATTGATGACGACCATTGGTCTGACAGGAAGAGGTACCTTTCCCACAGCCCCAGGAACAGGTTAGCATAGGAGGGGGCAAAAGCTGCTCCCATGGCTGTTCCCTGGAGCTGCAGGAAAAAGGACCCCTTAAAAACAAAAAATTATGAGTAAGAGTGAATTCGAAGAGCTGAAGCACAAGGGCCCTCATGTTGGGGGAGCAATCCGATGATCCTAGAAAGAATTTTACCGCATTCAGACTATCCGTGTGTCTGATACTCGTATATAACGACTCTACATCTGCGGTAACTAAGAGTGTATCAGGGTCAAGTGGGAGACCATCAACCATATGCAATAGATGGGTTGTATCCTTTAAAAAGGAAGGTAATTCTTCCACTAGGGGCTGTAGAATCGAATCTATCCACTTGTTGACGTGCTCTATGAAGTTCCCTCGACTCGATACTATGGGGCGTCCAGCTGGTGTGTATATTTATGCATTTTCGGGAGTAAATAGAAAGTGGAGATTACTGGCTCAGTAACCTTAAGGGTGGCGGCTAACTCTTTAGTGATAACCTCCACCTCTACAGCAGATGCCAGGATACCGTCAACGACAGCAGAAAAAGAAGCCAAGGGATTAAAAGATAGCTTTTTATAACATATGGGGTCATTGAGTTGGCGAAAGGCCTCCCGTTCGTACATATTGGTGGGCCATAGAACTACAGGTCCTTCTCAAAAAATTAGCATATAGTGTTAAATTTCATTATTTACCATAATGTAATGATTACAATTAAACTTTCATATATTATAGATTCATTATCCACCAACTGAAATTTGTCAGGTCTTTTATTGTTTTAATACTGATGATTTTGGCATACAACTCCTGATAACCCAAAAAACCTGCCTCAATAAATTAGCATATTTCACCCATCCAATCAAATAAAAGTGTTTTTTAATAACAAACAAAAAAACCATCAAATAATAATGTTCAGTTATGCACTCAATACTTGGTCGGGAATCCTTTGGCAGAAATGACTGCTTCAATGCGGCGTGGCATGGAGGCAATCAGCCTGTGACACTGCTGAGATGTTATGGAGGCCCAGGATGCTTCAATAGCGGCCTTAAGCTCATCCAGAGTGTTGGGTCTTGCGTCCCTCAACTTTCTCTTCACAATATCCCACAGATTCTCTATGGGGTTCAGGTCAGGAGAGTTGGCAGGCCAATTGAGCACAGTAATACCATGGTCAGTAAACCATTTACCAGTGGTTTTGGCACTGTGAACAGGTGCCAGGTCGTGCTGAAAAATGAAATCTTCATCTCCATAAAGCATTTCAGCCGATGGAAGCATGAAGTGCTCCAAAATCTCCTGATAGCTAGCTGCATTGACCCTGCCCTTGATGAAACACAGTGGACCAACACCAGCAGCTGACATGGCACCCCACACCATCACTGACTGTGGGTACTTGACACTGGACTTCAGGCATTTTGGCATTTCCTTCTCCCCAGTCTTCCTCCAGACTCTGGCACCTTGATTTCCGAATGACATGCAAAATTTGCTTTCATCAGAAAAAAGTACTTGGGACCACTTAGCAACAGTCCAGTGCTGCTTCTCTGTAGCCCAGGTCAGGCGCTTCTGCCGCTGTTTATGGTTCAAAAGTGGCTTTACCTGGGGAATGCGGCACCTGTAGCCCATTTCCTGCACACGCCTGTGCACGGTGGCTCTGGATGTTTCCACACCAGACTCAGTCCACTGCTTCCTCAGGTTCCCCAAGGTCTGGAATCGGTCCTTCTCCACAATCTTCCTCAGGGTCCGGTCTCCTCTTCTCGTTGTACAGCATTTTCTGCCACGTTGTTTCCTTCCAACAGACTTACCATTGAGGTGCCTTGATACAGCACTCTGGGAACAGCCTATTTGTTGAGAAATTTCTTTCTGGGTCTTACCCTCTTGCTTGAGGGTGTCAATGATGGCCTTCTTGACATCTGTCAGGTCGCTAGTCTTACCCATGATGGGGGTTTTGAGTAATGAACCAGGCAGGGAGTTTATAAAAGCCTCAGGTATCTTTTGCATGTGTTTAGAGTTAATTAGTTGATTCAGAAGATTAGGGTAATAGGTCGTTTAGAGAACCTTTTCTTGATATGCTAATTTATTGAGACAGGTTTTTTTGGGTTATCAGGAGTTGTATGCCAAAATCATCAGTATTAAAACAATAAAAGACCTGACAAATTTCAGTTGGTGGATAATGAATCTATAATATATGAAAGTTTAATTGTAATCATTACATTATGGTAAATAATGAAATTTAACACTATATGCTAATTTTTTGAGAAGGACCTGTATATTGCTGCGCTTGTCAGCCGGCTTCAACAGTATGCCTGGCAAATTCTGTAGAGTGCGGAGGCGCTGCCTCTCATCCTTTGTTAAATTATCACCCTGAATGGATTTAGGAATTTTGAGAAAATCCTTGGTCACCACCTGCACAAAAAGGTCTATATTGCTGCAGGTGGATAACGGGGGGAACTTCCTAGAGCGTGGTTTAATTGAAGAAGGGATCCTACCTCCTTCTGGAGTATTATGTTCCTCGGACAACTCCTCCAGGGCCCTTAATGCTGCTTGCTCCTCTTCTGTTGGAAAGATGTGAATTGTCATCAAAGAAGTACCGTTTAAATAACAGAGACCGTGCAAACATGTGCAAATCTTTGATGAGTGTAAAAGAGTCCAGCCCAGCAGAAGGTGAAAAAGAAAGACCCTTCTCTAATAAAGATAATTCAGTAGAAGAGAGAGGGTAATCACTCAGGTTAATTACCTTGTTGCCATGATGACGATCTAGATTCTGGGAACCATAACGTTTATACGGGTGAAACTCGAATGATGAATTCTCCTATTAGTGGCACCTGAATGTGTAACCATTGAGGAAGTAGAGGTGTCATGACACAGCTGCATCTTTGTGAAGTGTGGACATCCGTGCCACATTCCGTCATTTTTTGGGGCAGTATGAAACAGCAGTGGTGGTGTCTGTAAAAACAAACTTTGAGGAAAGTGGAGCCCTGTCCTTCATCTGCAACAATTCAGCGGGCAGCTCAGGTTTGTTTTTTTTTCACTGGTGATTTTCCTCCTGAGAAGTTCTTGTCCAAGGGGTCACAGCTGGTAAAAAAAATTGTCACAGGTAATGTTGTGACCCTGCAGTCCAGTAGTCATATCGAGGACTACACGTTTTCCTTGTTTTTTTTCAGGGATGCTGCTTGCAGACTTGCCTGTGTAAATCTGTAGATTCCATGCATAGCTAGTTTTTGCATCACAGGCTGCCCAGAATTTTATGCCATATTTGCCTGGCTTACCTGGGATGTATTGCCGGAAGGGGCATTTTCCGCGGAAAGGGAGAAAACGTTCGTCTACTGTCACCTTTGGCCCTGGGTTGAACATCAGTGGAAGGAGCTGCATCCATTTCTCCCAAACATCCCTGATGGGAGCAAGTTTGTCAGATTTCGTTCTAGTGTCTCTGTTGTCAAATCTGAGGACTCTTGATATCATTTGAAACTTTTGAAGTGACATTGTTGCCCGTAAAATATTCCTGCCTGACGATGTGTTCCAGAGACTTAGTGGGCTCATTGCATGATTTGTACACTCCAGCAAGGAGAACACCAATGTAGGCATCCAGGACATAATCATGAAGGTCTTTCACGTGTTGCCATGGACTTTTTTTCCTTCAAGGTTTGTCATAGCAATAATGACTTTTTTTTTATTGACAATGGCATAAACAGATCAAAACTTGTCTTGATGTCACTTACTCTTGTCACAGCAAACCTTGTGATCCCAGGGGTCATTTTTATGACATTTGCAGCATCTGCCCTGCCATGTACATCTGGAGGTACTGAGCTCCAACTGATCTTGCCACTTTTGGTTCTTAATCTTTCAGCGAGAGCAGCTTCAGCACCAGTGACCTCCTCATCAGACTGATCAGAACTGTCTGTGTCTTCCGGTTGATACTCCACATCATGTTCCTCCTCAGAAACCTGTTCATCTGTATCAGTTTGCTGCTGTGTGTCCTCTGATTCATTATTGTCTAAGATATAATCCAGAATTTGGCTTACATCAAATCTTCTCATTGTTGCATGTGTAAACTGGAGATGTATACTCTACAAAGTACCAACTCTAAGCTGATTTGGCCATACATGCCTGGACATGTCCCTAACTCAAGTTGTTGGAGGTAGAGCTTGCTGTGGGCTGTTGGTTTATATTGTGTTTATGAGTTCAGTTTTGGGACTTATTATTGTTTTTTTACTCTTATATTAGACCTGGGTGGAAAATGACCCCAACAACACAAATGTTATAATTTTAATGAGAGCATTTTACAATTTAGTAAAATAGCTTTATTTTATTGTATTTTGTTTATCAATAAGTTCCTGAAAAAGTCAAAAAGTCTTGATGCAATAAACAAATGTATATAGAATTTGTATGCATTTAAAACCTAAAACGGGTCGGTCACGACTCTAACACTAGAGGAAGGTTAAGCTGGCAAAACTCCTTTATGTATTTATGACAATTTCCTCATCTGTCTCAAGTGCTTTAAAAACGTCAGTGGTCGAGTTGTCATTCTGTGTAGGTGGCATCTTATTCACTTTTTTATCTTAAAGCTACTAAAAGGGCCTCTACCAGTCATAGTGGGTATGGGTTCATCTAAGTCATCCAAAAGTCCTACATCTTGTAGCATCTGATGATCTACCCAATTCACCGCGCAGTCGTTTGTCCTGTGCCGAGAAATGTCTCCGTCTGAGCTTGCGTGCGAACAGGTTCAAATCCTGGACCACCCGAGGCATCAAAATCTGAGCCTGGAACTAAATATGATCCCTTCTGTCAGAAACTGTTGTCTTTATCAGTCATTGTTCTCTGGGACTATTTGATAACATGCGACTCTTTCTAAATGAAACTCTTCATTGGGTTCATGTGGTTTCTCACCGAGTATCCGAGATCTAGAAAATGGCCTCCTTGTGTGTCAGTAGATGACCAGTCTCTCGGGTTCAATATTGTTCATTTTTGGTTAATTCATTTTTCTTTTTTTTTTATTCCTGTTGCAAAATTATTTGGAACACAAGGACATTGAAAAGATTCTGCATGAATTCTCAGATTCTCATCTGCTTTACAGAAGAGTCACAAATAAGTTCACCCATTTATGTTTTTAGATCTGTGTATATACGTATAAAAACAGCAAAATAAATATCACATTAGAACACTGAATAAACTATTTCAAAGGTCAGTCATCCACGACTACATTTTTTTTTTTTGGTTGTTTTTTCCTCAACCAAATGACCAGCGTAGTGCCATAGCACAAATGCACAAATTTATGGCAGTCGTTTTGTTAAGAAGTAAATCACATTTTTAGGTGTTTCGCACCATCTCTTTATAAAAAGTTAGAACATGCTTTATTTATGTTGGTAGACTCAAAAGAATACCATTGGGTTCAATTGCAGGTGGTTGCAGCCCCTCTGCTACTGAAGAAGACACATCAGAACAAATAAATTATGATAGACAAAATTCACCAAAACCTCCGGCAATTATTCTCTGGGAGGGAACAACTTCCCGGGGGGCATTATGACTGCAAAGACAAATCCAATGCATTCATGAGTTCATACATTACAAAGGGCTTTTTGTTCATTTAAACACCATTTTGTTTGGATGATGGCTGGACGCGAAGGATTACCATACATGAAACCACTTCACATGAGGCTCTCTGTACGTGGAGTAGAGGAAGAGCTCAATTTTTGAGAAAAGACATTGGGTAGACCACACTCCTCTTAAGATAGGAAAGGGTGTTGGGGATATGGGGATTTTGTTATTCGTATCTTCATTATAGCTATCTTGGTGCTGATGCTGCTGGTGGCTGGATCCAGAGTGAAGGGATGTTATGCTTCTGGTTCATGTTCCTGGTAATCACCCTGGGGGGCTTCCTCGTAGCTCTCCCCTTCTGGCTCTAGCAGTGGTTCAGCAGCAGGTTCTTCCAAAGCTTCCTGGACTTCTTCAGGCTTAATATCTGTGAGAAATTCCTCCTTCTTCACTAGGCCGGTGGCTGCACCAATGTTCGCAGCTCCAGAAATGACAGCCCCACCCAGCTGAGATGCCTGCTCTTTGGTCTTCTCAGCCACTGAAGCCACTCCTTGTACTACTCCATCTCTGGCTTTGCTTCCCACATATAAGACACCTTCCTTGGTCTTCTCCGCAGCTTCTGCTACCCCTTGCTTGGTTTTCTCAGCTGCCGTCACCACCCCTTCTTTTGCTTTGGAAAAGCCTTTCATAAGCACATCCATTTTGATCTGTTGCATTCTTCAGTCCCAAGCTTTTCCAGGTCTTGTTGCTTATCTGGAAGAGGCTGCCTGGGGTTCAGAGGGTAAATTGGTTTTAGTCCTCTCTCTATGTAATGATGATGCAGAGGAGGGTTCAGATGTAGAGATCTCAGGGGTCCCTCAGCACCCGGCAGTGTCAGTGCTCCAGTATTGGTCATTTTATTAGACAACAAATCCTCTTTATTGTCCCTAAAACCTTGTAAATTGTTTACTTGAAATGGAATTGAGACCTCAAGGGAACCTTGTAACTTAGTTTCTCCAGTGGAAAAATCCGACTTTGAGGAAAATGTCTTTGATTTTCTCTCTGCTTTTAGTTTTGTATGAAGTCCTGTTAGTTTGTTTTTCTTCAAGTAATACTTACATTACCTGAGAGAAGAGCTAGGGGCTTCCGTTTCCAACCTGGTTATAAACTCATGTAGGTATCAAGAGAAATTCAGACAGGAAAGCGTTTTATAGAGTAATGGATTGACTATTGGTATCATGGTTGGGAGTGGGGTAACCTCGAGGCGCCGCAGACACCCACACTGGGCCAATTTCCATATTGGGTCAAGCTCTGAAATATTTGTTGGCACAATAAACAGACCAACTAAAAATATCTAACCACATGACCAAATCTTGTATAAAGGGCCAGTAACCTGCTGGATTCAGCTGGGAACCCTGAGCAGAAGACAGGAGTGGGTGATCACCGGATTCTTTCTTCTATTGTTGCCGGATACATTGCCCTTCAGCGATATGTAGGGAACCTGAACATGGGCAATGCCAATGCTTCTGTGGGGCCTGGCAACCCCGTGATCGCTGGCTATCTGCCGGCTGAGCAGGCCTAGTGGGTTCTAGCAGATCCAGATCTGCTCTGTCAGAGATTTCTTACTCATGGGCTGTTTTTTCCTGTAACTGGGGCTCCTATGGATGTCCCTGGTAACGGTTGAAAAAGTGACCCCTGAAGGAAAAAAATGTATCGCATGGGAATTAATATATTGTCTTCTCAAAACTCTTTACTTCATGAAAATATAGTGTGGAAGTTAAAAATTAAGAAACAGTACGTTAAATATCCACAGAACTTTAGCAACGGGAAGAGTTCAGGTTATCTGGAGGTCAATGTAAAATTCTCATATATATCCAAATCCAATATTTACCGTGAGGGCAACAGATTTTTATGTCCCTTAAAACGTCCTTAAATTACTTGTCCTGCATAACACGATGTCAGTCAGTGGGGGCATGGCTGCTGAAAGAGCAAGGACAACATGGAAGACAAAAAGCCAATTTCAGCCAAACGCGTTATTGTACGTAAGGACTCTCCGACAATGGAAGTGTGAGTTTCCATCTTTACGATTTGCTGGTTTCTTAAGTAATGACGTTCTAGCAGCTTCTCCTTTCCTTGTGAACGATATTTCCACAAGATGAAGAACTCGTTCTCAGAACAGGAACCGCACAGACTGTGTATTTAGTCTTTAGAAGATCCAGTTATTTTATTGTATGCAGATCTTGAGCTTAGTCGGTAATGGAGGACACAATATATAGTGGACCTCTAATTTTGGGGTGGCAGTGGGGTTATTGTGGGTTGTAGTATTCTCTGAACTTGTGAACGTCTTACCGTATAACACTCCCATATGCTAAGGTAGCGAGGGCCAGCGTTCAGGGGACGCTCAGGAGAAATCATGGCGAATGTAGAAGGTGAAGGAAAGGAGATCTGGTGGAGACAAGAGATATTGGGAGATCAGTGTAGGGTGGGAAACGTGTTCTGGAAGTTTGTGTGCAATTGTTACTGATTATTTTAAAGGTATATGTTATACAAAGGGAGTAATCAGGTGCACTTAAACCCTTTAAAGACATGAATTTATTACTCAATAAACACCCTGCCCTGTACCCAGTATAGATAACACAGGAATTGATATGAAGACCAATACAAAGCACTAAATATCTGACTGATGGTGATAAGACATGGTGCTGGGATAACCGCTGCCTCAGTGGTTGGATCTGATAGTATTGAGAATTATCAGTAATTAATGCCGATAATCCAGGTCCTATCACAAGAGGCCCTGAGATCAATATTGGGCTGTACCTGCCTCGCAGCGGAGGTTGGTACCCTAGTGTAACGGGGTTTGGTGCCCCCGCTCCATGGCGGCATGCCCTGATTAGCCCTAGTTGCTAGGTAAACAGGGTGATCAGGAGGCCATTGTGATATGTCTGGGCTATGAAGCATGAAGTATAAATATGGTTCCCAGTGATATAATGCGCCCACTCGATACTGTTCACATGGGCAATTGCCAGTCTTCATAGTCCCCTGTACTTTGGTGCGCCTGCCCTGAATGCTCGGACCGTAGAGGTAGAACATGGGCTGCTTCCTGTTACATCATGTAGGGGATGGAAACAATGTGCGTATGTGCCGGTGGTAGTCGCGGTAAGCCGGATGTAGTGCCTGCACAGCGCAGGTGTCGCCGACCAGATACTTGGCCTCTACCAAGTGGAATTGGCTGAAGTTGTGGTCTCTTCCAGGTGGTATTGGCTGAAGTGGTGGTGGCTGCCAGGTGGTATTGGCAGAGGTGGTGGTGGCTGCCAGGTGGTATTGGCAGAGGTGGTGGTGGCTGCCAGGTGGTGGTGGCTGCCAGGTGGTATTGGCAGAGGTGGTGGTGGCTGCCAGGTGGTATTGGCAGAGGTGGTGGTGGCTGCCAGGAGGTGGTGGCTGCCAGGTGGTATTGGCAGAGGTGGTGGTGGCTGCCAGGTGGTATTGGCAGAGGTGGTGGTGGCTGCCAGGAGGTGGTGGCTGCCAGGTGGTATTGGCAGAGGTGGTGGTGGTGGCTGCCAGGTGGTATTGGCAGAGGTGGTGGTGGTGGCTGCCAGGTGGTATTGGCAGAGGTGGTGGTGGTGGCTACCAGGTGGTATTGGCAGAGGTGGTGGTGGTGGCTACCAGGTGGTATTGGCAGGGGTGGTGGTGGCTGCGAGGTGGTGGTGGCTGCCAGGTGGTATTGGCAGAGGTGGTGGTGGTCTCTGCCAGGTGGTGGTGGTCTTTCCCTTCTCATCGTCGGTGGTCTCCTCCTGGGTGGTTTCCATGGATGGACCGAACAGTCTGTCGCAGTTCCTTAAAGTTTCCTCCATCTTGTTATGATCTTCTGTGTACTTTTCCAATCTTTCTTGCAATTTTGCTTGGATTTCTCTCATAATCACCATCCTGCTCTTCGCCAGTCTTCTTTTTTTCTTTCTCTCTTTTTTGTCATTCTCAAGAGTCAGATGATTGTTCTTGAGGGCGATGTTCTCCTCATCCATCTTCTTCTCAATGAGATGTAGATTCCTCTCCAGTCACACTGACTGCAGCCAACCCTCTGCTCCTCTGTACACTATATGGCCGTGCTGTGTCGGATAACCTCTATTAGTAAACTTACTTTCCATCTCATTAAATCTTTTTGGATTTTTGTGTCCTCTTTGGTCACTATTCTTTCTACCTGTTGGAACTGTGACTTAGATATTGATTATTTTACTGCCGGGGGATAAAAGCTAGTATAGTGTAGTAAACTATTTATATCTGTTGGTTGGGTAAAAAGATCAATGGAAAGCTCTCCCTCACTTTTTGTGTATCATAGTATCGAGAAAGCTTATGTTTTCTGTACTGTAGTGTGAATTTTAACTATGGCCAAATGCTGTTAGTGAGTGTCAGAGAAGTCTCGACCGGCCCATCCCAGATACAGAAAGTGTCATCGATAAATCTACGCCATATGAATGAGGGCTGTTTGATTAGAGAATGGTTAAAAACTGTCTTCTTCAAAGGCTGCCATATAGGCTACTGCATAGGAGGGTGCTACATTAGATCCCATTGCGGTCTGCTGTCTTTGGATTTAAAATGTGTCCTGAAACATAAAATAATTTCAACATGTTGATGTATATGGAGAAATCCAATCATATATCCTATAAAATAACTACACATCTGTAAGAACAAGTGACGATAGATGGTATCCTCATCCGGGTGGTCGGAGGTAGTGTAAAATGCATCAGGAAAAAGTGTAGAAAACTTAAATGACAAAAGTGAGTTAAAACCAGGAATAAAAACAATAACGGAAGCGCATCTAAGTCCACATGTACACAGGAAGGCGATCACTAAAAAGGGGCAAAACTCATATTCTCATTGAGACCATGTGGATGCACAGTATCAAGGGTCCATATCCATCTTTCCTCAAGTTGGGCAAGACTTTGGGATATTCTACCTCCTCTGACCCCCTATATAAAGAATATCTATTCCCCTCACTCTCAACAATTTACTGTCAGGAACTCCACACTGCACTTGCTCACTGAGCCAGTGCGCTTGTGTCCGGAGTTGAACAAACTATGTTCAGATACCTGTGAAGTGGGGGTGGCAGTGGTGGAAATGCGTGCTTCAGGCAAACACGACCTGAAGCACCTGACTGCTGGGGAGAGAGACAAGCCGCGGCACTCCAGAGACCAGCGCTTGGGCTAGAGATGCCCAGAGAGTAGTCGGACAGACGCAGGTCTAAACCAGGAGATGGCGTGGTACAGGTGGGGCAGGACAGGGGCGAGGTCAGTAACAAAGCAGCGTCTGGAAACCAGAGATAGCAGCGTGATACAGGCAGGAGCAACGGAATGGAAGATCAAGGACAAGGAGCCAGGCAGAAATATCAGAAACTGGAAAGGACCAGGTCATACACAAGCAGTCAGTATCCACAGATACACAGGGGTCAGGAACTAAGCCAAGGTCAAAAGTATCACTGACAATGGACAGAGCCCAATTGAGGCTATTTAAAGCCCTCCCAGAACCAGAGAGGCCAAAATCATTAGCCCCTGCAGCACAAATCTAGAATTCATACAGACCATGACCTTTACTATTACACTGGTGATGCAAGTGACGTGGGATGGTCTTGAGCGTGGATGTGTCCTTGTGGCTCACTGCAGCTTGTATACCAAGCACATGCTCCCTTACGTGAACCTTGAGTTGGCGTGAGGTGAGGCCTACATAAATTAACAAGCATGGGCATGTAGCGTAGCATATAACATTTCTAGATTTACCTGTGATGAACTTCTTAATTTTATAGGGTCTAGAACCATTTGAATTGGAAAAAGTAATTATGATCCATGTTACAATATGCCACACAATGGCCACAAGGATCACATCCACGCCTAACATTTGAATAGTCCAAAAAGGTCCTCGGAGATGCCCCAACATAATGGCTACGCACCAGATGGTCCCGTAGGTTCCTAGCCTGTCAGTTATTGTTTGTTTATCCGGTATTAAATTGGATAGTCCAGTGTGAATTTTCAAAATGGGCCAAGATTTCTGGAGAGCCGCACGCATCTATTAAAATTGAGAATGAACATTTGGTGACAAACCGAACATGTTTGGTTCTGTTAGTCATGGTGTTGGTATTATATATGTTTGTCACAATTATAGGCCCTTTTTAATCATGCGATGGCTGTATCAGCGTTCATCGAATCGCAACTTCAATTCCTCTGCCTGTTTTTCAAAGTCTGACTCCGTGGAACAGATCTGGCCAAGACTAAGGAATTGACCTAAACAAGCCGACCTTATTATGTGACTAGGATGGGATGAGGAAACCTGTAAAAGCATGTTGGTAGATGTTGGTTTCCTATAGATGTTAGTCTGAATACCACCCAACTCATCCCCTCCTTAAAGGTAAGGTAACGCGTTTGTAGATCATCAATAAATCACTGTAATGTAGCATAACATGCTGCTATAACCAAGTTTTAAATGCATGTTAAACAGATTTCATGTGTTATGAGTTTAAAGGCACTGGGGGCTGACATCTTGGTTTAACAGCAGTAGCAGGGCACTATCGATGTCAGATTACGGCACCCCATGGACATAGGGTCATCGCTGGTCTATTATCTCCTATCTCTAACATTGCAGCAGCATTAATGGTGAGCTGGGCACGCCTCTGTGGGCTGCACAACTCACTGCTGTAGGTGTGACTAGCTGCCATTTTATTATAGCCCGATGCTATGCCGATCTCCATTTTATCGCAGGACAGAAGAAGCGCTCACTGGAGCCAGAGGATGGAGAGTGGGGAGTGCGGGTGATTTACCTCCCTGCTCCTCTGTACTCCAGGCACTGTGCGTCCTGGGCAGCCATCCTCTGCTCCTCACACGCTGCCCTGTGTGCTTCTCCTGCTGTGTCTCCGCCTCCCCCTCACACAGTCCCTGTGATCTACGGTAAGCTGCACTGCAGAGAGGGAGCTGACACCTGGAGAGAGCAGGACAGCTGACAGGACAGGGATTAATGTGGGGGAAGGGGGGATGGTAAGAATGTTATTCGCAAAAAATGCTGCTGAGCCCACTGTGTTCTGCTCCTCTGTAAACAAGCTGTTCCTCTGATGCATTAACTGCTGGTAATAGCAGGTCACAGGGCAGTCACACACAAAATGGTGCTGCCCTGTGATGCTGCTCTTCATTCTGCCCCAGGGATACTAGACCACCCAAAAGGGGAGGGAAATGGTGATGTCAGCAGTTACTGCCCAAATTTTGCTGCTAACAGTAAAGCTGGTAAATCTTACTATAGCTGCTTGAAGTCTAAAACTGAAAATGCTCTACCTAGTGGTAAATATATATTTGTAAGAAAATCTATAATATTTTTCATATAGAAATGTTTGCAAACATTGCATTAATACATTTTAATTACTATTTTAAGCTTAATTTCACCAAAAAACAAAATACAAGAAAACTGGTGGCACCTTCCCTTTAAAGTGACATCAAGGAACTCTGTTTTGTCATGGTGTTGGTATTATATATATTTGGCACATTTATAAGCCATTTTTAATCATGCCATGGCTGTATCAGCGTTCATAGAAGCGCAACTTCAATTCCTCTGCCTGTTTTTCAAAGTCGGCATCCGTGAAACAGATCTGGCGAAGACTAAGGAATTGACCTAAACAAACCGACCTTATAATGTGACTAGGATGGGATGAGGAAACATGTAAAAGCATGTTGGTAGATGTTGGTTTCCTATAGATGTTAGTCTGAATACCACCCAACTCATCCCCTCCTTAAAGTGACACCAAGGAACTCCGTTTTGTTAGGGTCACAAACAAAAGTAAGAAACATATTGAGGTCGTTACTGTTAAAATAATCAATGAAGTCTTGCAAATTAGATGGAATACTGTGCAAGATCAAGAGGATATCATCGATGTACCGCGTCCAAAAGGATGCAGTCCATTGATGCCTGCCGAATACAGGAAGAGGTCCCTTTCCCACAGCGTCAGGAACAAGTTGGCATGGGATGGGGCGAAGGCTGCTCCCATAGCTGTTCCATGGAGCTGTAGAATAAAGGACCCCTTAAAAACAACAAAAACAATTGAGTAAGGGTAACTTCAAGTATGAGAGCCCTCATGCTTAAAGATAGGTTAGACATATCGAGAGAGAAATTAGTGGCCCGTTTGCCATCGCAATGCCTAATATTAGTGTAAAGAGATTCAGCGTCTGCACTGGCCAACAGGGTGTCAGGATCTAAAAAAGGCCGTCAACTTTACATAGTAATTTGTTGGTATCCTTAAGGAAGGATGGAAAATTGGCCACAAGAGATTGTAGCATGGAGTCAATCCATCGGTTAACGTGCTCCAAGTAGTTCCCCCCCTCCTGAAATGATGGGGAGTCCAGGTGGGATTTAGGAATTTATATGAATTTTGGGAGTAAATAATGTGCAAAATATACAAAAAAGTTTAGTGTCTGCTCACCACCTCCTAGAGCGCACGGATCCTGCTCACCACCTCCTAGAGCGCGCGGATCCTGCTCACCACCTCCTAGAGCGCGCGGATCCTGCTCACCACCTCCTAGAGCGCGCGGATCCTGCTCACCACCTCCTAGAGCGGGCGGATCCTGCTCACCACCTCCTAGAGCGGGCGGATCCTGCTCCCCACCCCCTAGAGCGCGCGGATCCTGCTCCCCACCTCCTAGAGCGCGCGGATCCTGCTCCCCACCTCCTAGAGCGCGCGGTTCCTGCTCACCACCTCCTAGAGCGCGCGGATCCTGCTCACCACCTCCTAGAGCGCGCGGATCCTGCTCACCACCTCCTAGAGCGCGCGGATCCTGCTCACCACCTCCTAGAGCGCGCGGATCCTGCTGTGCGGCAAGTTTTTCAGAACTTAAAAGAAATAAGTCCAGCGCTGTTTGTCCATAAAATCAATTTTCTTTTATTCCATGGCTTTAAATAACATTAAAACAATTAATTCATAGTCCAAACTTTAAAATCAGACGCGTTTCAACGCAAAAATTTGTGTCTTAAGCATTGGCAAGGATCTAATGGTAGACTGAACATTATAAGCTAGTTCTCAGTACAATCCCAGCCCACCAGACTCAGCTACCTGATAGGGACCGCTGTGCAGAGAAACCTGATGGGGGATTAACCCCTTACAGACTGGGGTCATATATTACATCCGATAGGTGCTTCTATAATCATAATGATAGATCAGATCCTGCCTGATATTGATGCCATGCGGGACCCTGGTGTTTAGCTGATAAATCCACCATGTTTCCCGGCTTATCAGTTTTCTTGTAATATCGCCACCTCTGGCTGGAATTTTGACCTTTTCTACACCCGACACCTCAAAAGCGGACACATCACCCCCCCAACCCCCCGCCTATGATTATTAAAATGTTTTTAAATTGCTGAACTTTTATTAATGACATTACTGGTGGCATCTGAGAGGTGACGTCTTCTCCTGATTTTCAGTGGTCCTGCTGTGCAGCCACACACCGTGCAGCGCACAGTGTACGCCACATTACTTGTGTTGCAATTTATATAGGAATTAATCGTATATTCTCCTTTTTTCTATTTGCACAAGAGACCAAAGTTTTGGTGTTTTTCATAAATTTGCAGCAGGTGCAGACACTGTGGCCGCATTTGTAGGATCCTCTGGTACTGAGCCAATTGTCCTTTTTATTATCACTGAGAGGCTGGGCGACAGAATGTCACCCCGAGTAGAGGCTTTTGTGGCAATAAATTTCACAGGATTTGTCAATTTTCTCCATTTTTTTTTTGTCCTGATATAATATAGGTAAGGCTGGGTTCATACTGCGTTAAAGCAGCCCGTTCAATGCAATCTGCGCTAGCTGTGACGGAGCCGGAAACGCTGCAGCCCGAGGGTCCGTCACAGAATGACGGCACATCGCTAGAGCATGCCCATTATGGCATGTGTTGGCGATCCACCCGAAATAGGGGTTAACGGACTGCCATAACGCAGTATGAACCCAGCCTAATTGGTTTTTAATATTGGTAATATTTTTAAAATATGGGCTGTACATAGTTGTAAAAACTACTCCATAATTTTTATCTACATACTTAGATGTATATTTGACTTCTTTTTCCGGTTTCTTTTAGCATCTCTAATGTTACTGATTGTCCTCAGCCCTATGTAGCATCCACTTGGAGTAACCCCTTCATGTCAGTCTGACATGTACTTCACTTTATACTTGTTCGAAGGTTTCATGTAAAGATGAATTCCTTTTGAACCTACACAATTCTCCAAGGGGAACATTCTTAATAACTTTCTTCTGATGATGGGACGGTGCCAATAAAGTGGAGTTTGTGGCTGTACTTTTACAGTAACGGGACACTAGGATTTTGTTTGTAGAATCCAAACTGAGCGTCACAGGCAGAAAATTAATAGATCTGATTCCAATTGAATAGGTAAATTTCAGATTCCATTGTCCTTACAATGTTGGATAAATTCTGACGCGGATTCCACCGTCCCGTCCCTCACCAGGAGGATGTCATCCATATAACCACCCATCCACTTAATGTGGGGTCTGTGCCCGTTCCAAGATGGGGCGATAATGGTTTTCAATTGTGAACTATAGGCAGACAAGGGGTTGCTTGTCCTCTTTTGGTATCAAACGTAGTTAAGCTGGCAAAACTCCTTTATGTATTTATGACAATTTCCTGATATGTCTTAAGTGCGTTAAATACGTCAGTGGTCAAGTTGTCATTCTGTCTAGGTGGCATCTTATTCACTTTTTGCCTTAAAGCTACAAAAAGGGCCTGTACCAGTCATAGTGGGTATGGGTTCATCTAAGTCATCCAAAAGTCTTACATCTTGTAGCATCTGATGATCTACCCAATTCACAAACGCCTGTGCCGAGAAATGTCTCCTCCATCTGAGCTTGCGTGCGAACAGGTTCAAGTCCTTAACCACCCGAGACATCAAAATCTGAGCTTGGAGCTAAATATGATCCCTTCTGTCAGAACCTGTTGTCTTTGTCAGTCATTGTTCTCTGGGACTAATTGATAACATGCGATTCTTTCTAAATGAAACTCTTCATTGGGTTCATGTGGTTTCTCACTGAGTAGCCATGATCTAGAAAATGGCCTCCTTGAGGACAAAACCACATGATAACAAGTCCAGAAACTTATTATAAGACTGTGTGCATTGCCTTGTGAAAGTATTCGGCCCCCTGGAACTTTTCAACCTTTTCCCACATAACAAGCTTCTAACATAAAGATACCAAATGTAAATTTTTGGTGACGAATCAACAAGTGGAATATAGTTGTGAATTGTGAAGGTGAACGAAATTTATTGGTTATTTTAAATTTTTGTGGAAATTCATGAATTGAAAAGTGGAGTGTGCAATATTATTCAGCCCCTGTAACTTAATACTTTGTTGCGCCACCTTTTGCTGCGATTACAAGTCGCTTGGGGTATGTCTCCATCAGTTTTGTACATCGAGAGACTGAAATTCTTGCCCATTCTTCCTTGGCAAACAGCTCGAGCTCAGTGAGGTTTGATGGAGATCGTTTGTGAACAGCAGTTTTCAGCTCTTTCCACAGATTCTCGATTGGATTGAGTTCTGGACTTAGAATGGTCAAGTCAAACATCTGGATACGGTTATTTGTGAACCATTCCATTGTAGATTTTGCTTTGTGTTTGGGATCATTGTCTTGTTGGAAGACAAATCTTCGTCCCAGTCTCAGGTCTTTTGCAGACACCCAACAGGTTTTCTTCAAGAATGGTCCTGTATTTGGCTCCATCCATCTTCCTATCAATTTTAACCATCTTCCCTGTCCCTGCTGAAGAAAAGCAGGCCCAAACCATGATGCTGCCGCCACCATGTTTGACAGTGGGTGATGAGTGTTATGCAGGCAATCCAGTGACACAGTGTGCCAGCAATCAGAGCACATACAGTGATCTGACAATACCCAAAAACAATAGAATGAGCTCTGAGACGTGGAATCTCTGTAGACCGCAATACCTGAACCTATCCTAAACACAACTAAAGGCAGCTGTGGATTGCGCCTAAAACTACCTATGCAACTCGGCACAGCCTGAGAAACAGACTAGCCTGAAGATAGAAATACAAGCCTGACTTGCCTCAGAGAAATACCCCAAAGGAAAAGGCAGCCCCCCACATATAATGACTGTTAGCAAGATGAAAAGACAAAACGTAGGGATGAAATGGATTCAGCAAAGTGAGGCCCGATATTCTAGATAGAGCGAGGATAGCAAAGAGAACTTTGCAGTCTACAAAAAACCCTAAAGCAAAAAACCACGCAAAGGGGGCAAAAAAGACCCACCGTGCCGAACTAACGGCACGGCGGTACACCCTTTGCATCTCAGAGCTTCCGGCAAAACGAATAGACAAGCTGGACAGAAAAAATAGCAACAAAAGCAAAGAAGCACTTATCTAAGTAGAGCAGCAGGCCACAGGAAAGATCCAGAAGCTCAGATCCAACACTGGAACATTGACAAGGAGCAAGGAAGACAGAATCAGGTGGAGTTAAATAACAAAGCAGCCAACGAGCTCACCAGAACACCTGAGGGAGGAAGCTCAGAAGCTGCAGTACCACTTGTGACCACAGGAGTGAATTCAGCCACAGAATTCACAACAGATGAGCAGTGTTGCCTTTGGGCCAAACATAGCTTAGGGGACATAGCTTATGTTCTCATTGGGCACATTAATTCCATCTGGACTCGATCTGGGCTAATCTCTTTGACACACCACCACGCCTAATACTGACATCAATCTTATCGATCCCTCTTACCCTGAGAAGGCTGCCATCACAGTCATGGTAAAGTTTGAAGTGACAAGGAATTGTTTCAACTGTGGATGAGTCCACATGGGTCGCCGTGCACGTGTTCCCTTGTGCGCACCTTTAATTGGCATGTGGTCAAACCCACATAGATTTTTTCACAGGGACACGTGGCATAATAAATGACATTACTACTTGTGCATGTGATACGCTTTCTTGTATACACGTGATTGACTAGCATTCGAATCACAGCGATCAATATTTGGACATGCTACGCAGTGACCACATGGGACCCACCCACACCTAGCAACCATGCTATTCCATATATTTTAGGTGGTTCACTAGTGTAATGGCTGTGGACTAGGATATCACGAAGGCTCCGTGACTGCCGTGATGTGATGGCAGCGCTCTCAGGCAAGACCCTTGAAATAATAGGAATCTCTTTCAAGATAGGCCACGAATTGTCCAATGCCTTCCTTAGCAAAGGAAATTGTGAATGGTAATTGGTCATAAAGCGGACAATATCATGGTCATCTTTAGTCTGAATCTCAGAGGAGGTCATGTCGTGAGGAATTTTTTTGCCCTATTGAAAACTTTTTTTTTATCAACCGCTTACTGTAGCCACATTCAATTAAGCAGAGTTTTAAAACCTCCACTTGTTAAATAATTTCAAGCCCATCCCATGGAAAAAAAAATCAAGAAAATCAATCTGGACAACGATATAATCATATAAAATATATAATTTTTATTAAGTTCCACATATAAAATTAATAAGAAAAAAGATAACAATAATTAATACTATATATATGTAAACGATATATTACAACATGCCCCAAAAACTCCTGGCTATTATAATCTAGATCTCTGTAAAAACTCTCAATCTTACTACCTCCTGAAGAAACCAAAATGTATATAAAAATGTTAAAGTTGAATAAAAAGTGCAATGTGCAAAAAGTGCCAAGGTATATGTTTATAATTGGAATACCGATATATATAAAAGGACAAAAAGGTGCTATATAACAGTGCAGATGCAGGAAGGATATACAGATAGAGGTAAGAGAACACTTACTCAGATCAATATTTGCAAAATAGTCCACAGTGGGCAGCCAGGAAGAGTTGGGGGCACCCCGACGCGCGTTTCGGACGCACTTGCTCCTTCGTCAGGGGGTATGTGACTTAGAGGCATTATGCCCTGTTTATATAGCTGCCGAGATTTGAATGCGGCGCCAATGACCACATCCGCAGTGTGTACGGCGCATGCGCCGCTACGGAAACCCAGAAGACCACAGCCAGACACGTCACGTGACCGGGCGCACAGGTTACGTTCCCGGCGTTACCAAGGACAACATGACGCGCCGGCCCCGATCACCCGGACCACAGCGGCGCATGCGCACCACCACAGACATGATATGGGCGGTATTAAAAGAGAGGAGGTATCATTTCAGTTACGCGATATAGCGATCAATCTATCCAGGGAAAAATTAATGAAAAGGGTGGGGAGAGGGAAAGAAAAAGTGTAAAAGTGGAGAGGGAATATGATCACCACTGCCACTATGTGATAGATCATATAAATAAGCGCACAGGAGTGATTAGGTGATGTGATGCCTATGTAAATGAACTCTAGTCCTGAATAGTGTTAAAGTGACAGCGGGAATAACGATGGTAATAAACAGGACCTATTGATTTAATAATCTAATTATAAATGAATGAGTAAATATTGATAAAAATATATGTGATAATATAATATATATTTGTGATCATATTTTACAATATATCACATCTTCAACAGATTTGTAGATAATACATCAGCAGTATACATCCATATATAGTGTGTATTTGTGATCGTATTTTACGATGTATTACATCTTCAGCAGATTTATAGATAATACATAAGCAGTATACATCCATATCATATAGGTGTACACCTCACTATGTTCCACAAACTCCAATAGTGTGATGGTGTCATAGTTATTATTCCCATCAATACTAAATATTAAGGGGAATAATATAATATAAAATAATAAAACTAAGGCAGTGATCAAAAATAGGATTGCTAATAACCCTGAAATTCACCATAAGGCAATAACTAATACGAGCATATCATAACGGATATATATATATAATATTAATACTTGATGTTCTATTATAGTTAAAGAAGAACACATCAAAGCATTCAAATACATGGGCGTCCATGAATGGATCCAGATAAAAGCCTACATCGGGCCATAGTATAAAGGAAGAAAGAAAGTCCATCATATGGTTCTGGATCCGGCATGATGAAGTCGAAGAGGAACCCTATATCCACATCCATGGAAGGAGGGAAACAGGTAAATCTAATCAATATAGCCTATAAATAAATATAAAAAAATTAATATTTACACAGATCATTATATACCTCTAAGTACTATAAAAACACTAAAGGGGTTACAATATATAAAATCAAAATAAGATTACATATATATTATTAATAATATTAATAAAACGTACATATAAAATTTAAAATTAAGAATGTACTTAAATATTAAAAGTTACGCTCATGGATTAGAGAAAAGGGGCAAAACTTAGATTATCATTAAGACCCTTCGGTGTCACTGTATCCAATCGCCATATCCATTTGGCTTCTAGTTTTGCCAGAGGAACATTGATTCTGCCCCCTCTCTCATTTAATTCAATTCTATCGATACCAAATACTTTTAAGAGGGAGGCATCACAATTGTGGTAGATTTTAAAATGTTTTGGTATTGTTTTTAAGGAATTAACATCATCAATATCCCTAGCACCCTGTATTCCCCGTACATGTTCCCGAACACGGATTTTTAATTGGCGGGTTGTCATGCCTATATATATCAACGAGCACGGGCACTGGGCAAAATATATTACAGCTTTAGATGTGCATGTAATAGAATGTCTAATCTGATAGGTGTTGGTGCCCATAGAATTGGTGAACGATTGTGGTCTAATGATGTTTGGACATGCCACACACTTACCACATGGTTTACATCCCCATGGTGGTTTGGTCTTAGTTAGGAAGGAAGCTGATATTTTGGGGTCACCTATATAATGACTTTTTACCAATGTGTCTCCCAGGTTGCGTGACCTTCTAAATGTAACATTAGGACGTTCACCAATAAATTTTGCTAAGATTGGGTCACTTTGTAGGATCGGCCATGATTTAGTCAAAAGTTTCAGCATTAAATCTGATTGTCCATGGAACTGGGTTATATATCTAACTGGTTGAGATATTTGTTTCTTATGTGTAGTATAGAGAGCTTGATGGCGTGTCGTATGTTTAGCTCTGTTGAAGGCCTTTTTAATTGACCTATGGCTATAGCCCTGTTCCAAAAATCTGGCCTTAAGATCAATGGATTGTTCTAAAAAATCTACCTCATTAGAGCATATCCTTCTCAACCGCAGGAATTGACCAACAGGTATTGACCTAATCATGGCCTTTGGATGTGATGATGTTGCATGTAAGAAGGAGTTTACAGATGTTGGCTTTCGATAGAGATCAGTAAACAAAACATTATCGTTACCTCTCTTTACACACACATCCAAAAATTCCATATAATTCTGATCACTCTTGTATGTCAAATGTATATTGCAGGAGTTCAAATTAAGTTGACACATAAAGTCATCAAGTTGTTCCTTAGAACCCTGCCAAAGAAAGAAAATGTCATCAATGAAGCGCACCCACAAGGGGATACGCTCCATTGATGATACGAGGCCAGACACAAGGAGGTCCCTCTCCCACAGCCCCAGGAATAAATTTGCATAAGCAGGCGCAAAAGCTGCGCCCATGGCGGTGCCCTGGAGCTGTAGGTAGAGGGACCCCTTGAAAAGGAAAAAATTATGGGTCAATGAGAACTGTAAGAGTTCTAGAATCAATTTACCCATATTATCGGATATTGTAGAGGAATCTAAAAAATATTTCACTGCCTTTAGGCCGTCATTGTGGCGAATATTTGTGTATAGGGACTCTACGTCACAGGAAACTAATAATGTATCAACATCTATACATAATCCGTCTACTTTTTTCAAAAAATCGTTAGTATCCTTTACAAAGGAAGGTAGTGTCTCTACTAGTGGTTTCAATTTAAAATCAATAAATTTATTAACATTTTCCAAAAAATTGCCACATCCAGATATTATCGGCCTACCCGGGGGTGTCGTATTATTTTTATGAATTTTTGGTAATAAATATAGAGTTGGTATCGTGGGTTCTGGGACTTGTAAAGCCAAAGATACCTCTTTTGTAATAGTTCCATACTCTTGGGCTGCAGTTAAAATAATCATAAGTTCTCCATAGAATTTCTCCAAAGGATTAAATGTCAATTTTTTATAACACACCTCCATTCTCAGTTGTTTAAATGCCTCTGCCTCATATAATACTTTAGGCCAAATAACAATATTCCCACCCTTGTCTGCAGGTTTAAACAAAATGTCATTCATCTCACGTAGTTTAATCAGACTTTTCTTTTCTTCATTATTTAAATTATTAATTTTAGGATAACAGGGAATTTTATCAAATTCCCTGCACATAGTCTGGACAAATATCTCTATAGTATTATTGTTATCTTTTTTCTTATTAATTTTATATGTGGAACTTAATAAAAATTATATATTTTATATGATTATATCGTTGTCCAGATTGATTTTCTTGATTTTTTTTCCATGGGATGGGCTTGAAATTATTTAACTCTTTGTAGTGTTTCACTACAACATTTATACACCATCTCTCAGGGGTTATTTTATAACACACAATTGGGTATAGTTATAGAAATTGTTTTTAATATAATATATTTTTACCCTGATTAAGATTTGTGTATTTTTACTGTACTTATACTGCTGTGTTTTGCACAGGATCTTTTCTCGTTCGGAACATGGATTTTAAGTCCAGGGAACAATCCTGGCAGGGACAAGTTAATATGGTATTCGGAACAAATGGTGGAACGGCCACTACGGTTATTGGTCCACATTTTAATGATTTCTTTTATACTATTAAGAATTTAACGTACAGAAGAACACGCTCATGGTGGAATAGGGCTTTTTTAGAAAATTACGTGAAGAGACATTTGATCCCTAGGGGCTTGCGAATTCAAATCACACCATCATTCCCTGTTGATGATAATGAATTTATAAGTAAATGGGAAACGATTTGTAACGAGACATCAACTAAATTGATGGAACTACTGATCCAATACAATTCAAAGACCCTCATTGAAATCGATAAATTATTGGAGGAGGCCTTTACTAAGGCTAAGGAAAATTTAACGGCCGATCAATTTGAATCAATAAATCCACAATTGGACAAAGTCGTGGACCAATGGGTTAAAGACTTGCAAGCAAAGCAAACTAATAAACTCCAGAGGGACCAAAGAGATTTGAATAGTGGTAGAATGTATAGATGGCGGAAATCACAGAAAAATGAGGAGAATCGTGGACGGACAATATCCATAACATCTGATGTAGCTAATAGTGATATCTCATGTGCCTCCTCTTCCGTCTCTGAGTCCACATCAATTAATCCTACACCGAAACGGAAATATGAACCTCGCTATATGCCGGCAAAGAGGAACTTCAGATATTCTCCGGATAGCTATAAAAGTAACAACAAGGTAATTAATCTGAGTTCCCACTCATTTTCACAGATTGAAATTGATGTATTGAATAGGGGTCTAATGTTCTGTCCTGTAGCAAACTTTGATAAATTCACTGCTATCAAAGACTTGCAATTATTCGCAAGAAAACTTATTTTTAAACGCCATTTTTATAACGACGAATTAATGAGATTATTCCCAACAGAGACGGAGCAAGAGGCACTGAGTATATTAGAGGAACTAGCACGTGAACATAATGAGAATGAGGAAGGTAAGATTCCAGATATATTGCGTTCTAGATCACGTAGATTCCCACCTTTGTCTGCTTGTTCTACTATAGAGATATTTGTCCAGACTATGTGCAGGGAATTTGATAAAATTCCCTGTTATCCTAAAATTAATAATTTAAATAATGAAGAAAAGAAAAGTCTGATTAAACTACGTGAGATGAATGACATTTTGTTTAAACCTGCAGACAAGGGTGGGAATATTGTTATTTGGCCTAAAGTATTATATGAGGCAGAGGCATTTAAACAACTGAGAATGGAGGTGTGTTATAAAAAATTGACATTTAATCCTTTGGAGAAATTCTATGGAGAACTTATGATTATTTTAACTGCAGCCCAAGAGTATGGAACTATTACAAAAGAGGTATCTTTGGCTTTACAAGTCCCAGAACCCACGATACCAACTCTATATTTATTACCAAAAATTCATAAAAATAATACGACACCCCCGGGTAGGCCGATAATATCTGGATGTGGCAATTTTTTGGAAAATGTTAATAAATTTATTGATTTTAAATTGAAACCACTAGTAGAGACACTACCTTCCTTTGTAAAGGATACTAACGATTTTTTGAAAAAAGTAGACGGATTATGTATAGATGTTGATACATTATTAGTTTCCTGTGACGTAGAGTCCCTATACACAAATATTCGCCACAATGACGGCCTAAAGGCAGTGAAATATTTTTTAGATTCCTCTACAATATCCGATAATATGGGTAAATTGATTCTAGAACTCTTACAGTTCTCATTGACCCATAATTTTTTCCTTTTCAAGGGGTCCCTCTACCTACAGCTCCAGGGCACCGCCATGGGCGCAGCTTTTGCGCCTGCTTATGCAAATTTATTCCTGGGGCTGTGGGAGAGGGACCTCCTTGTGTCTGGCCTCGTATCATCAATGGAGCGTATCCCCTTGTGGGTGCGCTTCATTGATGACATTTTCTTTCTTTGGCAGGGTTCTAAGGAACAACTTGATGACTTTATGTGTCAACTTAATTTGAACTCCTGCAATATACATTTGACATACAAGAGTGATCAGAATTATATGGAATTTTTGGATGTGTGTGTAAAGAGAGGTAACGATAATGTTTTGTTTACTGATCTCTATCGAAAGCCAACATCTGTAAACTCCTTCTTACATGCAACATCATCACATCCAAAGGCCATGATTAGGTCAATACCTGTTGGTCAATTCCTGCGGTTGAGAAGGATATGCTCTAATGAGGTAGATTTTTTAGAACAATCCATTGATCTTAAGGCCAGATTTTTGGAACAGGGCTATAGCCATAGGTCAATTAAAAAGGCCTTCAACAGAGCTAAACATACGACACGCCATCAAGCTCTCTATACTACACATAAGAAACAAATATCTCAACCAGTTAGATATATAACCCAGTTCCATGGACAATCAGATTTAATGCTGAAACTTTTGACTAAATCATGGCCGATCCTACAAAGTGACCCAATCTTAGCAAAATTTATTGGTGAACGTCCTAATGTTACATTTAGAAGGTCACGCAACCTGGGAGACACATTGGTAAAAAGTCATTATATAGGTGACCCCAAAATATCAGCTTCCTTCCTAACTAAGACCAAACCACCATGGGGATGTAAACCATGTGGTAAGTGTGTGGCATGTCCAAACATCATTAGACCACAATCGTTCACCAATTCTATGGGCACCAACACCTATCAGATTAGACATTCTATTACATGCACATCTAAAGCTGTAATATATTTTGCCCAGTGCCCGTGCTCGTTGATATATATAGGCATGACAACCCGCCAATTAAAAATCCGTGTTCGGGAACATGTACGGGGAATACAGGGTGCTAGGGATATTGATGATGTTAATTCCTTAAAAACAATACCAAAACATTTTAAAATCTACCACAATTGTGATGCCTCCCTCTTAAAAGTATTTGGTATCGATAGAATTGAATTAAATGAGAGAGGGGGCAGAATCAATGTTCCTCTGGCAAAACTAGAAGCCAAATGGATATGGCGATTGGATACAGTGACACCGAAGGGTCTTAATGATAATCTAAGTTTTGCCCCTTTTCTCTAATCCATGAGCGTAACTTTTAATATTTAAGTACATTCTTAATTTTAAATTTTATATGTACGTTTTATTAATATTATTAATAATATATATGTAATCTTATTTTGATTTTATATATTGTAACCCCTTTAGTGTTTTTATAGTACTTAGAGGTATATAATGATCTGTGTAAATATTAATTTTTTTATATTTATTTATAGGCTATATTGATTAGATTTACCTGTTTCCCTCCTTCCATGGATGTGGATATAGGGTTCCTCTTCGACTTCATCATGCCGGATCCAGAACCATATGATGGACTTTCTTTCTTCCTTTATACTATGGCCCGATGTAGGCTTTTATCTGGATCCATTCATGGACGCCCATGTATTTGAATGCTTTGATGTGTTCTTCTTTAACTATAATAGAACATCAAGTATTAATATTATATATATATATCCGTTATGATATGCTCGTATTAGTTATTGCCTTATGGTGAATTTCAGGGTTATTAGCAATCCTATTTTTGATCACTGCCTTAGTTTTATTATTTTATATTATATTATTCCCCTTAATATTTAGTATTGATGGGAATAATAACTATGACACCATCACACTATTGGAGTTTGTGGAACATAGTGAGGTGTACACCTATATGATATGGATGTATACTGCTTATGTATTATCTATAAATCTGCTGAAGATGTAATACATCGTAAAATACGATCACAAATACACACTATATATGGATGTATACTGCTGATGTATTATCTACAAATCTGTTGAAGATGTGATATATTGTAAAATATGATCACAAATATATATTATATTATCACATATATTTTTATCAATATTTACTCATTCATTTATAATTAGATTATTAAATCAATAGGTCCTGTTTATTACCATCGTTATTCCCGCTGTCACTTTAACACTATTCAGGACTAGAGTTCATTTACATAGGCATCACATCACCTAATCACTCCTGTGCGCTTATTTATATGATCTATCACATAGTGGCAGTGGTGATCATATTCCCTCTCCACTTTTACACTTTTTCTTTCCCTCTCCCCACCCTTTTCATTAATTTTTCCCTGGATAGATTGATCGCTATATCGCGTAACTGAAATGATACCTCCTCTCTTTTAATACCGCCCATATCATGTCTGTGGTGGTGCGCATGCGCCGCTGTGGTCCGGGTGATCGGGGCCGGCGCGTCATGTTGTCCTTGGTAACGCCGGGAACGTAACCTGTGCGCCCGGTCACGTGACGTGTCTGGCTGTGGTCTTCTGGGTTTCCGTAGCGGCGCATGCGCCGTACACACTGCGGATGTGGTCATTGGCGCCGCATTCAAATCTCGGCAGCTATATAAACAGGGCATAATGCCTCTAAGTCACATACCCCCTGACGAAGGAGCAAGTGCGTCCGAAACGCGCGTCGGGGTGCCCCCAACTCTTCCTGGCTGCCCACTGTGGACTATTTTGCAAATATTGATCTGAGTAAGTGTTCTCTTACCTCTATCTGTATATCCTTCCTGCATCTGCACTGTTATATAGCACCTTTTTGTCCTTTTATATATATCGGTATTCCAATTATAAACATATACCTTGGCACTTTTTGCACATTGCACTTTTTATTCAACTTTAACATTTTTATATACATTTTGGTTTCTTCAGGAGGTAGTAAGATTGAGAGTTTTTACAGAGATCTAGATTATAATAGCCATGAGTTTTTGGGGCATGTTGTAATATATCGTTTACATATATATAGTATTAATTATTGTTATCTTTTTTCTTATTAATTTTATATGTGGAACTTAATAAAAATTATATATTTTATATGATTATATCGTTGTCCAGATTGATTTTCTTGATTTTTTTTTTCCATGGGATGGGCTTGAAATTATTTAACTCTTTGTAGTGTTTCACTACAACATTTATACACCATCTCTCAGGGGTTATTTTATAACACACAATTGGGTATAGTTATAGAAATTGTTTTTAATATAATATATTTTTACCCTGATTAAGATTTGTGTATTTTTACTAAACCTCCACTTGTGTAGCCAAATAATTTTCCGTGGAACAGTCTGCGGAGGCACAAACTGTCCTGCCGGAATAGACTGAATGATGTAGGCTGGGAAGAGGGGGCATGTAATGGCATATTCGTGGCAGTCTCCTTATGAAAAATATTCATCTGTATCTCGTCATTACCACTATCTCTGGAGTTTGATGTCCAAAAATTCAAATCACATCATGGTTCACTTGAAAAGAAACATTAATATTATTTAGGACGTGACACATTGACGGCCGATCCGACATGAAGAGGTCCCTCTCCCACATCCCTAGGAAGAGGTTGGCATACACAGGTGCATAAGATGCCCCCATAGCTGTCCCCGGGAGCTGTAGGATGGACCCCTTTAAACAAAAACATTGAGTTAATGTAAACTCCAATAATTGCAATATTGCATTTGGCCTCCCTGTGTCGGTAGATGACCCGTCTATCGGGTTCACTATTGTTCATTTTTGGTTAATTCTTTTTTTTTTAATTCCTAAATTATTTGGAACACAAGGACATTGAAAAGATTCTGCATGAATTCTCAGATTCTCATCTGCTTTACAGAACAGTCACAAATAAGTTCACCCATTTGTTTTTAGATGTGTGTGAATATACGTATAAAAACAGCAAAATAAATATCACATTGGAACACTGAATAAACTATTTCACAGGTCAGTCATCCACAACAACTTTTTTTTGGGGTGGTTTTTCCCTCAACCAAATGGCCAGCGTAGTGCCATAGGACAAATGCACAAATTTCTGGCAGTCATTTTAAGAAGAAAATTACATTTTTAGGTGTTTCGCATCATCGCTTTATAAAAAGTTAGAACATGCTTTATATATGTAGGTAGACGCAGAAGAATACCATTGGGTTCAATTGCAGGTGGTTGCAGCCCCTCTGCTACTGAAGAAGACACATCAGAACAAATAAATGATGATAGACAAAATTCACCAAAACCCCGGCAATTATTCTCTGGGAGGGAACAAGTTCCCGGGGGGCATTATGACTGCAAAGACAAATCCAATTCATTCATGGGTTCATACATTACAAAGGGCTTTTTGTTCATTTAAACACCAGTTTGTTTGGACCATCACTGGACGCGAAGGATTACCATACATAAAACCACTTCACATGAGGCTCCCTGAAGGTGGAGTAGAGGAAGAGCGCAATTTTTGAGAAAAGAGAATGGGTAGACCACACTCCTCTTGGGATGGGAAAGGGTGTTGGGGATATGGGGATTGTCTTATTAGTATCTTCATTATAGCTATCTTTGTGCTGAAGCTGCTGGTGGCTGGATCCAGAGTGAAGGGATGTTATGCTTCTGGTTCATATTCCTGGTAATCATCCTGGGGGGCTTCCTCGTAGCCCTCCCCTTCTGGCTCCAGCAGTGGTTCAGCGGCAGGTTCTTCCAAAGCTTCCTGGCCTCCTTCTTCAGGCTTAATATCTGTGGGAAATTCATCCTCCTTCACTAGGCCGGTGGCTGCACCAATGTTCCTCGCAGCTCCAGACATGACAGCCCCACCCAACTGAGATGCCTGCTCTTTGGTCTTCTCAGCCACCGAAGCCACTCCTTGTACTACTCCATCTCTGGCTTTGCTTCCCACATATAAGACACCTTCCTTGGTCTTCTCCGCAGCTTCTGCTACCCCTTGCTTGGTTTTCTCAGCTGTGGCCACCACCCCTTATTTTGCTTTGGAAAAGCCTTTCATAAGCACATCCATTTTGATCTGTTGCAGTCTTCTCAGTCCCAAGCTTTTTCCAGGTCTTGTTGCTTATCTGTAAGAGGCTGCCTGGGGTTCAGAGGGTAAATTGGTTTTAGTCCTCTCTCTATGTAATGATGACGCAGAGGAGGGTTCAGATGTAGAGATCTCAGGGGTCCCTCAGCGCCCGGCAGTGTCAGTGCTCCAGTATTGGTCATTTTATTAGAAAACAAACCCTCTTTATTGTCCCTAAAACCTTTTAAATTGTTTACTTGAGATGGAATTGAGACCTCAAGGGAACCTTGTAACTTAGTTTCTCCAGTGGAAAAATCCGACTTGGAGGAAAATGTCTTTGATTTTCTCTCTGCTTTTAGTTTTGTATGAAGTCCTGTTAGTTTGTTTTTCTTCAGGTAATACTTACATTACCTGAGAGAAGTGCTAGGGGCTTCCTTTTCCAACCTGGTTATAAACTCTTTATTCTTTCTACATGTAGGTATCAAGAGAAATGCAAACAGGAAAGCGTTTTATAGAGTAATGGATTGACTATTGGTATCATGGTTGGGAGTGGGGTAACCTCGAGGCGCCGCAGACGCCCACACTGGGCCAATTCCCATATTGGGTCAAACTCTGAAATATTTGTTGGCACAATAAACAGACCAACTAAAAATATCTAACCACATCACCAAATCTTGTATAAAGGGCCAGTAACCTGCTGGATTCAGCTGGGAACCCTGAGCAGAAGACAGGAGTGGGTGATCACTGGATTCTTTCTTCTATTGTTGCCGGATACATTGCCCTTCAGCGCTATGTAGGAAACCTGAACATGGGCAATGCTTCTGTGGGGCCTGGCAATCCCGTAATCGCTGGCTATCTGCCGGCTGAGCAGGCCTAGTGGGTTCTAGCAGATCCAGATCTGCTCTGTCAGAGATTTCTTTCTCATGGGCTGTTTTTTCCTGAAACTGGGGCTCCTATGGATGTCCCTGGTAGCAGTGGAAAAAGTGAACCCCAGAAGGGAAAAAATGGATCTCGTGGGGGTGGGAATTAATATATTGTCTTCTCAAAACTCTTTACTTCATGAAAATAGTGTGGAAGTTAAAAATTAAGAAACAGTACATTAGGTATCCACACAACTGTAATAACGGGAAGAGTTCAGGTTATCTGGAGATCAATGTAAAATTCTCATATATATCCAAATCCAATATTTACCGTGAGGGCAACTGATTTTTATATCCCCTAAAACGTTTTTAAATTACTTGTCCTGCATAACACGGTCAGTCAGTGGGGGCATGGCTGCTGAAAGAGCATGGACGACAAAAAGCCAATTTCAGCCGAACGCGTTGTTGTACGTAAGGACTCTCCGACAATGGAAGTGTGAGTTTCCATCTTTACGATTTGCTGGTTTCTTAAGTAATGAAGTTCTAGCAGCTTCTCCTTTCCTTGTGAACGATATTTCAACAATTTGAAGAACTCGTTCTCAGAACAGGAACCGCACAGACTGTGTATTTAGTCTTTAGAAGATCCAGTTATTTTATTGTATGCAGATCTTGAGCTTAGGACACAATATATAGTGGACCTCTAATTTTGGGGTGGCAGCGGGGTTATTGTGGGTTGTAGGATTCTCTGAACTTGTGAACGTCTTACCGTATAACACTCCCATATGCTAAGGTAGCGAGGGCCAGCGTTCAGGGGACGCTCAGGAGAAATCTTGGCGAATGTAGAAGGTGAAGGAATGGAGATCTGGTGGAGACCAGAGATATTGGGAGATCAGTGTAGGGTGGGAAACGTGTTCTGCAAGTTTTTGTGCAATTGTTACTGATTATTTTAAAGGTATGTGATATACAAAGGGAGTAATCAGGTGCGCTTAAACCCTTTAAAGACATGAATTTATTACTCAATAAACACCCTACCCTGTACCCAGTTTAGATAAAACCGGAATTGATATGAAGACCAATACAAAGCACTAAATATCTGACTGATGGTGGTAAGACATGGTGCTGGGATAACAGCTGCCTCAGTGGTTGGATCAGATAATTCTCAATACTATCAGTAATTGATGCCAATAACCCAGGTCCTATCACAAGAGGCCCTGAGATCAATGTTAGGCTGTACCTGCCTTGTAGCGGAGGTTGGTACCCTAGTGTAACGGGGTTTGGTGCCCCCGCTCCATGGTGGCATGTCCTGATTAGCCCTAATTGCTAGGTATAGATATACTAGTCTGCACAACATGGGCACTATTCTAGACTAGACAGGGCACATAAGCACACCATATTTTAAGGTAATGCTTATCATACAGTATTCCGGAAGTCTTTGCGTCCGTCCCCGATATCGCTACGTGTTTTCCCTAAAAAGTGGGTCATTAGGAGGCCAAATTGGAGATGATAGCGAGAACTGCAGATAAACAGGGTGATCAGGAGGCCATTGTGATATGCCTGGGTTATGAAGCATGGAGTATAAATATGGTTCCCAGTGATATAATGCACGCCCAACCGATACTGTTCACATGGGCAATTGCCAGTCTTCATAGTCCCCTGTACTTTGGTGCGCCTGCCCTGAATGCTCAGACCGTAGAGGTAGAACATGGGCTGATTTCTGCTACATCATGTAGGGGATGGAAACAATGTGCGTTTGTGCCGGTGGTAGTCTGTTGTGAATTCTGTGGCAGAGCTCCCTCCTGTGGTCACAAGTGGTACTTCGGCTGATTCTCTCTGGGATCTTCCGTTTGTGGAGGAAACTGGTACTGCGGCTTCTGAGTTTCCTCCCTCAGGTGATCTGGTGAGGTCGTTAGGTGCTTCTCTACTTAACTCCACCTAATGCTTTGATTCATGCTTCCTGTCAATGTTCCAGCGTTGGACTTGTTTTTCCCTGGATCATTCCTGTGGCCTGCTGCTCTGCATAGCTAAGTTCTTCTTTGCTATTTGTTTGCTATTTTTTCTGTCCAGCTTGTCTATTTGTTTTGCTGGAAGCTCTGGGACGCAAAGGGTGTACCTCCGTGCCGTTAGTTCGGTACGGAGGGTCTTTTTGCCCCCTTTGCATGGTTTTCTTTAGGGTTTTGTGTAGACCGCAAAGTTATCTTTCCTATCTTCGCTCTGTTAAGAAAGTTGGGCCTCACTTTGCTGAATCTATTTCATCTCTACGTTTGTCTTTTCATCTTAACTCAGTCATTATATGTGGGGGGCTGCCTTATCCTTTGGGGTATTTCTCTGAGGCAAGGTAGGCTTATTTTTCTATCTTCAGGCTAGTTAGTTTCTCAGGCTGTGCCGAGTTGCATAGGCAGAGTTAGGCGCAATCCACGGCTGCCTCTAGTGTTGTTTGGAGAGGATTAGGGATTGCGGTCTGCAGAGTTCCCACGTCTCAGAGCTCGTTCTATTATTTTGGGTTATTGTCAGATCACTGTATGTGCTCTGATCTCCATGTCCATTGTGATACTGAATTGCCTTTCATAACAGTAGTCGCGGTAAGCCGGATGTAGTGCCTGCACAGCGCAGGTGTCGCCGACCAGATACCGGAAGCTGCATCATGGCACTCCATGCTGGAACGTAAGGAAGGAGTGGTCCTCGCCAGGGTGACGTTAGACAGGGCGGTCCGTGAATGTACGTTTCAAGGTGGAGCACAGATAGGGAAAGTGCCGGAGAGACAACAGGAGCAGTCTGTGTCCAGGGCCATAGTGATCAGTCCCCACGAATTGAGGCCGGGGCATGGGGAGAGAGCGGATAATGTCTTTCCCCCCCAATCCCGGGATATGATGTAATTGCTCCCAGTGTGCATGGTGGCAAAGCCCAGAGAGGGACAGTCTGGTAATATAGATTGGGTTAGGAGTACCTATAAGGGGGATTTGTAATTAATGATGTTATGAATAATTAGGGTACTTTCACACGTGTTTTTTTTTTTTTTTAATCCGTCGCAATCTGTTTTGGGCAAAGAACGGATCCTGCAAATATGCCCGCAGGATGCGTTTTTGCCCATAGACTTGTATTGGTGATGGATCGTGACACAGCGCGTCCGTCGCGCAACGGATCCGTCGTGTTTTGGCTAACAGTTGGCACTAAAAAAAAAAACGTTCAAGTGAAGTTTTTTTGTCCGTTGCGTCCGTCATTTTCTACCGCGCATGCGCAGCCGAAACTCCACCCCCTCCTCCCCAGACTTCAGAATGGGCAGCGGATGCGTTGAAAAACTGCATCCGCTGCCCACGTCGTGCACAAATTTCACAACGTGCGTTGGTACGTTGGCCCGACGCATAGCGACAGAACCGTACCGACGCAAGTATGAAAGTAGCCTTAGACTGGATGTAATTAACTGTGTGTGTGAGAGATCCGGGGCCAAGTAGTCTGATAGATGAAACATAAGGGACACATAAGTGTCACACACTAAGGTACAGATGACGATATCATAACATGGGTATCGCAGAGAGTGATGCATGATGAAGGGAAACTGTTCCACCCATTGAGACTAAAGGAATATCAAAACATGCAATCTAATAGCATAATGTGTAAACCACCATTCATTGACCTCTCCAGTAAGTATAGTATATCCTATCAGCATTCAGGGTAAGGAGATCACTATGGAAATGTCCAGGACAGATATCGGCTGAGGTTAGCAGAGAATGATGGCTGCTATCTTGAGGTTAAAGCATTAGCAGCACAGCAAAAGCTGTAAGGAAATGGAAATAGCCAGTAAAGCAGAAGCTACATTGAATGCACTTGTGAAGAAAAAAGGATATAGGAGCATCAGAACATGGGCACTGGGAGTATGGGGTCCGGTCCGTCTGGTGCCGCCGTCCCCCCCCAGCACAGAGCTATGCTGCCGAACCAGCCTGGGGTGGGATTTCCCAGAGGCCACTGTAGCAGCCTGGACCACAGAACAACCCCTGTGGCCACTCCTGCACCTGTGCCTATCTAGCGGAATGGCTGATTGGAGGACCCGCCATTTGGTTCAAGAATGCCAAAGGCACACTCCACCAGTCGCCGTGCGCGTGATAGGCACAAGTTGAAGATCCTACGCCTGTGGTCCAGGTTTCGACGGGGATATGGCCTCATTACATGCCTAGTTAATGGAAAGGCCTCATCTATAACAAGGACATAAGGCACAGAATCTGGAAGCTGACGAGGTGGTGGTAGGTCCAACTGGTCATTGTGCAGCCGCCAACCCATTATGGAATATTCGAAGACTCCTGTTCTGCCATAGGCCTCAAAGTCTAAAACTATAAACCTGTAGTGACATTCATCCAGAGCCAAAAATACTACAGAAAAATATTGTTTATAATTATAGAATTGGGATCCTGAGTTTGGTGGCTTACACACATGTATGTGTTTCCCATCAAGTGCTCCAATACAATTGGGAAATTGGCAGTGCTCCTCAAATCCACAGGCAAACCGCAACCAGCCTTCCATCTTGAGCACAGAAAAAATCCAATATGCATTATTGGTGGTACATGTAATCCACCCAGAAAATGGCAACATATATCAATGTATCTTTGTACCACCCATGCATGGACATAAGGATAACTGCAAAAACAGAAGTAAAATATACAGAGGAACTACCACGCAGTCATAGAATCCAAAACAAATAACATTTTATTATTGATAGACCTAGTAAAAAACCAGACAGACAATGTTCAGCAGGGCTAAAAGATGACAATGAATGCCACCAGCAGCATGTAAAAAGCCCAAGGTACGGCAATCCCTTCTTCCAATCAATATTCAGCTCATAGGTGATTTGTAAAGTGCATCGTGCAATAGCTATCAGTAGTACTGAGAGCCACCAGTTGGCAAACAATACTGCCAATATCATTATCTCTATCACATAAACAACAATCAATACTATGGCTGTATATATATACAAGAAAATGTATACGTGCACATCACCTGATGATGACGATATTAACTAGCGTAGGGACACCGATCCACCCCGACGCACGTTTCGGTTAGGATACCTTCCTCAGAGGTCGCGTAATCATGCATGGGCAAGAGGGAAATATATATAGAGGACCCACCATCAGTGCGGTGCAGCCCCGCGCTATGTCACTTGCGCCCAGCCCAGTACACCTGAGCAAGCGACGACCGGAAACACGTGGGGCCCCACGTGATCAGGAAGTACGTGCACGGTCACTGGGAGTAGGGCAGAACAGAGCGGCGCATGCGCAGCAGTGTATCGGTGTAAAGCAACCATCTTTACTGAGGGCAAGAAAGAGGGCAACGGAGCAGAGGATATGTATAACAGCTACAAAGTGGAGGTGTGTATAAAAAGGCACAGAATTCCAAGATATTATGTCAGACAAATATACACAATGTAAACATCTCAGATGTTATGTACACAGATCCAAGAGTAAAATACTAACCACAACTATGAGAAGCCGTCCTAAGCATAAAATAAAGAATAGTACAGTAAATAATCACCTAGTGGTATACATTGTATGCATAGGCAGACACTACATATGGTGGGCAGTAATGTGGTATAATAACGCTTTTATAACTAGTGATAAGCACTCATTAGATCACCTAAATAGTAACAGGGCAGAATCTTTATAACAGAGTGGAGCGCCCCCAGACGCAGGGCCGCGGGGTACTCGATACCGGTCCTCTCTGTCTCGGTGCTGGGGTTGTCACGGTGGCTGGACCCGGTCCGTGACCCTGCCAAGGGGCGTCCAATGAAAGGGTGATGTATTTTGTCAAGTATTCGTGACGCCACCTGTGGTATTCGGTCAGGGTGACTGACGCTGCTTAGGGGTCCGCTGGGGGTGATGGAATGGCAGCTATATGGTATACCTTCCCACAGGTGAAGTATATCCCCAGGGCTTCCCAGTAGTGTAGGTGGCGATGATGTGAGGCGCAGTTAATAAAGAGGACACAGGGTTGCAGTCTCTTTACCTTTTTACTGAAGACTTCGGGATCCGCAATCCAGAGCACTGCTAACAGGGCTGGCTGAGTCCGGCCGGTCCGAAGGCACATCCAGAGTTCCCTTTGCAGGTGGAAATCAGTGCCTACCACTAGCGCCTGTGTGTTGTAGTCCTTCCCTGCTGAGCATTCGGGATAGTCCTCACAACTTTCATATTCGTTCTTTCTCTCTCCGTCCCCCAAGCTTATCTGGCTAGGACGCACCCATTTGACGGGAAGGCTCGGAGCTATTCTGGGACCCTAGAGACGCCCCTCTCCACGCTTGCCCCCTATGTCTGCTTAGGTGATGTAAGGTAGACAGCCAACCTATAATCAACTGTCCTGCCGCTGTTTGAAGTAATGCTTGAAGTCTGTTACTTCCTTGGCGTTCCGGCTACGCGCCTCAGGATGTTGCCGTTCTCGGGGCACAACTCCTACTGGTATCTCCTTGTGCTGCGATTTCGTTTCTCACTTCTCCACAAAATCCTTTGCTTTGTGTCCTTCCTTAGGATGCCGCCGCAAGGTAGTGCAGGCGCGGCTCTGTAGCAATCTGTCCTTCTGCTAGGTACCTGCCTGGAACCCACCCCTGACAGGTCCTCCCTGGAGCTCTCCCAGGCTGCGTTCTCTCTAACTTCCTATCCAACCCCGAGTTTTACCAGAGTGTGTGGAGTGGCCTAATACATAGTGCCTTTTGCTCCCCCTGGTGGCCGGAGTGTGAAGTGTAATGCGTGACTATGATACCTGGTCAGGTGATCTCCTTTAGTGTAATCAGACAGAACATCACTCCCCTTAGTGGCAGAGCGACATTACTGCAACGACCAGGACTCTGGGGCGCTGCAAGAGTACAGTGTGTATAGTATATTGATATCTCTGACAACAGTCCATCCACTTCTGACTTCATGCTTCAAAATCTTGCCAAATTCTAGTGAGGAACACCAAATTCAATACACCAACGTGAAGATCCTAAATAGCAAAAAGGAGAATTAAAAACAAATAAAAAACAAACATGATGTGGAAAGGCAAACAATACACAACAGTGTGACGACTAAAGAAAGGGGGCATAGCTTATGTTCTCATTTAAGCCCAATGGATGTACAGTGTTAAGAGACCATATCCATCACGTCTCTAATTGGCCCAGACGTTTGAAGAGCTTCCCACCATGGATATTGACATTGAGCATGTCAATACCACGCACCCTAAAAAAGGAACTATCACTATGATGTGAGATCTGAAAATGCCTCGGGATTGTTTTTAGTAAAGATGCATCCTTTTGAGTGGCGGCTGCCTCAATCCCCTGAACATGCTCCCTAACTCTCACTTAATTGCCTAGTTGTCATCCCAACGTAGATCAGTCCATAAGGACATGTGGCGTAGTACATAACATATCTGGAAGTGCAGGTAATACGCTTCCTGATAGTCTATTCCCTTGAGCCATTTGAGTTGGTGAATGTACCACATCTGTCCACATTTGGACATGCGACACAACGGCCACATGGGGTAGAGCCCCCCAGAACTGGTATGTCATCACGGAATGTCCTTGGTCCTTGTCCTACATAGTGGCTCTTTGTTAGAAAGATCTCTTAGATTTTTTGCCCGTCTGAAGATCAATAGGGGTCTTTTGGGAAGAAATTTACTGATAATAGGGTCAGTTTGAAGAATAGGCCAGGCTTTAGTGAGTGCTGATCTCACTCTATCCGTCTGGGGGTGAAACGTATTGATGAACCTAAGTTGATCACCACCATTTCTTGTTCCATCTCCTTGGAGTTTGTATAGCAGACGGTTACGAGTTGAATACTTAGCCCTGATGGGCTTTTTTGATCCGTCTGCTATACCCCCGTTCAATAAAACGCACCGTTAATTCAACTGCGCACTTTTCAAAATCCATATCCGTTGAACATATCCTCCGGAGACGGAGGAACTGTCCAACAGGTATCGAAGAAATCATGTGGCGTGAAGAAGCATGTAGCACCATATTTGTAGACGTTGCTTTACGGAAAATGTCCGTATGGACATTCCCCGCCTCATCCTTACCAACCATAACATCCAAAAAACTGATTTTGGCCTTGTCCCACTCACAGGTAAGGCTAATGCTAAGATCATTACTGTTGAGATGATCGATGAGCTGCCCAAGGTCGACGGCCCCACCCTGCCAGACAAAAAGGATGTCATCGATGTACCGCATCCAAAGGGGATGCGGTCCATCGATGACAGCCTGTCTGACAGGAAGATGTCCCTCTCCCATAGCCCCAGGAACAGATTAGCATAGGCCGGTGCAAAGGCCGCACCCATGGCTGTTCCCTGGAGCTGTAGGTAGAAGGACCCCTTGAACACAAAAAAATTGTGTGAGAAGGTGAACTCAAGTAGTTCAAGCAGGAGTCCCCTAAGTCCAATTGATAACGTGGATGTTTCAAGAAAGAATTTCACTGTGGCAATGCCATCCTTATGTCTAATATTTGGTACTCCACATCTGCTGAAACCAATAGAGACTCACCCCCAAAGTGGAGGCCATCAACCCTGCGGAGCAGCTCACCCGTATCCCTGAGATATGAGGGAAGGGCCGTGACAAGGGGCTGGAGGTGGAAATCTATCCAAGAATTGACATGCTCAAGGTAGTTTCCCCTCCCTGATACAATAGGTCGACCGGGTGGTGACTTCAGATCCTTGTGTATTTTTGGAAGGAGGTAAAAAGTGGCTATAGTGGGGTCATTAATAAGGAGGGAAGAAGCAAGCTCCTTCGTAATGACATCCGGAACTAAGCTGAGGTCAGAAGTATCACTGACAATGGACAGAGCCCAATTGACTCTATTTAACGCCCTCCCAGCACCAGAGAGAGGCCAAAATCATTAGCCCCTGCAGCACAAAATTAGAATTCATACAGACCATGACATTTATTATTACACTGGTGATGCAATTTGAAGTGACGTGGGATGGTCTTAAGCGTGGATGTGTCCTTGTGGCTCACTGCAGCTTGTATACCAAGCACATGCTCCCTTACGTGAACCTTGAGTTGGCGTGAGGTGAGGCCTACATAAATTAACAAGCATGGGCATGTAGTGTAGCATATAACATTTTTAGTTTTACATGTGATGAACTTCTTAATTTTATAGGATCTAGATCCATTTGAATTGGAAAAAGTCATTACGATCCATGTTACAATATGCCACACAGTGGCCACAAGGATCACATCCACGCCTAACATTTGAATAGTCCAAAAAGATCCTCGGAGATTCCCCAACATAATGGCTACGCACCAGATGGTCCCGTAGGTTCCTAGCCAATCAGTTTTTGTTAGTTTATCCGGTATTAATTTAGATAATCTAGGGTGAATTTTCAAAATTGGCCAGGATTTCTGAAGAGCCGCACGCATCTATTCAAATTGAGAATGAAAATTTGGTGATAAACCTAACATGTTTGGTTCTGTTAGTCATGGTGTTGGTATTATATATGTTTGTACCAATTATAGGCCCTTTATAATCATGCGATGGCTGTATCGGTGTTCATAGAATCACAACTTCAATTCCTCTGCCTGATTATGCAGGCAGGTCCTGGTTATGGGGGACTTTAACTACCCGGATATTAACTGGGAAAGTGAAACCTGTGAAACCCATAAAGGCAACAGGTTTCTGCTAATAACCAAGAAAAATTATCTTTCACAATTGGTGCAGAATCCAACCAGAGGAGCAGCACTTTTAGACCTAATATTATCTAATAGACCTGACAGAATAACAAATCTGCAGGTGGTTGGGCATTTAGGAAATAGCGACCACAATATTGTGCAGTTTCACCTGTCTTTCACTAGGGGGACTTGTCAGGGAGTCACAAAAACATTGAACTTTAGGAAGGCAAAGTTTGAACAGCTTAGAGATGCCCTTAATCTGGTAGACTGGGACAATATCCTCAGAAATAAGAATACAGATAATAAATGGGAAATGTTTAAGAACATCCTAAATAGGCAGTGTAAGCGGTTTATACCTTGTGGGAATAAAAGGACTAGAAATAGGAAAAACCCAATGTGGCTAAACAAAGAAGTAAGACAGGCAATTAACAGTAAAAAGAAAGCATTTGCACTACTAAAGCAGGATGGCACCATTGAAGCTCTAAAAAACTATAGGGAGAAAAATACTTTATCTAAAAAACTAATTAAAGCTGCCAAAAAGGAAACAGAGAAGCACATTGCTAAGGAGAGTAAAACTAATCCCAAACTGTTCTTCAACTATATCAATAGTAAAAGAATAAAAACTGAAAATGTAGGCCCCTTAAAAAATAGTGAGGAAAGAATGGTTGTAGATGACGAGGAAAAAGCTAACATATTAAACACCTTCTTCTCCACGGTATTCACGGTGGAAAATGAAATGCTAGGTGAAATCCCAAGAAACAATGAAAACCCTATATTAAGGGTCACCAATCTAACCCAAGAAGAGGTGCGAAATCGGCTAAATAAGATTAAAATAGATAAATCTCCGGGTCCGGATGGCATACACCCACGAGTACTAAGAGAACTAAGTAATGTAATAGATAAACCATTATTTCTTATTTTTAGGGACTCTATAGCGACATGATCTGTTCCGCAGGACTGGCGCATAGCAAATGTGGTGCAAATATTCAAAAAGGGCTCTAAAAGTGAACCTGGAAATTATAGGCCAGTAAGTCTAACCTCTATTGTTGGTAAAATATTTGAAGGGTTTCTGAGGGATGTGATTCTGGATTATCTCAATGAGAATAACTGTTTAACTCCATATCAGCATGGGTTTATGAGAAATCGCTCCTGTCAAACCAATCTAATCAGTTTTTATGAAGAGGTAAGCTATAGGCTGGACCACAGTGAGTCATTGGACGTGGTATATCTCGATTTTTCCAAAGCTTTTGATACCATGCCGCACAAGAGGTTGGTACACAAAATGAGAATGCTTGGTCTGGGGGAAAATGTGTGTAAATGGGTTAGTAACTGGCTTAGTGATAGAAAGCAGAGGGTGGTTATAAATGGTATAGTCTCTAACTGGGTCGCTGTGACCAGTGGGGTACCGCAGGGGTCGGTATTGGGACCTGTTCTCTTCAACATATTCATTAATGATCTGGTAGAAGGTTTACACAGTAAAATATCGATATTTGCAGATGATACAAAACTATGTAAAGCAGTTAATACAAGAGAAGATGGTATTCTGCTACAGATGGATCTGGATAAGTTGGAAACTTGGGCTGAAAGGTGGCAGATGAGGTTTAACAATGATAAATGTAAGGTTATACACATGGGAAGAAGGAATCAATATCACCATTACACACTGAATGGGAAACCACTGGGTAAATCTGACAGGGAGAAGGACTTGGGGATCCTAGTTAATGATAAACCTACCTGGAGCAGCCAGTGCCAGGCAGCAGCTGCCAAGGCAAACAGGATCATGGGGTGCATTAAAAGAGGTCTGGATACACATGATGAGAGCATTATACTGCCTCTGTACAAATCCCTAGTTAGACCGCACATGGAGTACTGTGTCCAGTTTTGGGCACCGGTGCTCATGAAGGATATAATGGAACTAGAGAGAGTACAAAGGAGGGCAACAAAATTAATAAAGGGGATGGGAGAACTACAATACCCAGATAGATTAGCGAAATTAGGATTATTTAGTCTAGAAAAAAGACGACTGAGGGGCGATCTAATAACCATGTATAAGTATATAAGGGGACAATACAAATATCTCGCTGAGGATCTATTTATACCAAGGAAGGTGACGGGCACAAGGGGGCATTCTTTGCGTCTGGAGGAGAGAAGGTTTTTCCACCAACATAGAAGAGGATTCTTTACTGTTAGGGCAGTGAGAATCTGGAATTGCTTGCCTGAGGAGGTGGTGATGGCGAACTCAGTCGAGGGGTTCAAGAGAGGCCTGGATGTCTTCCTGGAGCAGAACAATATTGTATCATACAATTATTAGGTTCTGTAGAAGGACGTAGATCTAGGGATTTATTATGATGGAATATAGGCTGAACTGGATGGACAAATGTCTTTTTTCGGCCTTACTAACTATGTTACTATGTTACTATGTTACTATGTTTTTCAAAGTCGGCCTCCTTGGAACAGATCTGGCAAAGACTAAGGAATTGACCTAAACAAACCGGCCTTATTATGTGACTAGGATGGAATGAGGAAACATGCAAAAGCATATTGGTAGATGTTAGTTTCCTATAGATCTTAGTCTGAATACCACCCAATTCATCCCCTCCTTAAAGTGACATCAAGGAACTCCGTTTTGTTAGGGTAACAAACAAAAGTAAGATGTATATTGAGGTCGTTACTGTTCAAATCATCAATGAAGTCTTGCTAATTAGATGGAGTACCGTGACAGATCAAGAGGATATCATCGATATACCGCGTCCAAGAGGATGCGGTCCATTGATGCCTGCCAAATACAGGAAGAGGTCCCTTTCCCACAGCGTCAGGAACATGTTGGCATAGGATGGGGCGAAGGCCGCTTCCATAGCTGTTCCCTGGAGCTGTAGAATAAAGGACCCCTTAAAAACAGAAAAAATTGAGTAAGGGTAACTTCAAGTATGAGAGCCCTCATGCTTAAAGATGGATTAGACCTATCAAGAGAGAAATTAGTTGCCCATTTGCCATCGCAATGCCTAATATTAGTGTAAAGAGATTCAGCGTCTGCACTGGCTAACAGGGTGTCAGGATCTTAAAAAAGGCCGTCAACTTTACATAGTAATTTGTTGGTATCCTTAAGGAAGGATGGAAAATTGGCCACAAGAGATTGTAGCATGGAGTTAATCCCATCGGTAAACGTGCTCCAAGTAGTCCTCCCCCTCCCTCCTGAAATGATGGGGAGTCCAGGTGGGATTTAGGAATTATTATGAATTTTGGATGTAAATAAAATGTGCAAAATAGACAAAAAAGTTTAGTGTCTGCTCACCACCTCCTAGAGCGCGCGGATGCTGCTCACCACCTCCTAGAGCGCGCGGATCCTGCTCACCACCTCCTAGAGCGCGCGGATCCTGTTCACCATCTCCTAGAGCGCGCGGATCCTGCTATGCGGCAAGTTTTTCAGAACTTAAAAGAAATAAGTTCAGCGCTGTATGTCCATAAAATCAATTTTCTTTTATTCCATAGCTTCAAATAACATTCAAACAATTAATTCATAGTCCAGACATTAAAATCAGACGCGTTTCAACGCAAAAATTTGCATCTTAAGCACTGGCAAGGATCTAATGGTAGACTGAACATTATAAGCTAGTTCTCAGTACAATCCCAGCCCACCAGATCCTGCTGCCTGATAGGGACCGCTGTGCAGAGAAACCTGATGGGTGATTAACCCCTTACAGACTGCGGTCATATCTTACATCCGGTAGGTGCTTCTATAATCATAATGATAGATCAGATCCTGCCTGATATTGATGCCATGCGGGACCCTGGTGTTTAGCTGATAAATCCACCATGTTTCCCGGCTTATCAGTTTTCTTTTAATATCGCCACCTCTGGCTGGAATTTGGACCTTTTCTATACCTGACACCTCAAAAGCGGACACAGACCCCGTTCCCCCTCCCCCCTTTATGACTATTAAAACGTTATGAAATTGCTGAACTTTTATGAACGACTTTACTGGTGGCATCTGAGAGGTGACGTCTTCTCCTGATTTTCAGTGGTCCTCCTGTGCAGCCGACATACTGGAGGTCACACGCAGCGCACAGTGTACACCACATTACTTGTGTTGCAACTTTATATAGGAATTAATCGTATATTCTTTTTCTTTTTTTATTTGCACAAGAGACAAAAGTTTTGGTGTTTTTCATAAACTTGCAGCAGGTGCAGACACTGCGGCCGCATTTGTAGGATCCTCTGGTACTGAGCCAATTGTCCTTTTTATTATCAGTGAGAGGCTGGGCGACAGAATATCACCCAGAGTAGAGGCTTTTGTTGTAATAAATTTCACAGGATTTGTCATAATTTTCTCCAGTTTTTTGTCCTGATATAATACTGCGCTAAAGCAGCCCGTTCAATGCAATCTGCGCTAGCCGTGACGGACCCGGAAACGCTGCAGCCCGTGTCCGAGGGTCCGTCACAGAATGACGGCACATTGCTAGAGCATGCCCATTATGGCATGTGTTGGCGATGCACCTGAAATAGGGGTTAACGGACTGCCATAACGCAGTATGAACCCAGCCTAATTGGTTTTTAATATTGGTAATATTTTTAAAATATTGGCTGTACATAGTTGTAAAAACTACTCTATCATTTTTATCTACATACTTAGATGTATATTTGACATCTCTTTCCAGTTTCTTTTAGCATCTCTAATGTTACTGATTGTCCTCAGCCCTACCTAGCATCCACTTGGAGTAACCCCTTCCTGTCAGTCTGACACGTACTTCATCTTTTACTTGTTGGATGGTTTCATGTAAAGATGAATTCCTTTTGAACCTACACAATTCTCCAAGGGGAACCTTCCTAATAACTTTCTTCTGATGATAGGACTGTGCCAATAAAGTGGAGTTTGTGGCTGTACTTTTACAGTAACGGGACACTAGGATTTTGTTTGTAGAATCCAAACTGAGCGTCACAGGCAGAAAATTAATAGATCTGATTCCAATTGAATAGGTAAATCTCAGATTCCATTGTCATTACAATGTTGGATAAATTCTGACGCGGATTCCACCGTCCCGTCCCTCACCAGGAGGATGTCATCCATATAACGACCCATCCACTTAATGTGGGGTCTGTGCCCATTCCAAGAGGGGGCGATAATGGTTTTCAATTGTGAACTATAGGCAGACAAGGGGTTGCATGTCCTCTTTTGGTAGCAAACGTAGTTAAGTTGGCAAAACTCCTTCATGTATTTATGACAATTTCCTGATCTGTCTCAAGTGCTTTAAAAACATCAGTGGTTGAGTTGTCATTCTGTGTAGGTGGCATCTTATTCACTTTTTGTCTTAAAGCTACTAAAAGGGCCTGTACCAGTCATAGTGGGTATGGGTTCATCTAAGTCATCCAAAAGTCTTACATCTTGTAGCATCTGATGATCTACCCAATTCACAAATGCCTGTGCGGAGAAATGTCTCCTCCATCTGAGCTTGCGTGCGAACAGGTTCAAGTCCTGAACCACCCAAGACCTCAAAATCTGAGCTTGGAACTAAATATGATCCCTTCTGTCAGAACCTGTTGTCTTTGTCAGTCATTGTTCTGTGGGACTAATTGATAACATGTGAGTCTATCTAAATGAAACTCTTCATTAGGTTCATGTGGTTTCTCACCGAGTATCCGTGATCTAGAAAATGGCCTCCTTGAGGATGTTGTAGTGTTAGACCTATGATTACCTCGGGATCGTTCTCTGCCTCTTTCTACCTCTTGGGTTAGTTATTATTCTGATACAAAATACTCAAACAACAAAACCACATGATAACAAGTCCAGAAACTTATTATAAGACTCTGTGCAGTGCCTTGCAAAAGTATTCGGCCCCCTGGAACTTTTCAACCTTTTCCCACATATCATGCTTCAAATATAAAGATACCAAATGTAAATTTTTGGCGAAGAATCAACCAGTGGAAGACAATTGTGAAGGTGATCGAAATTTATTGGTTATTTTAAATTTTTGTGGAAATTCATAAACTGAAAAGTGGGGTGTGCAATATTATTCGGCCCCTGTAACTTAATACTTTGTTGCGCCACCTTTTGCTGCGATTACAAGTCGCTTGGGGTATGTCTCCATCAGTTTTGTACATCGAGAGACTGAAATTCTTGCTTATTCTTCCTTGGCAAACCGCTCGAGCTCAGTGAGGTTTGATGGAGATCGTTTGTGAACAGCAGTTTTCAGCTCTTTCCACAGATTCTCGATTGGATTGAGGTCTGGACTTAGAATGGTCAAGTCAAACACCTGGATACGGTTATTTGTGAACCATTGCATTGTAGATTTTGCTTTGTTTGGGATCATTGTCTTGTTGGAAGACAAATCTCCATCCCAGTCTCGGGTCTTTCGCAGACACCCAACAGGTTTTCTGCAAGAATGGTCCTGTATTTGGCTCCATCCATCTTCCCATCAATTTTAACCATCTTCCCTGTCCCTGCTGAAGAAAAGCAGGCCCAAACCATGATGCTGCCACCACCATGTTTGACAGTGGGGATGGTGTTTTCAGGGTGATAAGCCGTGTTGCCTTTACGCCAAACATAGCTTAGGGGACATAGCTTATGTTCTCATTGGGCACATTAAATCCATCTGGACTCGATCTGGGCTAATTTCTTTGACACACCACCACGCCTAATACTGACATCAATCTTATCGATCCCTCTTACCCTGAGAAGGCTGCCATCACAGTCATGGTAAAGTTTGAAGTGACGAGGAATTGTTTCAACTGTAGATGAGTCCACATGGGTCGCCGTGCACGTGTTCCCTTGTGCGCACCTTTAATTGGCATATGGTCAAACCGACATAGATTTTTTTCACAGGGACACGTGGCATAATAAATGACGTTACTACTTGTGCATGTGATACGCTTTCTTGTATACACATGATTGACTAGCATTCAAAAAGTATCACAGCGATCAATATTTGGACATGCTACGCAGTGACCACATGGGACGCACCCACACCTAGCAGCCATGGTATGCCAAATATTTTTAGGTGGTTCACTAGTGTAATGGCTGTGGACTAGGGTATCATGAAGGCTCCGTGACTGCCGTGATGTGATGGCAGCGCTCTCAGGCAAGAACCTTGAAATAATAGGATTGGCTTTCAAGATAGGCCACGAATTGCCCAATGCCTTCCTTAAGGTACCTTCACACTGAACCATATCGCTAGCGATCCGTGACGTTGCAGCGTCCTGGCTAGCGATATCGTTCAGTTTGACACACACCAGCGTTCAGGATCCTGCTGTGCCATTGTTGGTCGGAGCTAGAAGGCCAGCACTTTATTTCATCGCTGGACCTCCCACAGACATCGCTGAATCGGCGTGTGTGACGCCGATTCAGCGATGTCTTGACTGGTAACCAGGGTAAACATCGGGTTACTAAGCGCAGGGCCGCGCTTAGTAACCCGATGTTTACCCTGGTTACCAGCGTAAAAGTAAAAAAACAAACAAACACTACATGCTTACTTTCCGCTGTTTGTCTGGTGACGTCACCGCTATGCTTTCCGGCCGCTGTGCTTAGACAGTGCATACAAGCAGAACGCCGGGGGACAGACAGCGGAAGGTAAGTATGTAGTGTCTTTTTTTTTTTTTTTTTTTTTTACTTTTACGCTGGTAACCAGGGTTACCGGCTTAGTTGGTCGCTGGAGAACTGTCTGTGTGACAGCTCTCCAGCGACCAAACAGCGATCGGGATCGTTGTCTAGATCGCTGCAGCGTCGCTAAATGTGAAGGTACCTTTAGCAAAAGAAATTGTGAATGGTAATTGGTTATAAAGCGGACAATATCATGGTCATCTTTAGTCTGAATCTCACAGAGGAGATAATGTCTCGAGGAATTTTTTTACCCTATTGAAGGCTTTTATTTTTATCCGCTTACTGTAGCCACATTCAATTAAGCTGAGTTTTAAATCCTCTGCTTGTGTAGCCAAATAATTTTCCGTGGAACAGTCTGCGGAGGCACAAACTGTCCTGCCGGAATAGACTGAATGATGTAGGGTGGGAAGAGGGGGCATGTAATGGCATATTCGAGGCAGTCTCCTTATGAAAAATATTCATCTGTATCTCGTCATTACCATTATCTCTGGAGTTTGAATTTTTGGACTTCAACCACATCATGGTTAACTTGATAAGAAACACTAATATTATTTAGGACGCGACACATTGACGGCCGATCCGACATGAAGAGGTCCCTCTCCCACATCCCTAGGAAGAGGTTGGCATACACAGGTGCATAAGATGCCCCCATAGCTGTCCCCGGGAGCTGTAGGAAGGACCCCTTAAACAAAAACATTGAGTTAATGTAAACTCCAATAATTGCAATATTGTATTTGGTCTCCCTGTGTAGGTAGATGACCAGTCTCTCGGGTTCAGTATTGATCATTTTTGGTTAATTCTTTTTTTTTTTTTTTTTTTTTTTATTCCTTTTGCAAAATAATTTGGAACACAAGAACATAGAAAAGATTCTGCATGAATTCTCACAGATTTTCATCTGCTTTACAGAAGTCACAAATAAGTTCACCCATTTATGTTTTTAGATATGTGTATATGCATATAAAAACAGCAAAATAAATATCACATTAGAACACTGAATAAACTATTTCAAAGGTCAGTCATCCACGACTACATTTTTTTTGGTTGTTTTTTCCTCAACCAAATGACCAGCGTAGTGCCATAGGACAAATGCACAAATTTATGGCAGTCATTTTGTTAAGAAGTAAATCATATTTTTAGGTGTTTCGCACCATCTCTTTATAAAAAGTTAGAACATGCTTTATTTATGTAGGTAGACGCAGAAGAATACCATTGGTTCAATTGCAGGTGGTGGCAGCCCCTCTGCTACTGAAGAAGACACATCAGAACAAATAAATGATAGACAAAATTCACCAAAACCCCGGCAATTATTCTCTGGGAGGGAACAATTTCCCGGAGGGCATTATGACTGCAAAGACAAATCCAATGCATTCATGGGTTCATACATTACAAAGGGCTTTTTGTTCATCCAAACAACAGTTTGTTTGGACGATGACTGGACGCGAAGGATTACCATACATAAAACCACTTCACATGAGGCTCCCTGAAGGAGGAGTAGAGGAAGAGCTCAAATTTTGAGAAAAGAGAATGGGTAGACCACACTCCTCTTGGGATAGGAAAGGGTGTTAAGGATATGGGGATTTTGTTATTAGTATCTTCATTATAGCGATCTTTGTGCTGAAGCTGCTGGTGGCTGGATCCAGAGTGAAGGGATGTTATGATTCTGGTTCATATTCCTGGTAATCATCCTGGGGGGCTTCCTCGTAGCTTTCCCCTTCTGGCTCCAGCAGTGGGTCAGTGGCAGGTTCTTCCAAAGCTTCCTGGCCTCCTTCATCAGGCTTAATATATGTGGGAAATTCATCCTTCTTCACTAGGCCGGTGGCTGCACCAATGTTCGCAGCTCCAGACATGACAGTCCCACCCAGCTGAGATGCCTGCTCTTTGGTCTTCTCAGCCACCGAAGCCACTCCTTGTAAATCTCCATCTCTGGCTTTGCTTCCCACATATAAGACACCTTCCTTGGTCTTCTCCGCAGCTTCTACTACCCCTTGCTTGGTTTTCTCAGCTGCGGCCACCACCCCTTATTTTGCTTTGGAAAAGCCTTTCATAAGCACATCCATTTTGATCTGTTGCAGTCTTCTCAGTCCCAAGCTTTTTCCAGGTCTTGTTGCTTATCTGGAAGAGGCTACCTGGGGTTCAGAGGGTAAATTGGTTTTAGTCCTCTCTCTATGTAATGATGACGCAGAGGAGGGTTCAGATGTAGAGATCTCAGGGGTCCCTCAGCACCCGGCAGTGTCAGTGCTCCAGTATTGGTCATTTTATTAGAAAACAAATCCTCTTTATTGTCCCTAAAACCTTGTAAATTGTTTACTTGAGATGGAATTGAGACCTCAAGGGAACCTTGTAACTTAGTTTCTCCAGTGGAAAAATCCGACTTGGAGGAAAATGTCTTTGATTTTCTCTCTGATTTTAGTTTTGTATGAAGTCCTGTTGGTTTGTTTTTCTTCAGGTAATACTTACATTACCTGAGAGAAGAGCTAGGGGCTTCCTTTTCCAACCTGGTTATAAATTCTTTATTCTTTCTACATGTAGGTATCAAGAGAAATTCAAACAGGAAAGCGTTTCATAGTGTAATGGATTGACTATTGGTATCACGGTTGGGAGTGGGGTAACTTCGTGGTGCCGCAGACACCCACACTGGGCCAATTCCCATATTGGGTCAAACTCTGAAATATTTGTTGGCACAATAAACAGACCAACTAAAAATATCTAACCACATGACCAAATTTTGTATAAAGGGCCAGTAACCTGCTGGATTCAGCTGGGAACCCTGAGCAGAAGACAGGAGTGGGTGATCACCGGATTCTTTCTTCTATTGTTGCCGGATACATTGCCCTTCAGCGCTATGTAGGGAACCTCAACATGGATAATGCTTCTGTGGGGCCTGGCAATCCCATAATCGCTGGCTATCTGCCGGCTGAGCAGGCCTAGTGGGTTCTAGCTGATCCAGATCTGCTCTGTCAGAGATTTCTTTCTCATGGGCTGTTTTTTCATGTAACTGGGGCTCCTATGGATGTCCCTGGTAGCGGTGGAAAAAGTGACCCCCCCCGAAGGAAAAAAATGGATCTCATGGAGGTGGGAATTAATATATGGTCTTCTCAACTCTTCACTTCATGAAAAAAGTGTGGAAGTTAAAAATTAAAAAAACAGTACATTAGGTATCCACACAACTGTAATAACCTGAACTCTTCCCGTTATCTGGAGGTCAATGTAAAATTCTCATGTATATCCAAATCCAATATTTACCGTGAGGGCAACTGATTTTTATATCCCCTAAAACGTCCTTAAATTACTTGTCCTGCATAACACGGTCAGTCAGTGGGGGCATGGCTGCTGAAAGAGCAAGGACAACATGGACGACAAAAAGCCAATTTCAGCCGAACGCGTTGTTGTACGTAAGGACTCTCCGACAATGGAAGTGTGAGTTTCCATCTTTACGATTTGCTGGTTTCTTAAGTAATGACGTTCTAGCAGCTTCTCCTTTCCCTGTGAACGATATTTCCACAAGATGAAGAACTCGTTCTCAGAACAGGAACCGCACAGACTGTGTATTTAGTCTTTAGAAGATCCAGTTATTTTATTGTATGCAGATCTTGAGCTTAGTCGGTAATGGAGGTCACAATATATAGTGGACCTCTAATTTTGGGGTGGCAGCGGGGTTATTGTGGGTTGTAGGATTCTCTGAACTTGTGAACGTCTTACCGTATAACACTCCCATATGCTAAGGTAGCGAGGGCCAGCGTTCAGGGGACGCTCAGGAGAAATCATGGCGAATGTAGAAGGTGAAGGAAAGGGGATCTGGTGGAGACCAGAGACATTGGGAGATCAGTGTAGGGTGGGAAACGTGTTCTGGAAGTTTGTGTGCAATTGTTACTGATTATTTTAAAGGTATGTGATATACAAAGGGAGTAATCAGGTGCACTTAAACCCTTTAAAGACATGAATTTATTACTCAATAAACACCCTGCCCTGTACCCAGTATAGATAAAACAGGAATTGATATGAAGACCAATACAAAGCACTAAATATCTGACTGATGGTGATAAGACATGGTGCTGGGATAACCGCTGCCTCAGTGGTTGGATCTGATAGTATTGAGAATTATCAGAAATTAATGCCGATAATCCAGGTCCTATCACAAGAGGCCCTGAGATCAATATTGGGCTGTACCTGCCTCGCAGCGGAGGTTGGTACCCTAGTGTAACGGGGTTTTGTGCCCCCGCTCCATGGCGGCATGCCCTGATTAGCCCTAGTTGCTAGGTAAACAGGGTGATCAGGAGGCCATTGTGATATGCCTGGGCTATGAAGCATGGAGTATAAATATGGTTCCCAGTGATATAATGCGCCCACTCGATACTGTTCACATGGGCAATTGCCAGTCTTCATAGTCCCCTGTACTTTGGTGCGCCTGCCCTGAATGCTCGGACCGTAGAGGTAGAACATGGGCTGCTTCCTGCTACATCATGTAGGGGATGGAAACAATGTGCGTATGTGCCGGTGGTAGTCGCGGTAAGCCGGATGTAGTGCCTGCACAGCGCAGGTGTTGCCGACCAGATACTTGGTCTCTACCAAGTGGAATTGGCTGAAGTTGTGGTCTCTTCCAGGTGGTATTGGCAGAGGTGGTGGTGGCTGCCAGGTGGTATTGGCAGAGGTGGTGGTGGTCTCTGCCAGGTGGTGGTGGTCTTTCCCTTCTCATCGTCGGTGGTCTCCTGGGTGGTTTCCATGGATGGACCGAACAGTCTGTCGCAGTTCCTTAAAGTTTCCTCCATCTTGTTAAGATCTTCTGTGTACTTTTCCAATCTTTCTTGCAATTTTGCTTGGATTTCTCTCATAATCACCATCCTGCTCTTCGCCAGTCTTCTTTTTTTCTTTCTCTCTTTATTGTCATTCTCAAGAGTCAGATGATTGTTCTTGAGGGCGATGTTCTCCTCTTCCATCTTCTGCTCAATGAGATGTAGATTCCTCTCCAGTCACACTGACTGCAGCCATCCCTCTGCTCCTCTGTACACTATATGGCCGTGCTGTGTCGGATAACCTCTATTAGTAAACTTACTTTCCATCTCATTAAATCTTTTTGGATTTGTGTCCTCTTTGGTCACTATTCTTTCTACCCGTTGGAACTGTGACTTGGATATTGATTATTTTCTACCGGGGGATAAAAGCTAGTATAGTGTAGTAAACTATTTATATCTGTTGGTTGGGTAAAAAGATCAATGGAAAGCTCTCCCTCACTTTTTGTGTATCATAGTATCGAGAAAGCTTATGTTTTCTGTACTGTAGTGTGAATTTTAACGATGGCTAAATGCTGTTAGTGAGTGTCAGAGAAGTCTCGACCGGCCCATTCCAGATACAGAAAGTGTCATCGATAAATCTACGCCATATGAATGAGGGCTGTTTGATTAGAGAATGGTTAAAAACTGTCTTCTTCAAAGGCTGCCATATAGGCTACTGCATAGGAGGGTGCTACATTAGATCCCATTGCGGTCTGCTGTCTTTGGATTTAAAATGTGTCCTGAAACATAAAATAATTTCAACATGTTGATGTATATGGAGAAATCCAATCATATATCCTATAAAATAACTACACATCTGTAAGAACAAGTGACGATAGATGGTATCCTCATCCGGGTGGTCGGAGGTAGTGTAAAATGCATCAGGAAAAAGTGTAGAAACCTTAAATGACAAAAGTGAGTTAAAACCAGGAATAAAAACAATAACGGAAGCGCATCTAAGTCCACATGTACACAGGAAGGCGATCACTAAAAAGGGGCAAAACTCATATTCTCATTGAGACCATGTGGATGCACAATATCAAGGGTCCATATCCATCTTTCCTAAAGTTGGGCAAGACGATGGGATATTCTACCTCCTCTGACCCCCTATATAAAGAATATTCCCCTCACTCAACAATTTACTGTCTGGAACTCCACACTGCACTTGCTCACTGAGCCAGTGCGCGTGTGTCCGGAGTTGAACAAACTATGTTCAGATACCTGTGAAGTGGGGGTGGCAGTGGTGGAAATGCGTGCTTCAGGCAAACAGGACCTGACACACCTGACTGGGGGGGGGAGACAAGCCGCGGCACTCCAGAGACCAGCGCTTGGGCTAGAGATGCCCAGAGAGTAGTCGGACAGACGCAGGTCTAAACCAGGAGATGGCGTGGTACAGGAGGGGCAAGACAGGGACAAGGTCAGTAACAAAGCAGCGTCTGGAAACCAGAGATAGCAGCGTGATACAGGCAGGAGCAACGGAATGGAAGGACAAGGACAAGGAGCCAGGCAGAAATATCAGAAACTGGAAAGGACCAGGTCATACACGAGCAAGCATACGCAAGCAGACAGTATCCACAGATACACAGGGGTCAGGAACTAAGCCAAGGTCAAAAGTATCACTGACAATGGACAGAGCCCAATTGAGGCTATTTAAAGCCCTCCCAGAACCAGAGAGGCCAAAATCATTAACCCCTGCAGCACAAAACTAGAATTCATACAGACCATGGCATTTACTATTACACTGGTGATGTAATTTGAAGTGACGTGGGATGGTCTTAAGCGTGGATGTGTCCTTGTGGCTCACTGCAGCTTGTATACCAAGCACATGCTCCCTTACGTGAACCTTGAGTTGGCGTGAGGTGAGGCCTACATAAATGAACAAGCATGGGCATGTAGAGTAGCATATAACATTTTTAGATTTACCTGTGATGAACTTCTTAATTTTATAGGTTCTAGAACCATTTGAATTGGAAAAAGTAATTATGATCCATGTTACAATATGCCACACAATGGCCGCAAGGATCACATCCACGCCTAACATTTGAATAGTCCAAAAAGGTCCTCAGAGATTCCCCAACATAATGGCTCCGCACCAGAGGGTCCCGTAGGTTTCTAGCCCGTCAAAGTTATTGTTTGTTTATCTGGTATTAAATTGGATAGTCCAGTGTGAATTTTCAAAATGGGCCAAGATTTCTGGAGAGCCGCATGCATCTATTCAAATTGAGAATGAACATTTGGTGATAAACCGAACATGTTTGGTTCTGTTAGTCATGGTGTTGGTATTATATATGTTTGGCACAATTATAGGCCCTTTTTAATCATGCGATGGCTGTATCAGCGTTCATCGAATCGCAACTTCAATTCCTCTGCCTGTTTCTCAAAGTCTGCCTCCGTGGAACAGATCTGGCGAAGACTAAGGAATTAACCTAAACAAACCGACCTTATAATGTGACTAGGATGGGATGAGGAAACATTAAAAAGCATGTTGGTTTCCTATAGATGTTAGTCTGAATACCACCCAACTCATCCCCTCCTTAAAGGTAAGGTACCGCGTTTGTAGATCATCAATAAATCACTGTAATGTAGCATAACATGCTGCTATAACCGAGTTTTAAATGCATGTTAAACAGATTTCATGTGTTATGAGTTTAAAGAAGGCACTGGGGGCTGACATCTTGGTTTCACAGCAGTAGCAGGGCACTATCGATGTCAGATTACGGCACCCCATGGACATAGGGTCATCGCTGGTCTATTATCTCCTATCTCTAACATTGCAGCAGCATTAGTAGTGAGCTGGGCACGCCTCTGTGGGCTGCACAACTCACTGCTGTAGGTGTGACTAGCTGCCATTTTATTATAGCCCGGTGCTATCTGCCGAGCTCCACTTTATCGCAGGACAGAAGAAGCGCTCACTGGAGCCAGCGGGTGGGGAGTGCGGGTGATTTACCTCCCTGCTCCTCTGTACTCCAGGCACTGTGCGTCCTGGGCAGCCATCCTCTGCTCTTCACACGCTGCCCTGTGTGCTTCTCCTGCTGTGTCTCCGCCTCCCCCTCACACAGTCCCTGTGATCTCCGGTAAGCTGCACTCACAGCCTGCAGAGAGGGAGCTGACACCTGGAGAGAGCAGGACAGCTGACAGGACAGGGATTAATGTGGGGGAAGGGGGGATGGTAAGAATGTTATTCGCAAAAAATGCTGCTGAGCCCACTGTGTTCTGCTCCTCTGTAAACAAGCTGTTCCTCTGATGCAGTATCTGCTGGTAATAGCAGGTCACAGGGCAGTCACACACAAAATGGCGCTGCCCTGTGATGCTGCTCTTCATTCTGCCCCAGGGATACTAGACCACCCAAAAGGGGAGGGAAATGGTGATGTCAGCAGTTACTGCCCAAATTTTGCTGCTAACGGTAAAGCTGGTAAATCTTACTATAGCTGCTTGAAGTCTAAAACTGAAAATGCTCCACCTAGTGGTAAATATATATTTGTAAGAAAATCTATAATATTTTTCATATAGAAATGTTTGCAAACATTGCATTAATACATTTTAATTACTATTTTAAGCTTAATTTCACCAAAAAACAAAATACAAGAAAACTGGTGGCACCTTCCCTTTAAAGTGACATCAAGGAACTCTGTTTTGTCATGGTGTTGGTATTATATATATTTGGCACATTTATAAGCCATTTTTAATCATGCCATGGCTGTATCAGCGTTCATAGAAGCGCAACTTCAATTCCTCTGCCTGTTTTTCAAAGTCGGCATCCGTGAAACAGATCTGGCGAAGACTAAGGAATTGACCTAAACAAACCGACCTTATAATGTGACTAGGATGGGATGAGGAAACATGTAAAAGCATGTTGGTAGATGTTGGTTTCCTATAGATGTTAGTCTGAATACCACCCAACTCATCCCCTCCTTAAAGTGACACCAAGGAACTCCGTTTTGTTAGGGTCACAAACAAAAGTAAGAAACATATTGAGGTCGTTACTGTTAAAATAATCAATGAAGTCTTGCAAATTAGATGGAATACTGTGCCAGATCAAGAGGATATCATCGATGTACCGCGTCCAAAAGGATGCAGTCCATTGATGCCTGCCGAATACAGGAAGAGGTCCCTTTCCCACAGCGTCAGGAACAAGTTGGCATGGGATGGGGCGAAGGCTGCTCCCATAGCTGTTCCATGGAGCTGTAGAATAAAGGACCCCTTAAAAACAACAAAAACAATTGAGTAAGGGTAACTTCAAGTATGAGAGCCCTCATGCTTAAAGATAGGTTAGACATATCGAGAGAGAAATTAGTGGCCCGTTTGCCATCGCAATGCCTAATATTAGTGTGCAGACTGTGAGCCCTCGCGGGCAGGGTCCTCCCTCCTTATGTACTCGTGTGCCTTGTTATCTGCTCATGTTTAATGTATTTGTCTATATTTGCCCCGTATTCACATGTAAAGCGCCATGGAATAAATGGCGCTATAAAAATGTATAATAATAATAATAATAAAGAGATTCAGCGTCTGCACTGGCCAACAGGGTGTCAGGATCTAAAAAAGGCCGTCAACTTTACATAGTAATTTGTTGGTATCCTTAAGGAAGGATGGAAAATTGGCCACAAGAGATTGTAGCATGGAGTCAATCCATCGGTTAACGTGCTCCAAGTAGTTCCCCCCCCTCCTGAAATGATGGGGAGTCCAGGTGGGATTTAGGAATTTATATGAATTTTGGGAGTAAATAAAATGTGCAAAATATACAAAAAAGTTTAGTGTCTGCTCACCACCTCCTAGAGCGCGCGGATCCTGCTCACCACCTCCTAGAGCGCGCGGATCCTGCTCACCACCTCCTAGAGCGCGCGGATCCTGCTCACCACCTCCTAGAGCGGGCGGATCCTGCTCACCACCTCCTAGAGCGGGCGGATCCTGCTGTGCGGCAAGTTTTTCAGAACTTAAAAGAAATAAGTCCAGCGCTGTTTGTCCATAAAATCAATTTTCTTTTATTCCATGGCTTTAAATAACATTAAAACAATTAATTCATAGTCCAAACTTTAAAATCAGACGCGTTTCAACGCAAAAATTTGTGTCTTAAGCATTGTCAAGGATCTAATGGTAGACTGAACATTATAAGCTAGTTCTCAGTACAATCCCAGCCCACCAGACTCAGCTACCTGATGGGGACCGCTGTGCAGAGAAACCTGATGGGGGATTAACCCCTTACAGACTGGGGTCATATATTACATCCGATAGGTGCTTCTATAATCATAATGATAGATCAGATCCTGCCTGATATTGATGCCATGCGGGACCCTGGTGTTTAGCTGATAAATCCACCATGTTTCCCGGCTTATCAGTTTTCTTGTAATATCGCCACCTCTGGCTGGAATTTTGACCTTTTCTACACCCGACACCTCAAAAGCGGACACATCACCCCACCAACCCCCCGCCTATGATTATTAAAATGTTTTTAAATTGCTGAGCTTTTATTAATGACATTACTGGTGGCATCTGAGAGGTGACGTCTTCTCCTGATTTTCAGTGGTCCTGCTGTGCAGCCACACACCGTGCAGTGCACAGTGTACGCCACATTACTTGTGTTGCAATTTATATAGGAATTAATCGTATATTCTCCTTTTTTCTATTTGCACAAGAGACCAAAGTTTTGGTGTTTTTCATAAATTTGCAGCAGGTGCAGACACTGTGGCCGCATTTGTGGGATCCTCTGGTACTGAGCCAATTGTCTTTTTTATTATCACATAGAGAGGCTGGGAGACAGAATGTCACCCCGAGTAGAGGCTTTTGTGGCAATAAATTTCACAGCATTTGTCAATTTTCTCCAGTTTTTTTTGTCCTGATATAATATAGGTAAGGCTGGGTTCATACTGCGTTAAAGCAGCCCGTTCAATGCAATCTGCGCTAGCTGTGACGGAGCCGGAAACGCTGCAGCCCGAGGGTCCGTCACAGAATGACGGCACATCGCTAGAGCATGCCCATTATGGCATGTGTTGGCGATCCACCCGAAATAGGGGTTAACGGACTGCCATAACGCAGTATGAACCCAGCCTAATTGGTTTTTAATATTGGTAATATTTTTAAAATATGGGCTGTACATAGTTGTAAAAACTACTCCATAATTTTTATCTACATACTTAGATGTATATTTGACTTCTTTTTCCGGTTTCTTTTAGCATCTCTAATGTTACTGATTGTCCTCAGCCCTATGTAGCATCCACTTGGAGTAACCCCTTCATGTCAGTCTGACACGTACTTCACTTTATACTTGTTCGAAGGTTTCATGTAAAGATGAATTCCTTTTGAACCTACACAATTCTCCAAGGGGAACATTCTTAATAACTTTCTTCTGATGATGGGACGGTGCCAATAAAGTGGAGTTTGTGGCTGTACTTTTACAGTAACGGGACACTAGGATTTTGTTTGTAGAATCCAAACTGAGCGTCACAGGCAGAAAATTAATAGATCTGATTCCAATTGAATAGGTAAATTTCAGATTCCATTGTCCTTACAATGTTGGATAAATTCTGACGCGGATTCCACCGTCCCGTCCCTCACCAGGAGGATGTCATCCATATAACCACCCATCCACTTAATGTGGGGTCTGTGCCCGTTCCAAGATGGGGCGATAATGGTTTTCAATTGTGAACTATAGGCAGACAAGGGGTTGCTTGTCCTCTTTTGGTATCAAACGTAGTTAAGCTGGCAAAACTCCTTTATGTATTTATGACAATTTCCTGATATGTCTTAAGTGCGTTAAATACGTCAGTGGTCAAGTTGTCATTCTGTCTAGGTGGCATCTTATTCACTTTTTGCCTTAAAGCTACAAAAAGGGCCTGTACCAGTCATAGTGGGTATGGGTTCATCTAAGTCATCCAAAAGTCTTACATCTTGTAGCATCTGATGATCTACCCAATTCACAAACGCCTGTGCCGAGAAATGTCTCCTCCATCTGAGCTTGCGTGCGAACAGGTTCAAGTCCTTAACCACCCGAGACATCAAAATCTGAGCTTGGAGCTAAATATGATCCCTTCTGTCAGAACCTGTTGTCTTTGTCAGTCATTGTTCTCTGGGACTAATTGATAACATGCGATTCTTTCTAAATGAAACTCTTCATTGGGTTCATGTGGTTTCTCACTGAGTATCCATGATCTAGAAAATGGCCTCCTTGAGGACAAAAGCACATGATAACAAGTCCAGAAACTTATTATAAGACTGTGTGCATTGCCTTGTGAAAGTATTCGGCCCCCTGGAACTTTTCAACCTTTTCCCACATAACAAGCTTCTAACCTAAAGATACCAAATGTAAATTTTTGGTGACGAATCAACAAGTGGAATATAGTTGTGAATTGTGAAGGTGAACGAAATTTATTGGTTATTTCAAATTTTTGTGGAAATTCATGAATTGAAAAGTGGAGTGTGCAATATTATTCGGCCCCTGTAACTTAATACTTTGTTGCGCCACCTTTTGCTGCGATTACAAGTCGCTTGGGGTATGTCTCCATCAGTTTTGTACATCGAGAGACTGAAATTCTTGCCCATTCTTCCTTGGCAAACAGCTCGAGCTCAGTGAGGTTTGATGGAGATCGTTTGTGAACAGCAGTTTTCAGCTCTTTCCACAGATTCTCGATTGGATTGAGTTCTGGACTTAGAATGGCCAAGTCAAACATCTGGATACGGTTATTTGTGAACCATTCCATTGTAGATTTTGCTTTGTGTTTGGGATCATTGTCTTGTTGGAAGACAAATCTTCGTCCCAGTCTCAGGTCTTTTGCAGACACCCAACAGGTTTTCTTCAAGAATGGTCCTGTATTTGGCTCCATCCATCTTCCTATCAATTTTAACCATCTTCCCTGTCCCTGCTGAAGAAAAGCAGGCCCAAACCATGATGCTGCCGCCACCATGTTTGACAGTGGGTGATGAGTGTTATGCAGGCAATCCAGTGACACAGTGTGCCAGCAATCAGAGCACATACAGTGATCTGACAATACCCAAAAACAATAGAATGAGCTCTGAGACGTGGAATCTCTGTAGACCGCAATACCTGAACCTATCCTAAACACAACTAAAGGCAGCTGTGGATTGCGCCTAAAACTACCTATGCAACTCGGCACAGCCTGAGAAACAGACTAGCCTGAAGATAGAAATACAAGCCTGACTTGCCTCAGAGAAATACCCCAAAGGAAAAGGCAGCCCCCCACATATAATGACTGTTAGCAAGATGAAAAGACAAAACGTAGGGATGAAATGGATTCAGCAAAGTGAGGCCCGATATTCTAGATAGAGCGAGGATAGCAAAGAGAACTTTGCAGTCTACAAAAAACCCTAAAGCAAAAAACCACGCAAAGGGGGCAAAAAAGACCCACCGTGCCGAACTAACGGCACGGCGGTACACCCTTTGCATCTCAGAGCTTCCGGCAAAACGAATAGACAAGCTGGACAGAAAAAATAGCAACAAAAGCAAAGAAGCACTTATCTAAGTAGAGCAGCAGGCCACAGGAAAGATCCAGAAGCTCAGATCCAACACTGGAACATTGACAAGGAGCAAGGAAGACAGAATCAGGTGGAGTTAAATAACAAAGCAGCCAACGAGCTCACCAGAACACCTGAGGGAGGAAGCTCAGAAGCTGCAGTACCACTTGTGACCACAGGAGTGAATTCAGCCACAGAATTCACAACAGATGAGCAGTGTTGCCTTTGCGCCAAACATAGCTTAGGGGACATAGCTTATGTTCTCATTGGGCACATTAATTCCATCTGGACTCGATCTGGGCTAATTTCTTTGACACACCACCACCCCTAATGCTGACATCAATCTTATCGATCCCTCTTACCCTGAGAAGGCTGCCATCACAGTCATGGTAAAGTTTGAAGTGACGAGGAATTGTTTCAACTGTAGATGAGTCCACATGGGTCGCCGTGCACGTGTTCCCTTGTGCGCACCTTTAATTGGCATGTGGTCAAACCCACATAGATTTTTTCACAGGGACACGTGGCATAATAAATGACATTACTACTTGTGCATGTGATACGCTTTCTTGTATGCACGTGATTGACTAGCATTCGAATCACAGCGATCAATATTTGGACATGCTACGCAGTGACCACATGGGACCCACCCACACCTAGCAACCATGCTATTCCATATATTTTAGGTGGTTCACTAGTGTAATGGCTGTGGACTAGGATATCACGAAGGCTCCGTGACTGCCGTGATGTGATGGCAGCGCTCTCAGGCAAGAACCTTGAAATAATAGGAATCTCTTTCAAGATAGGCCACGAATTGTCCAATGCCTTCCTTAGCAGAGGAAATTGTGAATGGTAATTGGTTATAAAGCGGACAATATCATGGTCCTCTTTAGTCTGAATCTCAGAGGAGGTCATGTCGCGAGGAATTTTTTTGCCCTATTGAAGGCTTTTATTTTTATCCGCTTACTGTAGCCACATTCAATTAAGCTGAGTTTTAAATCCTCTGCTTGTGTAGCCAAATAATTTTCCGTGGAACAGTCTGCGGAGGCACAAACTGTCCTGCCGGAATAGACTGAATGATGTAGGCTGGGAAGAGGGGGCATGTAATGGCATATTCGTGGCAGTCTCCTTATGAAAAATATTCATCTGTATCTCGTCATTACCACTATCTCTGGAGTTTGATGTCCAAAAATTCAAATCACATCATGGTTCACTTGAAAAGAAACATTAATATTATTTAGGACGTGACACATTGACGGCCGATCCGACATGAAGAGGTCCCTCTCCCACATCCCTAGGAAGAGGTTGGCATACACAGGTGCATAAGATGCCCCCATAGCTGTCCCCGGGAGCTGTAGGATGGACCCCTTTAAACAAAAACATTGAGTTAATGTAAACTCCAATAATTGCAATATTGCATTTGGCCTCCCTGTGTCGGTAGATGACCCGTCTATCGGGTTCACTATTGTTCATTTTTGGTTAATTCTTTTTTTTTTAATTCCTAAATTATTTGGAACACAAGGACATTGAAAAGATTCTGCATGAATTCTCAGATTCTCATCTGCTTTACAGAACAGTCACAAATAAGTTCACCCATTTGTTTTTAGATGTGTGTGAATATACGTATAAAAACAGCAAAATAAATATCACATTAGAACACTGAATAAACTATTTCACAGGTCAGTCATCCACAACAACTTTTTTTTGGGGTGGTTTTTCCCTCAACCAAATGGCCAGCGTAGTGCCATAGGACAAATGCACAAATTTCTGGCAGTCATTTTAAGAAGAAAATTACATTTTAGGTGTTTCGCATCATCGCTTTATAAAAAGTTAGAACATGCTTTATTTATGTAGGTAGACGCAGAAGAATACCATTGGGTTCAATTGCAGGTGGTTGCAGCCCCTCTGCTACTGAAGAAGACACATCAGAACAAATAAATGATGATAGACAAAATTCACCAAAAACCCCGGCAATTATTCTCTGGGAGGGAACAAGTTCCCGGGGGGCATTATGACTGCAAAGACAAATCCAATGCATTCATGGGTTCATACATTACAAAGGGCTTGTTGTTCATTTAAACACCAGTTTGTTTGGACCATCACTGGACGCGAAGGATTACCATACATAAAACCACTTCACATGAGGCTCCCTGAAGGTGGAGTAGAGGAAGAGCGCAATTTTTGAGAAAAGAGAATGGGTAGACCACACTCCTCTTGGGATAGGAAAGGGTGTTGGGGATATGGGGATTGTCTTATTAGTATCTTCATTATAGCTATCTTTGTGCTGAAGCTGCTGGTGGCTGGATCCAGAGTGAAGGGATGTTATGCTTCTGGTTCATATTCCTGGTAAACATCCTGGGGGGCTTCCTCGTAGCCCTCCCCTTCTGGCTCCAGCAGTGGTTCAGCGGCAGGTTCTTCCAAAGCTTCCTGGCCTCCTTCTTCAGGCTTAATATCTGTGGGAAATTCATCCTCCTTCACTAGGCCGGTGGCTGCACCAATGTTCGCAGCTCCAGACATGACAGTCCCACCCAGCTGAGATGCCTGCTCTTTGGTCTTCTCAGCCACCGAAGCCACTCCTTGTACTACTCCATCTCTGGCTTTGCTTCCCACATATAAGACACCTTCCTTGGTCTTCTCCACAGCTTCTGCTACCCCTTGCTTGGTTTTCTCAGCTGTGGCCACCACCCCTTCTTTTGCTCTGGAAAAGCCTTTCATAAGCACATCCATTTTGATCTGTTGCAGTCTTCTCAGTCCCAAGCTTTTTCCAGGTCTTGTTGCTTATCTGTAAGAGGCTGCCTGGGGTTCAGAGGGTAAATTGGTTTTAGTCCTCTCTCTATGTAATGATGAAGCAGAGGAGGGTTCAGATGTAGAGATCTCAGGGGTCCCTCAGCGCCTGGCAGTGTCAGTGCTCCAGTATTGGTCATTTTATTAGAAAACAAACCCTCTTTATTGTCCCTAAAACCTTTTAAATTGTTTACTTGAGATGGAATTGAGACCTCAAGGGAACCTTGTGACTTAGTTTCTCCAGTGGAAAAATCCGACTTGGAGGAAAATGTCTTTGATTCTCTCTGCTTTTAGTTTTGTATGAAGTCCTGTTAGTTTGTTTTTCTTCAGGTAATACTTACATTACCTGAGAGAAGTGCTAGGGGCTTCCTTTTCCAACCTGGTTCTAAACTCTTTATTCTTTCTACATGTAGGTATCAAGAGAAATGCAAACAGAAAAGCGTTTCATAGAGTAATGGATTGACTATTGGTATCACGGTTGGGAGTGGGGTAACCTCGAGGCGCCGCAGACGCCCACACTGGGCCAATTCCCATATTGGGTCAAACTCTGAAATATATTTGTTGGCACAATAAACAGACCAACTAAAAATATCTAACCACATCACCAAATCTTGTATAAAGGGCCAGTAACCTGCTGTATTCAGCTGGAAACCCTGAGCAGAAGACAGGAGTGGGTGATCACTGGATTCTTTCTTCTATTGTTGCCGGATACATTGCCCTTCAGCGCTATGTAGGAAACCTGAACATGGGCAATGCTTCTGTGGGGCCTGGCAATCCCGTAATCGCTGGCTATCTGCCGGCTGAGCAGGCCTAGTGGGTTCTAGCAGATCCAGATCTGCTCTGTCAGAGATTTCTTTCTCATGGGCTGTTTTTTCCTGAAACTGGGGCTCCTATGGATGTCCCTGGTAGCAGTGGAAAAAGTGAACCCCAGAAGGAAAAAAATGGATCTCGTGGGGGTGGGAATTAATATATTGGCTTCTCAAAACTCTTTACTTCATGAAAATAGTGTGGAAGTTAAAAATTAAGAAACAGTACGTTAGGTATCCACACAACTGTAATAACGGGAAGAGTTCAGGTTATCTGGAGGTCAATGTAAAATTCTCATATATATCCAAATCCAATATTTACCGTGAGGGCAACAGATTTTTATATCCCCCTAAAACGTCCTTAAATTACTTGTCCTGCATAACACGGTCAGTGAGTGGGGGCATGGCTGCTGAAAGAGCAAGGACAACATGGCGACAAAAAGCCAATTTCAGCCGAACGCGTTGTTGTACGTAAGGACTCTCCGACAATGGAAGTGTGAGTTTCCATCTTTACGATTTGCTGGTTTCTTAAGTAATGACGTTCTAGCAGCTTCTCCTTTCCTTGTGAACGATATTTCAACAATTTGAAGAACTCGTTCTCAGAACAGGAACCGCACAGACTGTGTATTTAGTCTTTAGAAGATCCAGTTATTTTATTGTATGCAGATCTTGAGCTTAGTCGGTAATGGAGGACACAATATATAGTGGACCTCTAATTTTGGGGTGGCAGCGGGGTTATTGTGGGTTGTAGGATTCTCTGAACTTGTGAACGTCTTACCGTATAACACTCCCATATTCTAAGGTAGCGAGGGCCAGCGTTCAGGGGACGCTCAGGAGAAATCATGGCGACTGTAGAAGGTGAAGGAAAGGAGATCTGGTGGAGACCAGAGATATTGGGAGATCAGTGTAGGGTGGGAAACGTGTTCTGGAAGTTTTTGTGCAATTGTTACTGATTATTTTAAAGGTATGTGATATACAAAGGGAGTAATCAGGTGCGCTTAAACCCTTTAAAGACATGAATTTATTACTCAATAAACACCCTGCCCTGTACCCAGTATAGATAAAACCGGAATTGATATGAAGACCAATACAAAGCACTAAATATCTGACTGATGGTGGTAAGACATGGTGCTGGGATAACAGCTGCCTCAGTGGTTGGATCAGATAATTCTCAATACTATCAGTAATTAATGCCAATAACCCAGGTCCTATCACAAGAGGCCCTGAGATCAATATTAGGCTGTACCTGCCTTGTAGCGGAGGTTGGTACCCTAGTGTAACGGGGTTTGGTGCCCCCGCTCCATGGCGGCATGTCCTGATTAGCCCTAATTGCTAGGTATAGATATACTAGTCTGCACAACATGGGCACTATTCTAGACTAGACAGGGCACATAAGCACACCATATTTTAAGGTAATGCTTATCATACAGTATTCCGGAAGTCTTTGTGTCCGTCCCCGATATCGCTACGTGTTTTCCCTAAAAAGTGGGTCATTAGGAGGCCAAATTGGAGATGATAGCGAGAACTGCAGATAAACAGGGTGATCAGGAGGCCATTGTGATATGCCTGGGTTATGAAGCATGGAGTATAAATATGGTTCCCAGTGATATAATGCACGCCCAACCGATACTGTTCACATGGGCAATTGCCAGTCTTCATAGTCCCCTGTACTTTGGTGCGCCTGCCCTGAATGCTCAGACCGTAGAGGTAGAACATGGGCTGCTTTCTGCTACATCATGTAGGGGATGGAAACAATGTGCGTATGTGCCGGTGGTAGTCGCGGTAAGCCGGATGTAGTGCCTGCACAGCGCAGGTGTCGCCGACCAGATACCGGAAGCTGCATCATTGCACTCCATGCTGGAACGTAAGGAAGGAGTGGTCCTCGCCAGGGTGACGTCAGACAGGGCACTCCGTCAATGTACGTTCCAAGGTGGAGCACAGATAGGTTAAGTGCCGGAGAGACAACAGGAGCAGTCTGTGTCCAGGGCCATAGTGATCAGTCCCCACAAAGTGAGGCCGGAGCATGGGGAGAGAGCGGATAATGTCTTCCCCCCCCCCCCCCCAATCCTGGGATATGATGTAATTGCTCCCAGTGTGCATGGTGGCAAAGCCCAGAGAGGGACAGTCTGGTAATATAGATTGGGTTAGGAGTACCTATAAGGGGGATTTGTAATTAATGATGTTATGAATAATTAGGGTACTTTCACACGTGTTTTTTTTTTTTTTTAATCCGTCGCAATCTGTTTTGGGCAAAAAACGGATCCTGCAAATATGCCCGCAGGATGCGTTTTTGCCCATAGACTTGTATTGGTGAAGGATCGTGACACAGCGCGTCCGTCGCGCAACGGATCCGTCGTGTTTTGGCTAACAGTTGGCACTAAAAAAAAAAACGTTCAAGTGAAGTTTTTTTGTCCGTTGCGTCCGTCATTTTCTACCGTGCATGCGCAGCCGAATCTCCGCCCCTTCCTCCCCGGACTTCAGAATGGGCAGCGGATGCGTTGAAAAACTGCATCCGCTGCCCACGTCGTGCACAAATTTCACAACGTGCGTTGGTACGTTGGCCCGACGCATAGCGACAGAACCGTACCGACGCAAGTATGAAAGTAGCCTTAGACTGGATGTAATTAACTGTGTGTGTGAGAGATCCGGGGCCAAGTAGCCTGATAGATGAAACATAAGGGACACATAAGTGTCACACACTAAGGTACAGATGACGATATCATGATATAGGTATCGCAGAGAGTGATGCATGATGAAGGGAAACTGTTCCACCCATTGAGACTAAAGGAATATCAAAACATGCAATCTAATAGCATAATGTGTAAACCACCATTCATTGACCTCTCCAGTAAGTATAGTATATCCTATCAGCATTCAGGGTAAGGAGATCACTATGGAAATGTCCAGGACAGATATCGGCTGAGGTTAGCAGAGAATGATGGCTGCTATCTTGAGGTTAAAGCATTAGCAGCACAGCAAAAGCTGTAAGGAAATGGAAATAAAGCCAGAAAAGCAGAAGCTACATTGAATGCACTTGTGAAGAAAAAAGGATATAGGAGCATCAGAACATGGGCACTGGGAGTATGGGGTCCGGTCCGTCTGGTGCCGCCGTCCCCCCCCAGCACAGAGCTCTGCTGCCGAACCAGCCTGGGGTGGGATTTCCCGGAGGCCACTGTACCAGCCTGGACCACAGAACAACCCCTGTGGCCACTCCTGCACCTGTGCCTATCTAGCGGAATGGCTGATTGGAGGACCCGCCATTTGGTTCAAGAATGCCAAAGGCACACTCCACCAGTCGCCGTGCGCGTGATAGGCACAAGTTGAAGATCCTACGCCTGTGGTCCAGGTTTCGACGGGGATATGGCCTCATTACATGCCTAGTTAATGGAAAGGCCTCATCTATAACAAGGACATAAGGCACAGAATCTGGAAGCTGACGAGGTGGTGGTAGGTCCAACTGGTCATTGTGCAGCCGCCAACCCATTATGGAATATTCGAAGACTCCTGTTCTGCCATAGGCCTCAAAGTCTAAAACTATAAACCTGTAGTGACATTCATCCAGAGCCAAAAATACTACTGAAAAATATTGTTTATAATTATAGAATTGGGATCCTGAGTTTGGTGGCTTACACACATGTATGTGTTTCCCATCAAGTGCTCCAATACAATTGGGAAATTGGCAGTGCTCCTCAAATCCACAGGCAAACCGCAACCAGCCTTCCATCTTGAGCACAGAAAAAATCCAATATGCATTATTGGTGGTACATGTAATCCACCCAGAAAATGGCAACATATATCAATGTATCTTTGTACCACCCATGCATGGACATAAGGATAACTGCAAAAACAGAAGTAAAATATACAGAGGAACTACCACGCAGTCATAGAATCCAAAACAAATAACATTTTTATTCTTGATAGACCTAGTAAAAAACCAGACAGACAATGTTCAGCAGGGCTAAAAGATGACAATGAATGCCACCAGCAGCATGTAAAAAGCCCAAGGTACGGCAATCGCTTCTTCCAATCAATATTCAGCTCATAGGTGATTTGTAAAGTGCAGCGTGCAATAGCTATCAGTAGTACTGAGAGCCACCAGTTAGCAAATAATACTGCCAATATCATGATCTCTATCACATAAACAACAATCAATACTATGGCTGTATACATAAACAAGAAAATGTATACGTGCACATCACCTGATGATGACGATATTAACTAGCGTAGGGACACCGATCCACCCCGACGCGCGTTTCGGTTAGGATACCTTCCTCAGAAGTCGCGTAATCATGCATGGGCAAGAGGGAAATATATATAGAGGACCCACCATCAGTGCGGTGCAGCCCCGCGCTATGTCACTTGCGCCCAGCCCAGTACACCTGAGCAAGCGACGACCGGAAACACTTGGGGCCCCACGTGATCAGGAAGTACGTGCACGGTCACTGGGAGTAGGGCAGAACAGAGCGGCGCATGCGCAGCAGTGTATCGGTGTAAAGCAACCATCTTTACTGAGGGCAAGAAAGAGGGCAACGGAGCAGAGGATATGTATAACAGCTACAAAGTGGAGGTGTGTATAAAAAGGCACAGAATTCCAAGATATTATGTCAGACAAATATACACAATGTAAACATCTCAGATGTTATGTACACAGATCCAAGAGTAAAACACTAACCACAACTATGAGAAGCCATTCTAAGCATAAAATAAAGAATAGTACAGTAAATAATCACCTAGTGGTATACATTGTATGCATAGGCAGACACTACATATGGTGGGCAGTAATGTGGTATAATAACGCTTTTATAACTAGTGATAAGCACTCATTAGATCACCTAAATAGTAACAGGGCAGAATCTTTATAACAGAGTGGAGCGCCCCCAGACGCAGGGCCGCGAGGTACTCGATACCGGTCCTCTCTGTCTCGGTGCTGGGGTTGTCACGGTGGCTGGACCCGGTCCGTGACCCTGCTAAGGGGCGTCCAATGAAAGGGTGATGTATTTTGTCAAGTATTCGTGACGCCACCTGTGGTATTCGGTCAGGGTGACTGACGCTGCTTAGGGGTCCGCTGGGGGTGATGGAATGGCAGCTATATGGTATACCTTCCCACAGGTGAAGAATATTACCAGGGCTTCCCAGTAGTGTAGGTGGCGATAATGTGAGGCGCAGTTAATAAAGAGGACACAGGGTTGCAGTCTCTTTACCTTTTTACTGAAGACTTCGGGATCCGCAATCCAGAGCACTGCTAACAGGGCTGGCTGAGTCCGGCCGGTCCGAAGGCACATCCAGAGTTCCCTTTGCAGGTGGAAATCAGTGCCTACCACTAGCGCCTGTGTGTTGTAGTCCTTCTCTGCTGAGCATTCGGGATAGTCCTCACAACTTTCATATTCATTCTTTCTCTCTCCGTCCCCCAAGTATATCTGGCTAGGACGCACCCATTTGACGGGAAGGCTCGGAGCTATTCTGGGACCCTAGAGACGCCCCTCTCCACGCTTGCCCCCTATGTCTGCTTAGGTGATGTAAGGTAGACAGCCAACCTATAATCAACTGTCCTGCCGCTGTTTGAAGTAATGCTTGAAGTCTGTTACTTCCTTGGCGTTCCGGCTACGCGCCTCAGGATGTTGCCGTTCTCGGGGCACAACTCCTACTGGTATCTCCTTGTGCTGCGATTTCGTTTCTCACTTCTCCACAAAATCCTTCGTTTTGTGTCCTTCCTTAGGATGCCGCCGCAAGGTAGTGCAGGCGCGGCTCTGTAGCAATCTGTCCTTCTGCTAGGTACCTGCCTGGAACCCACCCCTGACAGGTCCTCCCTGGAGCTCTACCAGGCTGCGTTCTCTCTAACTTCCTATCCAACCCCCAGTTTTACCAGAGTGTGTGGAGTGGCCTAATACATAGTGCCTTTTGCTCCCCCTGGTGGCCGGAGTGTGAAGTGTAATGCGTGACTATGATACCTGGTCAGGTGATCTCCTTTAGTGCAATCAGACAGAACATCACTCCCCTTAGTGGCAGAGCGACATTACTGCAACGACCAGGACTCTGGGGCGCTGCAAGAGTACAGTGTGTATAGTATATTGATATCTCTGACAACAGTCCATCCACTTCTGACTTCATGCTTCAAAATCTTGCCAAATTCTAGTGAGGAACACCAAATTCAATACACCAACGTGAAGATCCTAAATAGCAAAAAGGAAAATTAAAAACAAATAAAAAACAAACATGATGTGGAAAGGCAAACAATACACAACAGTGTGACGACTAAAGAAAGGGGGCATAGCTTATGTTCTCATTTAAGCCCAATGGATGTACAGTGTTAAGAGACCATATCCATCACGTCTCTAATTGGCCCAGACGTTTGAAGAGCTTCCCACCATGGATATTGACATTGAGCATGTCAATACCACGCACCCTAAAAAAGGAACTATCACTATGATGTGAGATCTGAAAATGCCTCGGGATTGTTTTTTGTAAAGATGCATCCTTTTGAGTGGCGGCTGCCTCAATCCCCTGAACATGCTCCCTAACTCTCACTTAATTGCCTAGTTGTCATCCCAACATAACATATCTGGAAGTGCAGGTAATACGCTTCCTGATAGTCTATTCCCTTGAGCCATTTGGACATTCGACACAACGGCCACATGGGGTAGAGCCCCCCAGAACTGGTATGTCATCACGGAATGTCCTTGGTCCTTGTCCTACATAGTGGCTCTTTTGTTAGAAAGATCTTAGATTTTTTGCCCGTCTGAAGATCAATAGGGGTCTTTTGGGAAGAAATTTACTGATAATAGGGTCAGTTTGAAGAATAGGCCAGGCTTTAGTGAGTGCTGATCTCACTCTATCCGTCTGGGGGTGAAACGTATTGATGAACCTAAGTTGATCACCACCATTTCTTGTTCCATCTCCTTGGAGTTTGTATAGCAGACGGTTACGAGTTGAATACTTAGCCCTGATGGGCTTTTTTGATCCGTCTGCTATACCCCCGTTCAATAAAACGCACCGTTAATTCAACTGCGCACTTTTCAAAATCCATATCCGTTGAACATATCCTCCGGAGACGGAGGAACTGTCCAACAGGTATCGAAGAAATCATGTGGCGTGGGTGGCGTGAAGAAGCATGTAGCACCATATTTGTAGACGTTGCTTTACGGAAAATGTCCGTATGGACATTCCCCGCCTCATCCTTACCAACCATAACATCCAAAAAACTGATTTTGGCCTTGTCCCACTCACAGGTAAGGCTAATGCTAAGATCATTACTGTTGAGATGATCGATGAGCTGCCCAAGGTCGACGGCCCCACCCTGCCAGACAAAAAGGATGTCATCGATGTACCGCATCCAAAGGGGATGCGGTCCATCGATGACAGCCTGTCTGACAGGAAGATGTCCCTCTCCCATAGCCCCAGGAACAGATTAGCATAGGCCGGTGCAAAGGCCGCACCCATGGCTGTTCCCTGGAGCTGTAGGTAGAAGGACCCCTTGAACACAAAAAAATTGTGTGAGAAGGTGAACTCAAGTAGTTCAAGCAGGAGTCCCCTAAGTCCAATTGATAACGTGGATGTTTCAAGAAAGAATTTCACTGTGGCAATGCCATCCTTATGTCTAATATTTGGTACTCCACATCTGCTGAAACCAATAGAGACTCACCCCCAAAGTGGAGGCCATCAACCCTGCGGAGCAGCTCACCCGTATCCCTGAGATATGAGGGAAGGGCCGTGACAAGGGGCTGGAGGTGGAAATCTATCCAAGAATTGACATGCTCAAGGTAGTTTCCCCTCCCTGATACAATAGGTCGACCGGATGGTGACTTCAGGTCCTTGTGTATTTTTGGAAGGAGGTAAAAAGTGGCTATAGTGGGGTCATTAATAAGGAGGGAAGAAGCAAGCTCCTTCGTAATGACATCCGGAACTAAGCTGAGGTCAAAAGTATCACTGACAATGGAAAGAGCCCAATTGACTCTATTTAACGCCCTCCCAGCACCAGAGAGAGGCCAAAATCATTAGCCCCTGCAGCACAAAATTAGAATTCATACAGACCATGACATTTATTATTACACTGGTGATGCAATTTGAAGTGACGTGGGATGGTCTTACGCGTGGATGTGTCCTTGTGGCTCACTGCAGCTTGTATACCAAGCACATGCTCCCTTACGTGAACCTTGAGTTGGCGTGAGGTGAGGCCTACATAAATTAACAAGCATGGGCATGTAGTGTAGCATATAACATTTTTAGTTTTACATGTGATGAACTTCTTAATTTTATAGGATCTAGATCCATTTGAATTGGAAAAAGTCATTACGATCCATGTTACAATATGCCACACAGTGGCCACAAGGATCACATCCACGCCTAACATTTGAATAGTCCAAAAAGATCCTCGGAGATTCCCCAACATAATGGCTACGCACCAGATGGTCCCGTAGGTCAGGGTGGATAAAAATCTTGATTTTTTTTAAAAAAATAAAAAAAATCAGATTTTTTTTAAAAAAATCATTTGATTTAAATCAGATTTTTTAATCAAGTTGTACACAAGCAAAACTTTGTCTTTTTGCAAATCTAATTGTTTTACACAAATAAAAATATTAAAACAGTTGATTATGAAACCTAATAATTTTTATTTGCACTATTAAACACTCAGAATTGAACTACAGAGAGTAAGTACTTTTTAACAATAGCCTATCTCTAACGTTTGAAGTAAGCAAACATCTTCAGTGAATACATCAGTCCTTTAAGCCTACTGTTTATTTAGGACTTTTAATAGGAAAACCAGTTGTCCTGCTTTAGCAGTTCCTAAGCGGTTTCGGACTGTTGTGTGCACAAAACCAAATGAAGAAAACAATCTCTCTACTCCTGCGGATGAAGCCGATGCAGCTGAGTAGCTAGATTTATTATCTTTGCTGGAAGAACAAGTGATTGCGACTTCCACCAGTCCAGTGGTTTTAGTTCATTAACGACGTTATCTGCAAACATGTATTTTTGAAATGGTGCAGATTCACACTTCAATTTCAGCACAGTTGCCACAATGTCATGGTTAGTATTGGCGAGCCACTCCATTGCAGAGTTGATTTCCGCCTCAGATAATTTTTTCCCTCTGTAGATGGGATGCAAGATATTGGCTAAATAGTGTTCTTCTTTTAATGCTTGGTCCTTGCGGTGCTGTATTGCAACCTTTACATTGTTTGAGAGGTTCAAGCGATCTAGAGAACCTTCTAAATCTTTCCAAACTTCTGTGGCATCAGCTATGGTTGCAGTATCTTTCTGCATTTTATCCAACGCAATCGATATTGGCTTTAACCTTTCCAAAAGGTCCTCGGCATTTCTCTTCACACCAAGATTTAATACTTTGCTTCGTATATTAGCATCAATTTTATCCCGATGTGTTTCGCAAATGGACAGTAATTTTGACCAGTTGTTAATAAACATTTCCAAGCAGTCAGCCAAGGTATTCCATCTAACATCTTGTGGTAGAACCAACTTCAGTCCTCCCATTTCCTTGTAGGTTGCATGTGCAAAATGATTATTGCGGAAATATTTAACAATTTCTACAACATGTTCCTTGACACCCGAAATATGCAGGTCTTTTGCCAAAAGATGCAACAAATGGGCAGAACAACCGTATGTAATGACATTTGTGTCATCCTCATGTGCCAGTTCCGCTCGCATTTTTTCCACATTGCTTGCGTTATCAGTAACTAAGCTCCTTACTTTACATCCAAACTGTTCTTGGCATTGGTGAATTGAGTTCTTAGCAATTTCAAGTAAATATTCAGCAGTATGTGAATTTCCAGATGTGTCGATTGTGTCTGTAAGGTAAGTTTCACCATCTTCTGTTGTGACACAAGTGCAAATTATGGGGTCGTTGTGGATGTTGCTCCAACCATCCAAGCTCATGTTAACAACCTTGTCTTTCAAATATTTTGTACAAGCCGCTCTTTCTATGTCGTATACAGCCTGAAGATGTTTTCCTGAGATATCAAATCTACTTGGTGGTTTGTAGCCTGGTCTAATTCCTTCGATCATTTGTACAAACAATGGGTGCTCAACTAGTCGGAAAGAAGAATTGGTTGCAAATATGAATTTAGCAATTAATTCATCAAAATGTTCTTTCTGGCTCGTCGTAGTCTTTAAGATGAATTTTTCTACACTTTGCACGCAAAGTTTTTTTTTGGGCTGCTTTGTTGAAGATGTACCCAGATATTGATTGTCACGTGCAGCACAAGCCATATTTGACCCTGAAAGCACAGAAATTAAAAATCTAAATCGACTGCGTATTTGAAGAAATATAACGAAAATATTTTGAAACAAACTTTTTGAACAATGTAATGGTCCTCGTCCTATAAGGGCTGTCTCAAAAGTTATGCTACTCAAGTTTTCCGGTGAAGTTGCTGTAATACTGGTAACTAATATCAGAGCAACTGAAAAAAATTATGTCACAAAAGTTTTAAAAATGTTTTTTTTTTAAAATGGTCAATTTGGCAGACTTCAAAAGTGAATTGCAGCCTACAATAAAAAAAAAATAAGCGTATACACACTTTATTTTTACTTAAAGGACATGTGCACCGTTATTTTTTAAGGTGCAGTGTGCACGTCCTCCCCCCGCATTCATTTCAATGGAGCGTGCGGCCCGCTGACGTCACGCCGCTGGATCACTGCGAGTAGGCCGCAACCGGAGGACGGGAGGCGGACGGTCAAAACGAAGCCACGGATCTCAGCGCTGCGGGGATCGGAGGTAAGAGCGCTACGGGGGGGGGGGGGGAGCACATGTGCACCTTAAAAAAATAAAGGTGCACATGTCCTTTAGCGTTAATTTTCTGTGAAATATTGCCTTAACATAAATTTAAATTCTATACTCCAGAACTACTAGTGCTAGAAATTTCTCTTTTCATAGACTTTAACCATCCCAGTAAAATGTCTGTTAAAAAAATAGGTTGTAATTGCCAGACTTACTAGTACTAGGCTCCTGGTGCATAAGAAGCTGTGGGGGTTCATTGACATTAGTTGTATCACTATCAACATCTTCATTTCCCTTCTGGTTGCAGTTTTCATAATGTGATTTCAAACGGCAAACAAGTCCTTGGATATCCTTTTGACAGTATTTGCACTTTGCTCTTGCACCTTCTTTCCAAGATCTGCTGCTGGCATCTCAACAAAATGAACCCAAATAGGGTCTCTCTTACGACCTGCCATGGCTCACACAGATCACTTATGAAGTTTGATTGTTACTACAGCCAAGTACTGCTGACTATCCAACAAGTTTGGGCATGTCAACTGAATGGAAAAAGAAACTAAACCAAAAGTGAAACCAAGCTAGAAGTGTGGAATTAAAGGGGCAGTATGAACAAAATGTGGAGGCTATTAATAGTTTATACAATTAAGACATGCTGCTTTTAAACACCTACCTATTGCCATATAGTAAAACAAAAAAGATTTTTACTTACTTTGGGGTCCCCCCCTCACCCTGGCGTTAGATCGTTGCCCCTAGTTTCGTCCGTGTAACTATGGGCGCACATGCGCACTGCTCTCACTTCTCATTTTAATCGTGATTTATATTAAAAAAAACCTTTTGATTTAAATCAGTGATTTAAATCATGATTAAAATCATGATTTAAATCGATCCGATTTAACCCTTATCCGGCTGAATAGGTACAATTGTAACTATTCCGTTTTAAAATTGCAATAACTTTTTTTTGAAAAGACGTAGAGGGCTGAAATTTCGTGACATCTCTACATTTTTGGTCCAGAATATATTGGCCAAATTTCAATAAAATATCTCCACCCGCTTCTGAGATAAGGGGTCGAGATCTTTTTGCATCCATAACAAGCTGCATAGGTACAAATGTACCTCATATATTTTGAATGAAGATAATGCAAGGGAAAAAGCATAAATTTTTTTTTAATGATAATGCTATTTAACTATTATAAACAAGTAAAAAACTGTTCATTTACATTATAAAAGAAAATGTAAGAAACTTTTTTTTATTGATTTTCTTTGCAAGTAATGCATGTTGGCTTTGCTACAGAGTGTTCATCGCAAATGGGTTTCACACAAACCACACAAGACTTTCTAGTCTTGCGTTGTTTTCGCCTCAGGTCTCTGCAGACATAGCAACTACCAACAACAGGGGAGGGTCCACGACTACCATGAGGTATTTTGGGGCCAGCTGCTGGCTGCGATGCTACCACAATGCATCGTCCAAGCACCATTTCTACTGCACCTCGAAGAAAATGGTTTCTCATTATCATTTTGTTTGTACTACGATCTTCAATTGCAATCATACACAGCTGATTTGCGAGATCTTTCAGGAACTTTCTTCGTTGATCCTTTGCCCTGAAGCTTGGATTGTGTTCTCTGTAGATGATGTAGGATGCTAACCCACTGACATCAATCATATTGTAGAAAAATGCCAAAGTCCAACGTGATGTTCGTCGTTTCACAGTGTACTCTCCCAACATTTTATCCATAACATCAACGCCACCTTTTGTTATGTTGTAGTATTTTATTATCTCTGGCTTGGCTGCTAGTGTCTCTTCAACTTCTCCCGTCATGTGCATAGATGATAGAAGCACGACTGATTTGTTCTTCTTTGGTACATATGAACAGACTGTTGCATCATGATTGTAGGCAAAATTTGTCGAGTATACAGGCCTTTCTTTGGCAGGCTGCATGTTGTTAGGTAGGAACCTTTTGTTTTTTCTCACTGTACCAACTAGTGTCATGTTCCAGGAGTTCAATACCTTAGCTAGTTCCATGGTTGTAAAGAAGTTATCGGTGGTGACATTTCTTCCAGAGCCTTTATACGAGCTCACTAGGTCCAATACTGTTCGTTCTCCAATGTTTACTTGTCGAGGACCATCAGTTGGTTTCCCAGTGTAGAGCTGACCTTGTAAAGGGTAGGCATTTGATGAGTCACAAGCCCAGAAAATCTTTATGCCATATTTAGCTGGTTTTGAAGGTATATACTGGGTAAATTTAGTATGACCTCTAAATGGAAATAATTGCTCGTCGACGGTGATACAATGATTTGGCTTGTAGGCTCTCTCCAGATTACTGTTCAGCATTGTCCAGATGTCCCGTATTGGTGCAGCTTTATCTGTTTGCACACGTTCTGCACGTGTATTTTCATTGTCAAACCTGATAAATCTGAGTATCATCTTGAAGCGGTCACGAGACATGGCTGCACGTATAAGAGGCAGAGCAGCAACATTCCACATTTCCTCCAGATTCTCTTTGTTGGCTCTGTGCACACCAGCAGCAATCAGTATGCCCAAAAATGCATGAAGTTCAGTTTCAGTAAATTGCTTGAATGTTTTTTGTGGTGGCCGTTTGGAAGAATCAGGAAAACGTTGTACCAGTTCGTTGTTGTAAGCATCACAAACTCTCTTGGCCTTTCGATTCGTTTCCCGTAATATGATGTCACACATCTCGGGAGTCATGATGGACTTGAATAGCTCTTTTGCTGTATATAGGTTGCTGATTGCTGCAGGGCCACCTCTTTGTCGTAGGACATTACGAGATTTTGTTTGTGCATTTGGCAGTGGATTACTGCACCATTGAGTTTCATCCTTAGCAGTCCAAATGTCGCCTGCACTTTGAGGCACAGAATCATCCTCAACACTTTCGTCTGATTCGTATTCATTTTCATGCTCTATGACCATTTCTTGTTCAATGTCTGAATCTTCTTCAGTAACATCCACTTGTGGTACATAGTTTTCATCATCAGATGGAACATATGGTTCATCCTCATGCTCAGAATCAGATTCTTCTAGCATTCGCATTATTTCGTCAGACGTAAATCTGTAAATATGAAAAAATGTAAAATAAATAATTTTCCGAAATACTACATTATTGGCTTTTCACAAAATTATACTAACCTGCAAACACGTTTTCTTGGATTATGGCGGAAACTAGATCCAGCATTACTATCACTCATGATGACTTGCTAGATGAATTTTGGCTTCGTATTTTGTGCTGAATATAAATAAAACATCGTAAAACAATATGTAGATACTAATTATTATCCATTTTTCGTATAAAAATTATACCTATAGTGATAAGTTTCATACAAAATATATGTAAGCCAAGTCCAGGCTGAAAGACAATTTGACTGTTCTGTCCCCACATAATGAGAATAAAGGTATAACTGGCTGTTAGATGCTGTGAGACTTTCCTACCTTCGTTTCCAAGAAATTGAAGACTTCACAAGCCTAGAAATGTGTGCTCACAGCAATGAGATGAACAGCAAAATGGCTAATGAGAGGAGGGAGGCAGGAAGACAAGTAGAAGCCACTCCCAGTTTGAATTAACTTAATTGACAGCAACATAAGTGACCAGTAACAACACTGAACAATAGATATCAGCATAACATTTGTAGCTGAATGAACTTTAGTTTCTGAAACCAAGTAAAGTCTTCCCACAGTGGAGGTATATGTGAAGGTACAATTGTACCTATGCAGCCTGTTAAGGTTGTAAAATTATGCAGCCTGACAAGGGTTAAATAGAAAAAAATCTTTTGATTTAAATCGTGATTTAAATCATGATTTAAATCGGCGTGATTTAAATCAATCCACCCTGCCGTAGGTTCCTAGCCAATCAGTTTTTGTTAGTTTATCCGGTATTAATTTAGATAATCTAGGGTGAATTTTCAAAATTGGCCAGGATTTCTGAAGAGCCGCACGCATCTATTCAAATTGAGAATGAAAATTTGGTGATAAACCTAACATGTTTGGTTCTGTTAGTCATGGTGTTGGTATTATATATGTTTGTACCAATTATAGGCCCTTTATAATCATGCGATGGCTGTATCAGTGTTCATAGAATCACAACTTCAATTCCTCTGCCTGTTTTTCAAAGTCGGCCTCCTTGGAACAGATCTGGCAAAGACTAAGGAATTGACCTAAACAAACCGGCCTTATTATGTGACTAGGATAGGATGAGGAAACATGCAAAAGCATATTGGTAGATGTTAGTTTCCTATAGATCTTAGTCTGAACACCACCCAATTCATCCCCTCCTTAAAGTGACATCAAGGAACTCCGTTTTGTTAGGGTCACAAACAAAAGTAAGATGTATATTGAGGTCGTTACTGTTCAAATCATCAATGAAGTCTTACTAATTAGATGGAGTACCGTGACAGATCAAGAGGATATCATCGATATACCGCGTCCAAGAGGATGCGGTCCATTGATGCCTGCCAAATACAGGAAGAGGTCCCTTTCCCACAGCGTCAGGAACAAGTTGGCATAGGATGGGGCGAAGGCCGCTTCCATAGCTGTTCCCTGGAGCTGTAGAATAAAGGACCCCTTAAAAACAGAAAAAATTGAGTAAGGGTAACTTCAAGTATGAGAGCCCTCATGCTTAAAGATGGATTAGACCTATCGAGAGAGAAATTAGTTGCCCGTTTGCCATCGCAATGCCTAATATTAGTGTAAAGAGATTCAGCGTCTGCACTGGCCAACAGGGTGTCAGGATCTAAAAAAAAAGGCCGTCAACTTTACATAGTAATTTGTTGGTATCCTTAAGGAAGGATGGAAAATTGGCCACAAGAGATTGTAGCATGGAGTCAATCCATCGGTTAACGTGCTCCAAGTAGTCTCCCCCCCCCCCCTCCCTCCTGAAATGATGGGGAGTCCAGGTGGGATTTAGGAATTTTTATGAATTTTGGATATAAATAAAATGTGCAAAATAGACAAAAAAGTTTAGTGTCTGCTCACCACCTCCTAGAGCGCGCGGATGCTGCTCACCACCTCCTAGAGCGCGCGGATGCTGCTCACCACCTCCTAGAGCGCGCGGATCCTGCTAACCACCTTCTAGAGCGCGCGGATCCTGCTCACCACCTCCTAGAGCGCGCGGATCCTGCTCACCACCTCCTAGAGCGTGCGGATCCTGTTCACCATCTCCTAGAGCGCGCGGATCCTGCTATGCGGCAAGTTTTTCAGAACTTAAAAGAAATAAGTTCAGCGCTGTATGTCCATAAAATCAATTTTCTTTTATTCCATAGCTTCAAATAACATTCAAACAATTAATTCATAGTCCAGACATTAAAATCAGACGCGTTTCAACGCAAAAATTTGCATCTTAAGCATTGGCAAGGATCTAATGGTAGACTGAACATTATAAGCTAGTTCTCAGTACAATCCCAGCCCACCAGATCCGGCTACCTGATAGGGACCGCTGTGCAGAGAAACCTGATGGGTGATTAACCCCTTACAGACTGGGGTCATATCTTACATCCGGTAGGTGCTTCTATAATCATAATGATAGATCAGATCCTGCCTGATATTGATGCCATGCGGGACCCTGGTGTTTAGCTGATAAATCCACCATGTTTCCCGGCTTATCAGTTTTCTTTTAATATCGCCACCTCTGGCTGGAATTTGGACCTTTTCTATACCTGACACCTCAAAAGCGGACACAGACCCCGTTCCCCCTCCTCCCTTCATGACTATTAAAACGTTATGAAATTGCTGAACTTTTATGAACGACTTTACTGGTGGCATCTGAGAGGTGACATCTTCTCCTGATTTTCAGTGGTCCTCCTGTGCAGCCGACATGCTGGAGGTCACACGCAGCGCACAGTGTACACCACATTACTTGTGTTGCAACTTTATATAGGAATTAATCGTATATTCTTTTTCTTTTTTTATTTGCACAAGAGACAAAAGTTTTGGTGTTTTTCATAAACTTGCAGCAGGTGCAGACACTGCGGCCGCATTTGTAGGATCCTCTGGTACTGAGCCAATTGTCCTTTTTATTATCAGTGAGAGGCTGGGCAACAGAATGTCACCCCGAGTAGAGGCTTTTGTTGTAATAAATTTCACAGGATTTGTCATAATTTTCTCCAGTTTTTTGTCCTGATATAATACTGCGCTAAAGCAGCCCGTTCAATGCAATCTGCGCTAGCCGTGACGGACCCGGAAACGCTGCAGCCCGAGGGTCCTTCACAGAATGATGGCACATTGCTAGCGCATGCCCATTATGGCATGTGTTGGCGATGCACCTGAAATAGGGGTTAACGGACTGCCATAACGCAGTATGAACCCAGCCTAATTGGTTTTTAATATTGGTAATATATTTTAAATATTGGCTGTACATAGTTGTAAAAACTACTCCATCATTTTTATCTACATACTTAGATGTATATTTGACATCTTTTTCCGGTTTCTTTTAGCATCTCTTCTGTTACTGATTGTCCTCAGCCCTATCTAGCATCCACTTGGAGTAACCCCTTCCTGTCAGTCTGACACGTACTTCATCTTTTACTTGTTGGATGGTTTCATGTAAAGATGAATTCCTTTTGAACCTACACAATTCTCCAAGGGGAACCTTCCTAATAACTTTCTTCTGATGATAGGACTGTGCCAAAAAAGTGGAGTTTGTGGCTGTACTTTTACAGTAAGGGGACACTAGGATTTTGTTTGTAGAATCCAAACTGAGCGTCACAGGCAGAAAATTAATAGATCTGATTCCAATTGAATAGGTAAATCTCAGATTCCATTGTCATTACAATGTTGGATAAATTCTGACGCGGATTCCACCGTCCCGTCCCTCACCAGGAGGATGTCATCCATATAACGACCCATCCACTTAATGTGGGGTCTGTGCCCGTTCCAAGAGGGGGCGATAATGGTTTTCAATTGTGAACTATAGGCAGACAAGGGGTTGCATGTCCTCTTTTGGTAGCAAACGTAGTTAAGTTGGCAAAACTCCTTCATGTATTTATGACAATTTCCTGATCTGTCTCAAGTGCTTTAAAAACATCAGTGGTTGAGTTGTCATTCTGTGTAGGTGGCATCTTATTCACTTTTTGTCTTAAAGCTACTAAAAGGGCCTCTACCAGTCATGGTGGGTATGGGTTCATCGAAGTCATCCAAAAGTCTTACATCTTGTAGCATCTGATGATCTACCCAATTCACAAACGCCTGTGGCGAGAATTGTCTGCTCCGTCTGAGCTTGCGTGCGAACAGGTTCAAGTCCTGAACCACCCGAGACATAAAAATCTGAGCTTGGAACTAAATATGATCCCTTCTGTCAGAACCTGTTGTCTTTGTCAGTCATTGTTCTCTAGGACTAATTGATAACGTGATTCTTTCTAAATGAAACTCTTCATTAGGTTCATGTGGTTTCTCACCGAGTATCCGTGATCTAGAAAATGGCCTCCTTGAGGATGTTGTAGTGTTAGTCCTATGATTACCTCGGGATCGTTCTCTGCCTCTTTCTACCTCTTGGGTTAGTTATTATCCTGATACAAAATACTCAAACAACAAAACCACATAACAATTCCAGAAACTTATAAGACTGTGTACTATTCCTTGTGAAAGTATTTGGCCCCCTTGGAACTTTACAACCTTTTCCCACATATCATGCTTCAAACATAAAGATACCAAATGTACATTTTTGGTGAAGAATCAACAAGTGGAACACAATTGTGAAGGTGAACAAAATTTTATTGATTATTTTAAATTTTTGTGGAAATTCATAAACTGAAAAGTGGGGCGTGCAATATTATTCGGCCCCTGTAACTTAATACTTTGTTGCGCCACCTTTTGCTGCGATTACAAGTCGCTTGGGGTATGTCTCCATCGGTTTTGTACATCTAGAGACTGAAATTCTTGCCCATTCTTCCTTGGCAAACAGCTCAAGCTCAATGAGGTTTGATGGAGATCGTTTGTGAACAGCAGTTTTTAGCTCTTTCCACAGATTCTCGATTGGATTGAGGTCTGGACTTAGAATGGACAAGTCAAACACCTGGATACGGTTATTTGTGAACCATTCCATTGTAGATTTTGCTTTGTTTCGAATCATTGTCTTGTTGGAAGACAAATCTCCATCCCAATCTCCGGTCTTTGGCAGACACACCCAACAGGTTTTCAAGAATGGTCCTGTATTTGGCTCCATCCATCTTCCCATCAATTTTTACCATCTTCCCTGTCACTGCTGAAGAAAAGCAGGCCCAAACCATGATGCTGCCACCACCATGTCAGTGGGGATGGTGTTTTCAGGGTGATGAGCCGTGTTGCCTTTACGCCAAACATAGCTTAGGGAACATAGCTTATGTTCTCATTGGGCACATTAAATCCATTTGGACTCGATCTGGGCTAATTTCTTTGACACACCACCACGCCTAATGCTGACATCAATCTTATCGATCCCTCTTACCCTGAGAAGGCTGCCATCACAGTCATGGTAAAGTTTGAAGTGATGAGGAATTGTTTCAAGTGTGGATGAGTCCACATGGGTCGCCATGCACGTGTTCCCTTGTGCTCACCTTTAATTGGCACAAAAAACCCACATAGATTTTTTTCACAGGGACACGTGGCATATTAAATGACATTACTACTTGTGCATGTGATACGCTTTCTTGTATACACGTGATTGACTAGCATTCGCAAAAGTATCACAGCGATCAATATTTGGACATGCTACGCAGTGACCACATGGGACGCACCCACACCTAGCAGCCATGGTATTCTAAATGTTTTTAGGTGGTTCACTAGTGTAATGGCTGTGGACTAGGGAATCACGAAGGCTCCATGACTGCCGTGATGTGATGGCAGCGCTCTCAGGCAAGAACTGTGAAATAATAGGAATCGCTTTCAAGATAGGCCATGAATTGTCCAATGCCTTCCTTAGCAAAGGAAATTGTGAATCGTAATTGGTTATAAAGCGGACAATATCATGGTCATCTTTAGTCTGAATCTCACAGAGGTCATGTCTCGAGGAATTTATTTGCCCTATTGAAAGCTTTTCTTTATCATTCGCTTACTGTAGCCACATTCAATTAAGCAGAGTTTTAAATCCTCCACTTGTGTAGCCAAATTTTCCGTGGAACAGTCTGCGGAGGCACAAACTATCCTGCCGGAATAGACTGAATGATGTAGGGTGGGAAGAGGGGGCATGTAATGGCATATTCATGGCAGTCTCCTTATGAAAAATATTCATCTGTATCTCGTCATTACCATTATCTCTGGAGTTTGATGTCCAAAAATTCAATCCCATCATGGTTCACTTGATAAGAAAGATTATTATTTAGGATGCGACACATTGACGGCCGATCCGACATGAAGAGGTCCCTCTCCCACATCCCTAGGAAGAGGTTGGCATACACAGGTGCATAAGATGCCCCCATAGCTGTCCCCGGGAGCTGTAGGATGGACCCCTTAAACAAAAACATTGAGTTAATGTAAACTCCAATAATTGCAATATTGTATTTGGTCTCCCTGTGTCGGTAGATGACCAGTCTCTCGGGTTCAGTATTGTTCATTTTTGGTCAACTCATATATATATATATATTTTTTTTTTTTTAATTCCTGAATTATTTGGAACACAAGGACATTGAAAAGATTCTGCATGAATTCTCACAGATTTTCATCTGCTTTACAGAACAGTCACAAATAAGTTCACCCATTTATGTTTTTAGATATGTGTATATACATATAAAAACAGCAAAATAAATATCACATTAGAACACAGAATAAACTATTTCAAAGGTCAGTCATCCACGACTACATTTTTTTGGGTTTTTTTTCCTCAACAAAATGACCAGCGTAGTGCCATAGCACAAATGCACAAATTTATGGCAGTCATTTTGATAAGAAGTAAATCACATTTTTAGGTGTTTCGCACCATCTCTTCATAAAAAGTTAGAACATGCTTTTATTTATGTAGGTAGACGCAAAAGAATACCATTGGGTTCAATTGCAGGTGGTTGCAGACCCTCTGCTACTGAAGAAGACACATCAGAACGAAATAAATTATGATAGTCAAAATTCACCAAAACCCCCCGGCAATTATTCTCTGGGAGGGAACAATTTCCCGGGGGGCATTATGACTGCAAAGACAAATCCAATACATTCATGGGTTCATACGTTACAAAGGGCTTTTTGTTCATTTAAACACCAGTTTGTTTGGACGATGACTGACCGCTAAGGATTACCATACATAAAACCACTTCACATGAGGCTCTCTGTACGTGGAGTAGAGGAAGAGCTCAATTTTTGAAAAAAGCGAATGGGTAGACCACACTCCTCTTGGGATAGGAAAGGGTGTTAGGGATATGGGGATTGTCTTATTAGTATCTTCATTATAGCTATATTTGTGCTGAAGCTGCTGGGGGCTGGATCCAGAGTGAAGGGATGTTATGCTTCTGGTTCATATTCCTGGTAATCTTTCTGGGGGGCTTCCTCGTAGCTCTCCCCTTCTGGCTCCAGCAGTGGTTCAGCTGCAGGTTCTTCCAAAGCTTCCTGGCCTTCTTCTTCAGGCTTAATATCTGTGGGAAATTCATCCTTCTTCACTAGGCCGGTGGCTGCACCAATGTTTGCAGCTCCAGACATGACAGCCCCACCCAGCTGAGATGCCTGCTCTTTGGTCTTCTCAGCCACCGAACCCACTCCTTGTACTACTCCATCTCTGGCTTTGCTTCCCACATATGACACCTTCCTTGGTCTTCTCCGCAGCTTCTGCTACCCCTTGCTTGGTTTTCTCAGCTGCGGCCACCACCCCTTTTTTTGCTTTGGAAAAGCCTTTCATAAGCACATCCATTTTGATCTGTTGCAGTCTTCTCAGTCCCAAGCTTTTTCCAGGTCTTGTTGCTTATCTGCTTATCTGGAAGAGGCTGCCTGGGATTCAGAGGGTAAATTGGTTTTAGTCCTCTCTATGTAATGATGACGCAGAGGAGGGTTCAGATGTAGAGATCTCAGGGGGTCCCTCAGCGCCTGGCAGTGTCAGTGCTGCAGTATTGGTCATTTTATTAGAAAACAAATCCTCTTTATTGTCCCTAAAACCTTGTAAATTGTTAACTTGAGATGGAATTGAGACCTCAAGGGAACCTTGTTAGGCTAGTTTCACATTTGCGTTTAAATCCACAGCGTTTAAAACGCATGCGCAAGTGGTGAAAAAAAGCATGTAAACGCATACAAACGCTGCGTTTTTTTAGACGCATGCGTTGTCGCATGCGGTTTAAAAAACGCCGCGTTTGTACGCGTTTACATGCGTTTTTTCCTGCGTTTGCGCTTTTGGTACACATGACGAGAAATTCCACAAGAGAAAAATCAAGATCCAGACACCGCCAATGGGACTACAGAGGGCGTGTATTATGACGAAACGCGTAACGGTATAAATGGCCCCCCAAAAGAAATTCATGAATAGCTGTTTTTTTTTTGTTTTTTTTTTTTCATTCTTCACAAAAATCGGAATAAAAAGCAATCAAAAATGTCACGTGCCCGAAAATGTTACCAATAAAAATGTCAACTCGTCCCGCAAAAAACAAGACCTCACATGACTGTGGACCAAAATATGGAAAAATTATAGCTCTCAAAATGTGGTAACGCAAAAAATATTTTTGGGAATAAAAAGCGTCTTTCAGTGTGACAGCTGCCAATCATAAAAATCCACTAGAAAACCCCCTATAAATAGAAATCAAACCCCCTTCATCAACTCCTTAGTTAGGGAAAAATTAAAAAAATGTATTTATTTACATTTTCCCGTTAGGGCTAGGGTTAGGGTTTGGATCCCTTTATCACCTTGATGGTGGGGGGGTGGCTTATCAGTGTCTAGACTTGTGTTTCTCTATTGAAACGCATGCGTTCAAAAACGCATCCAAATGCATAGACAGCAATGTGGTTTTTTTTTACGCAAACCGTGTGCAATCGAACGCATGTGTTTCCTTGCGGCATATAGACACCTCTAGAAATTACTACATGTTGCATTTCCGCGCCAAGCCGCAAGCGACAAAAAGACGCATGCGTCGTCAAACGCGGCAAAACGCAAACAAAAAAAAAGCATGCGTTTTTAATGTTAAATATAGGAAAACACGACGCATGCGTTTATATGCGGTACAAACGCTGCGGCAAAAAACGCAAATGTGAAACCAGACTAACTTAGTTTCTCCAGTGGAAAAATCCGACTTGGAGGAAAATGTCTTTGATTCTCTCTGCTTTTAGTTTTATATGAAGTCCTGTTAGTTTGTTTTTCTTCAGGTAATACTTACATTACCTGAGAGAAGTGCTAGGGGCTTCCTTTTCCAACCTGGTTCTAAACTCTTTATTCTTTCTACATGTAGGTATCAAGACAAATTCAAACAGGAAAGCGTTTCATAGAGTAATGGATTGACGCAGTGGCGTAGGAAGGGGGGTGCGGGGGGGGCGGTCCGCCCCGGGCGGCACAATGCTGGGGGCGGCCGGCGCTGCAGGAGAAGAAGATGGGAAAAAAAAAAAAAAAGACGCCCCTTTAAATCTTCGGGCGGCGCCGTCCGCCGCCACGACCAGGGCCAGCTCCCCCCACCCCCGGGTCCCGCCCCCGCCCCCCGCTCTATACTCACCTCTCCTGGTTCCTGCAGCGCCGGCAGCTGCAGCGTCCTCTGACTCTGCGACGTCTCAGAGCAGAGGGCGCGATGACGTCACTACTGTGCGCGCCGCTCTGCCTCTCTGTCCTGAGCGTCGCAGAGCCGGAGAGACGCTGACTGCACCGGACCTGCGCTGGGAACGGGAGAGGTGAGGATTTTACTTTTTTTTTTTTTTTTTCTTTATGTCTGACTGTCTGGGGCTGGGGCAATGCTGGACACACTGGGGCAATACTGGAGACCATGGGGCAGATTGCTGGACACACTGGGGCAGTACTGGAGACCATGGGGCAGAATGCTGGACACACTGGGGCAATACAGGAGACCATGGGGCAGATTGCTGGACACACTGGGGCAATACAGGAGACTATGGGGCAGATTGCTGGACACACTGGGGCAATACAGGAGACCATGGGGCAGATTGCTGGACACACTGGGGCAATACAGGAGACACTGGGGCAATACAGGAGACTATGGGGCAGATTGCTGGTCACACTGGGGCAATACTGGAGACCATGGGGCAGAATGCTGGACACACTGGGGCAATACTGGAGACCATGGGGCAGAATGCTGGACACACTGGGGCAATACTGGAGACCATGGGGCAGAATGCTGGACACACTGGGGCAATACTGGAGACCATGGGGCAGATTGCTGGACACACTGGGGCAATACTGGAGACCATGGGGCAGATTGCTGGACACACCGGGGCAATACTGGAGACCATGGGGCAGAATGCTGGACACACTGGGGCAATACAGGAGACCATGGGGCAGATTGCTGGACACACTGGGGCAATACTGGAGACCATGGGGCAGAATGCTGGACACACTGGGGCAGTACAGGAGACTATGGGGCAGAATGCTGGACACACTGAATACTGGAGACCATGGGGCAGATTTCAGGACACATTGAGGCAATGCTGGAGACCCTGGGGCAGACTTCTGGACATACTGGGGCAATACTGGAGACCATGGGGCAGATTGCTGGACACACCGGGGCAATACTGGAGACCATGGGGCAGAATGCTGGACACACTGGGGCAATACAGGAGACCATGGGGCAGATTGCTGGACACACTGGGGCAATACTGGAGACCCTGGGGCAGATTGCTGGACACACTGGGGCAATACTGGAGACCCTGGGGCAGATTTCTGGACATACTGGGGCAATACTGGAGACCATGGGGCAGATTGCTGGACACACCGGGGCAATACTGGAGACCATGGGGCAGAATGCTGGACACACTGGGGCAATACAGGAGACCATGGGGCAGATTGCTGGACACACTGGGGCAATACTGGAGACCCTGGGGCAGATTGCTGGACACACTGGGGCAATACTGGAGACCCTGGGGCAGATTTCTGGACACATTGAGGCAATGCTGGAGACCCTGGGGCAGACTTCTGGACACACTGGGGCAATGCTGGACACTGGGGCAGATTGCTGGACACACTGGGGGTAATATACTGGACACACTGGGGCAATGCTGGACACTGGGGGTAATATGCTGGACACACTGGGGCAGACTGCTGGACACACTGGGGAAAGGCTGGACACTGGGGCAGATTGCTGGACACACTGGGGGTAATATGCTGGACATACTGGGGCAGATTGCTGGACACACTGGGGGTAATATGCTGGACACACTGGGGCAGATTGCTGGACAACATGGGGGTAATATGCTGGACACACTGGGGCAGATTGCTGGACAACATGGGGGTAATATGCTGGACACACTGGGGGCAGGACTTGAGGCATGGGCAGAATGTAGATACGGGGCATGATTGGAGACACGGGGCAGGATTGGATCATGGGGCAGGACGGATACGATGGAGGCTGGTGGGGCAGGATGGGGAGATCATATGGGGTAGAATGGATACTCATGAGGGCAGGATACGACAACATATGGCTGGAGCCAGGAATGAGATAAACGGGGCCAGGGTGGGGAATATTATTACCATAGGGGATAATTAAGGGATATTATTACTGCAGTGATGTATTTATTTTATTTTTTGAGTATACTGTTTTAAATGGGGGGGCGGTCCTGTTACTGTGCAGAGTGACACTATATCACCTTTTTTTCTTCATGTGGTGTAATGTAGAAGTTGTGAAAAATTAAGTAATGTGTTCTGCAAGCGGAGCTCGAGATAACTGTGTTATTTCCTGCAGAAACGAGTCCTGGCTGGAAGGAATGATGGCGGTCTGTGCTGGATGAAAGATGAAGGACTTCACCTAGAGACGTCACTGGTGAGTCAGTGTTACCTATACACTGACACTATACACTGTATACTATATAGAGGTCCTGTGTATAATGTCACCAGTGATCTCTGTATTACCTCTACACAGACACTGCATACTAAGTACAGATCTCCTGTGAATACTGGCACTTATGGTGATAGTATTGTGGTTTTTTTTTATTACTGATCAGTATTGTAGTATTCAGTCACTGTGGTGGTAATATGTGGTCTGGAAATGGTGCGGTGGTATTTGTCCCTTGTATGTAGTATTATTCGGTCACTATGTGGCCTGGTCATGGTGTGGTGGTATTAAGTCACAGGTGTGGCATGTGGGGGTGACACCATTAGGCCCAGTTTAAGTTCTACAAAACAGGAAAACCATTTTTGGTAACCTTTGTCTGTATTGAGCTGGGGGGGGGGGGGGGCGCCAAACTCGGGATCAGCCCCGGGCGGCAAAAGCTCTAGCTACGCCTCTGGATTGACTATTGGTATCACGGTTGGGATTGGGGTAACCTCGAGGCGCCGCAGACACCCACACTGGGCCAATTCCCATATTGGGTCAAACTCTGAAATATTTGTTGGCACAATAAACAGACCAACTAAAAATATCTAACCACATTACCAAATCTTGTATAAAGGGCCAGTAACCTGCTGGATTCAGCTGGAATCCCTGAGCACAAGACAGGAGTGGGTGATCACCGGATTCTTTCTTCTATTGTTGCCGGATACATTGCCCTTCAGCGCTATGTAGGGAACCTGAATATGGGCAATGCCAATGCTTCTGTGGGGTCTGGCAATCCCGTAATCGCTGGCCATCTGCCGGCTGAGCAGGCCTAGTGGGTTCTAGCAGATCCAGATCTGCTCTGTCAGAGATTTCTTACTCATGGGCTTTTTTATCCTGTAATTGGGGCTCCTATGGATGTCCCTGGTAGCGGTGGAAAAAGTGATCCCTGAAGGGAAAAAAAGGATCTCGTGGAGGTGGGAATTAATATATTGTCTTCTCAAAACTCTTTACTTCATGAGAAATTAGTGTGGAAGTTAAAAATTAAAAACCAGTACATTAGGTATCCACACCACTGTAATAACGGGAAGAGTTCAGGTTACCTGGAGGTCAATGTAAAATTCTCATATATATCCAAATCCAATATTTACTGTGAGGGCAAAAGATTTTTATATCCCCTAAAACGTCCTTAAATTACTTGTCCTGCGTAACACGATGTCAGTCAGTGGGGGCATGGCTGCTGAAAGAGCAAGGACAACATGGACGACAAAAAGCCAATTTCAGCCGAACGCGTTGTTGTACGTAAGGACTCTCCGACAATGGAAGTGTGAGTTTCCATCTTTACGATTTGCTGGTTTCTTAAGTAATGACGTTCTAGCAGCTTCTCCTTTCCTTGTGAACGATATTTCCACAAGATGAAGAACTCGTCCTCAGAACAGGAACCGCACAGACTGTGTATTTAGTCTTTAGAAGATCCAGTTATTTTATTGTTTGCAGATCTTGCGCTTAGTCGGTAATGGATGACACAATATATAGTGGACCTCTAATTTTGGGGTGGCAGCGGGGTTATTGTGACGGGTAGTGTTTGGCCCGATTGTATGCTCTTAACTGACCGACCACTGTAGCCTCTGTCCAAAAATCTTTGGCCTGATTTTCAAAGTCACTGTCACTCGAGCAAACCCTGCATAACCTTAGAAATTGGCCTGTAGGGATGGCTCGTATTACAGCTGGGAGGGGAGAGGATGAGGCATGTAATAGTTTACTGCAGTTGATTTGCGGAAAAGGTCGGTATGGAGACAGTTGTCAATCCATCTCTTAATTTGTACATCTCGAAAGTCAATAACATTCTGTTCAAATTAAGTTAAATGTATATTAAAGGGATTGTTCAAGTTAGTCATAAATTTTTTTTATTTTATTACATTCATGAAGAGTTTCAGGGGAACCTTGCCAGAAAGATGTCGTCGATGTAGCGCACCCAAAAGGGGGTGCAGTCCATCGACGGCATACGATCTGACAGGAAGAGGTCCCTCTCCCACAGCCCCAGGAATAAATTGGCATACAATGGCGCAAAGGATGCCCCATGGCTGTACCCTGGAGCTGCAGGTAGAAGGACCCCTTAAAAAGAAAAATTTGTCAGTGCAAATTGTAAGAGTTGTATATTAAACTGTTCCAGAGGTGTCAAATTAGGAGAGGATGAGCGTAAATAGTATTCAACGGCTTGGATCCCATCCTTGTGACGTATATTTGTATATAGAGATTCTATATCGCATGTGACCAGCAATGTATGAGAATCAATATATAGGCCATCTACTTAAAGCAGCACGGTGGCGCAGTGGTTAGCACAGCAGCCTTGCAGCGCTGGAGTCCTGGGTTCAAACCCCACCAAGGACAACATCTGCAAAGAGTTTGTATGTTCTCGCCGTGTTTGCGTGGGTTTCCTCCGGGTACTCCGGTTTCCTCCCACATTCCAAAGACATACTGATAGGGAGTTTAGAATGTGAGCCCCAACAGTGGACAGTGATGATAATTTGTGCAACTTGTAAAGCGCTGCAGAATATGTTAGCGCTATATAAAAAATAAAGATTATTATCTACTTTAAGTAACTCAGTCGTGTCCTTTATGAAGGATGGTAACTCCTCCACCAAGGGTTGTAGATTGGAATCCACAAATTTATTTATATGGTCCAGCTAATTGTCACATCTTGAGATGATTGGCCAACCGGGTGGCGTTTGATTTTTGTGAATCTTAGGTAAAACATAAAAAGTAGATAGATGGTTCAGAGATTTGGTGAAAAAGTTCCTTACTGATAATGTTGGTGTCTCAGGCAGTGTGAAGGATATTGAGAAGTTCTGCTTGGAGTTTAGCAAGTGGGTTAATGGTCAGTTTCTTATACCAAATGTTATTCCTTAGTTTGCGATAGGCTTCTGCCTCATATTGTGTTTTGGGCCACACCACTATATTCCCGCCTTTGTTGGCTGGTTTAAAACCATCATTAAGTTCATGTAATCTTTTTAGGCCTTTCTGTCCCTCTCTATTTAGATTACTACTGTCGTGATAGCGTGGGATCTTATCAAAATTTTTCATAACCGTTTTTACAAAATTATCTATTGTGGGGCATGTTGATAAGCCCGGGAATTTACGTGATTTGGATCGAGTTAATATTGGAATCTTGCCTCCAGGAAAATCATTATGTTCTTGCGCCAATTCTTCTAGAATGCCTAATGCCTCCTGTTCCGCCTCTGTGGGAAACTATTTCAATACATTTTCATCATGAAAATATCGTTTAAAAATCAATTTCCTTGCAAATAGTTGCAGATCTTTAATTGCTGTGAATTTATCAAAATGTGCAGTGGGGCAAAGTGTCAAACACTTATTTAAGATATCAGTCTCAGTTGGTGAATAGGTTTGAGTGCTTAAATTAATTACCTTGAGATTGTAATTCTCCGGAGATTATCTAAATGAGCGTTTCTTTGGCGCATAGCGTGGCTCACGCTTAGGTGTCTACATGGATATAGAGAGAGAGGCAGAAGAGGAGGCACCGGAGATATCACATGTAGGAGGATATGGAAGGGGTACGATCCCGTGTTCCATCCCTAGGTTGATGTTTCTGCCATCTGTTAATATGCCCACGGTTGAAGTCCCTTGTAAGTTTCTTAGACTGGTTGGCCTGGATATCTTTGACCCACTGGTCAATGTATTTCTTTATTTGGGGATCAATGGATTGATATTGTTCGGCAGTCAGGTTTCTTTCAGCATTCGTCAGTGCTTCCTCCAAAGATTTATCTATCTCTGTTATGGTTTTTTGATTATCCTTAATGGCTTCATCAATTGTTTAGAGGCTTCATTACAGACAGATTCACATTTTTTTAATAAACTCCTCAGCCCAGACTGGGAAAGATGGAGTTAAGGTACCTTCACACATAACGATATCGTTAACGATATCGTTGCTTTTTGTGACGTAGCAACGATATCGTTAAGGAAATTGTTCTGTGTGACAGCGACCAACGATCAGGCCCCTGCTGGGAGATCGTTGGTCGCTGAGGAAAGTCCAGAACTCTATTTCGTCGCTGGACTCCCTGCAGACATCGCTGGATCGGCGTGTGTGACACCGATTCAGCGATGTCTTCACTGGTAACCAGGGTAAACATCGGGTTACTAAGCGCAGGGCCGCGCTTAGTAACGCGATGTTTACCCTGGTTACCAGCGTAAAGGTAAAAAAACAACCACTACATACTTGCCTACCGCTGTCTGTCCCCGGCGCTCTGCTTCTCTGCACTCCTCCTGCTCTGGCTGTGAGCGTCGGTCAGCCGGAAAGCAGAGCGGTGACGTCACCGCTCTGCTTTCCGGTCGCTGTGCTCAGTCAGTGCAGGAGGAGTGCAGAGAAGCAGAGCGCCGGGGACAGACAGCGGTAGTTAAGTATGTAGTGTTTTTTTTTTTTTTTTTACTTTTACGCTGGTAACCAGGGTAAACATCGGGTTACTAAGCGCGGCCCTGCGCTTAGTAGCCCGATGTTTACCCAGGGACCTCGGGATCGTTGGTCGCTGGAGAGCGGTCTGTGTGACAGCTCTCCAGCGACCAAACAGCGACGCTGCAGCGATCGACATCGTTGTTTGTATTGCTGCAGCGTCGCTGAGTGCGACGGTACCATAAGTCGTATTCTCAGATCTCTGGGGATGAGCTGTCTGTGAACATAGTTCTCTAAGGATGCTTGACTCCACCAGGAGCGTGTCCTTTTATACGTGAGATATTTAATACTGTTTAAAATTGTATCACATTGTAAACCACTACTAGAAGATTCCACAATGCCACTATTGCCAAATACTGTTTTTATTTGTCCTTGCCAGGATATTTCCCTGGTTGTGAAGTCCATGTTAGGGGAAGAAGAGACCTGTGTGGAACTCGGTAACAAATGTTAATAAAAGATGCAAAGCGAAGTACACCTAAAGAGTGGAATCAAATGCTGAGAAAAAATAATTACTATTACTACTTCTATTTTTACTCCATATAGTCCGGTGCACAGGCACTTGTTTTTAACCCTTATACTGCTATTTTGCCATAAGTATATATTAATAAAGGCAATTTTATTGTAATTTCATGTGGTCCGGTATATATAATATTTAGTCCTTCCTCTAGGGGACAGTTACCACCTTTTTACCGTAACAGAGTGGTTTCCACTCCCTCTAGAAGCACCTCAATGCCGTCTTTTCTCAGCATTTGATTTCACTCTTTGGGTGTACTTCGCTTTGCCTCTTTCCTTCAGGCGTAGCTTCAAATCATTAGCCTGGATATGTCGGGGTCGTCACGACAATACCCTTCATCCACCAGTCATTCCAAATCAGATTTAAAGCAGTGGTACCGGAGTGAAGAATGAGTCAGACAAAATCTGGTTCAAACTCAGTCTGCTTATGCTTCCACACGTAGTGGTAACCTCACAGCAACTACTGAACTTTATTTCCTAAAACACAATATTACATGGTCCATTGGGGGAAGGTGTGCAGAGGGCGGGGATAGGCAGGGGTTAAGCAATGTATCTAGTATTCAGTCCTTCTGATTGGCTCTGACATCATCTGATGAATCTTTCTTTGTCCACATCTTGTTAAGTTTCGAATTTCAGAGAAATGTTACTTGTCCTTCTGGAATGTGCAACTTGTTCCTTCAGCCTGAAAGTGGGGCAAAGGTGAATACTGGCAGCCATCTTAAATACAGTTAAATTTACATTAGCAAGCGAAGGGGAAAAACTTATTGTTTCACAGCATAAGAATATATAAAAGTACAAAAGTGTATAAAGACGTATATTTTTACCTTGACAATCCCCCCTAAACACTAAGTTTTTCCCTAAAAAGAAAGATCCTTCGAGACTGTCCATGTGATGGGGAAAGGGGAGGTGGATTTCTTCATCCAGACACCTCAGAAGCTCTCCCCTTGTGAGAGGCCTCCAGGCAGCTGAACCCTTCACTAGCTTCACATGGAGTTCTCCTGCTGTCCCTAAACTAAATCTCTTTGCATCATCTGAGAGTAAAGGGGTTTTGTCTATCTTCTTGAGGGGCGTACTTAGAGATTTCCCCTGGATCAGTGCCATCGCACTCTGGTGGGTCTACTTCTTGGTTGAGGAAGGTGCCAGTCGGAGTTGCCTTAGTGATAACCTTTTCATACAGGGGAATAACACAACAGAGGATTATCGATCCAACTACAAGAAGGTCAATCAATACCAGACAAGCTTGTTGGAGGAATCCTTTGAGCCCACCCAACCAACCGGAAAAGAAAGATGTGTCTACTCCTGTATTAGTTTTTAATTCTGCTGCTAACCCATTTATCTTCTTAAGGGCTATCATGGTCTTTCCATTTACCCCAGAGTTCTGAGGGATATAGGTACAACATTCCTCTCCCACCATCCCACAGACTCCTCCTTTCTCAGCTAAGATCATATCAAGGGCTAGTCGGTTTTGGAGGGTCATTCTAGTGTTAGGGCCTAATTCCTCAACTATACCTTGGAAAGCATCACAGATAAAATTGACTAACCTTTGTTCACTGTAATATATATATATTTGATCCAAACAACATTTTTATTAATCTGCACCTGTGGGATTATAGAAGCAAAGCCAGCATAGATCTGGTTCTCGGCTTTAAATTGGTCAGGCACCCCCCTTGGCACTCCAATGCCATCGACATATACCAATGGATCTTCTTCATAACTCATGTGGAGCTGATTGAGACTTCTCCTCTTTCTGGTATATTCATCAGGTGTCTCTGGATCCCAAGGTAAAATCTTAAACTGCACAGCTAGTTTAACAAGGGTGCATTGACCTGTCCAGGCATTAGGCAACCTAGGACGGAGCTTACCATCTCCACATAACCAATAAATATCGTACATATACTGTGTATGATTAGCTAGGAAATCAGTATCTAGGGAACTGTTCTCTTTGCAGAAACCTGTCTCGAAGACCCCTACTGGTGTACCTGTAGTGTCGTGGGAATTATAGCTGGTATAATTATCAGCTAATACGGTTATCCCCCCTGGGACCTTTAGTTTGGGTTCTTCATCAATTAGTGGGACATAATCTGAACAATCAGTGGACTTTAGACCCTTCAACAGATTCATAACACAGGTAGTGGTATTGTCATCAGGAAAAAACAATGCATGTGTGTATAGATGTGTATTCGCTGCAGCACAAGCAATACATCCTACAGAGATATTCTGGACTCGTACATTGTATCTTACCCATTCTAACCATAAATTTATCCTTGGGGCTGTTTGTGTTTCTATGGAGAAAACTTCTTGCCAACTAAGACCTGGAATGGGGATTACTTCGTTAACTATATTTTGCAAACGTTCACCTGGGCCTGTTTTAGCTGTACTGGTAACGGGGGCCTTGGTTGGTCTGAAGCTAATATCCTGGAGCTGTATATGGCCTAAATTCCCATATTATCCACTATTAAACACATTATGAAAATATCTTCCCAGCACAATTGTTATCTCTGGTAACACATATATAATACTGGATAATTCCCTCTACCACCCGCTGAGTCTCGGGGCACTTGACTACATCGCAGAAATCAAATCACCAGATATTTACCGGGGCCGTTAGGTTTACCCAGAGAATAGTGGCACCGGAATTCTTATTTACAATAGGGGCCGGAAAGGTAGGGTCGAGGATGGCCCCCACCCTCAAAATCAAAAATAACAGCAACATCTCCCTTCAACCACCACTGTGACTAAGCGCTGGTTCGGTCTCTTTTGCAGTGTGAAGCGTAGATCCAGGTGCTCTTTCCTTCAAGTTTTACTGACATAGCTTTTCACGACCATAAAACCACCAGGCTTCAAATTGTGACAAATATCGGTTTCTGCTGAATCTGGAAGGGAAGAAGAAACTAAAACATGGGTGTTAGCAACATTTTTTTTTTTTTCTACTAAACTGAATAACATATTGAACAGCACGGTCAGTTTCCTCTGACAACTACTGAGACTGAAAATTTGCAATTGAGAACCTAGCACTAAACAATATCTCATATGGGGACAGGCCGTATTTTGCAATAGGGGTAGTATGAATGTGTAAGAGCCCTGGCCATGGAGCCGTAGTCTCCTGCATCACTTTGGTCAATTGTCCCTTCAGTGTGCCGTTCAGCCTCTTAACTTTCCCACTGGATTGTGGAGAGTATGGAGGGCTACAGTGGATCCAAGCATTGTCAGAACCTCCTGATACACATGAGAAGGAAAGGCCGGGTCTTGGTCACTTTCAGCAACTTCTGGAACACCATATCTGCATATAACTTCCATCACCAGTTTCTTTGCTGTGGTCTTTGCAGTCACGTTGGTAACGGGGAATGCTTCTGGCCAACTGGAGAACATGTCGACAACCACCAGACAATATTCATACCTTCCAGACTTCGGCAACGTGATGAGGTCCACCTGGAGCTTTTGGAAAGGATAGTCGGGCTTAGCAAGATGCTTCGGGGGTACACGTTGAAGTTGACCGGGATTGCAGGTCTGACAGATACCTCGATATGTGGGCCCTTGCGCCCACGTGGCAATAGCAGGGTACATCTGCTTAGGGAGACACACAAGTTGGTCCTTTTTCCAGCGACCATTGTCCATACGTGCTCCATCAGCCTTCCACTGCTTCACTAATTCCTTTGAAGACATTCTCTGCATCGTCATTAAGCGGTCTTGCGGGGTCCGGTAGAAAACCTCAGTCTGTCGTAGATCATCAGGTTCCTGTAGAGTCAGTGTTTCTTGTAACTGTTTACGCTGAGGGCGTGTGGTCACCATAGCTGGTATGGTCAGTTCAACGGGTAGAAGAGCAGCGGCTTTTGCTTGCATATCCGCAAAGGCATTACCAACAGTCTGTGGACTGTTCCATAGTACCATGCTCCTTAACTTTGATAATGGCCACCTGAGTAGGTAATTCGATTGAGTCCATGAGGGCTTTAACAGCTTCAACATTCTTCACTGAGTCCCGGCGGTAGTAACAAATCCTCGATTGGTTCATAGGCTCCGAAATCATGAGCAATACCAAATGCTTACAGTGAGTCTGTGTATATTAGCCCGCCTGTCCTTGGCCAAAGTACATGCAGTAGACAGATCCTGACATTCTGCTTCTTGTGCTGACAGGGAGAGAGGGAGTGCAGCTCCGTGCACTACAGTGTCTTCCGTAGTAACAGTGTTTCCGGTGTGGAATCTGCCAAAATATCACCATATCTTGAACAGTCTTTCAGGGCCTTGTAGAGAGGCTGCATTATGCGGGATGCGTCCGGTATCCACTGACAACAATAAGTACATAGTCCAAGGAAACGCTGGAGCTCAGTCTCATCTTTTGGGAATGGAAGGGAGCTGACGGCTATTTTTATTTCTTCTGTGAGGTGTCTGGCACCCTGAAGGAGACAGTGACCCAAAAATATCACTTGACCAAGGCAGAACCGAAGTTTCGAGGCCGAAGCCCGACAGTTCAGATCTGCCAGATACTTGCGAAAACTAACAGTGGCAACAATGGCTTCCTGCTCTGTCTGTGCACACAACAAAAAAACAAAAAATTACCCACATACTGAAGCAGCATAACATAGGGATATTCTAACTGACAGGGTTAACAACACGATCCCCCCTATTTTTTTTTTTTCAACTGATTGGGAAAGGACATGTGAGATACACATCTCATTATACTCATCTACATAGGGGTTATATAACATAAATACCATCTCACTATCATCTTGGCTCACCAACTCTCTAGGTCTGCTCAGGTGCACTTATACGTCCATCATATTATCTTTGTCTATAAAATGGGAAAGGTTTGTTCTCAGGGTCAGCCAATTATTTTAGCGTAGCTAGCTAGTCAGAGGGCTTCCAGGGATAGTACTCCTGTATCTGTCTTACACTACCTGGTGTGGTTGGTTCTCTGGTGGTGGGGGTGAATAGATGACCGGTTGGGGGTGACATGACATGCTGGTCTACAGCTCCTTCCCAAAAGGATTACTGTCAGCTTACTCCCAAAGTTAATGTCCCCACTACCCACAATCCTGTGTCAGCTTCTTATATCACTACATGTGATCTTATCTGGACAGGAATCCGTGTAATTCACTTAGGTCGAGTTGCAACACAGATTATACAAGCATTTCTCCAGTCTGGGTTTGTCTGACCGCAATATTTACAAATCCATCTGTCTTGTCTTGGTCTGAAAACCAACATGGCGAGAGAGATCTCCAGACACAGGGCTAAAATGAATATTGGAATATGAGACTAGATTTGTGTAAGGGAGGGGGAGCTGGAGCTGAAGTCTTCTGCTTCTTGGGCCACTGATAAGGAACCGAGCTGCGAGCCGTGTGTCCTTGAAGCTGCGGGGGCTAGAGAGCGAGTGAGGATCGCTGCAGCTGCTGATACAGACTGGGTTAAGTTCTTCTGGAAACTTTGGCCCCCCTTTCTCTGGCCCGCAGCACAAAGAGGAGAAGTCAAAAAACAATTCGTGCAGTGGTTCACCCCTCCCATCAGCTTCAAACACACATAAGAATTTACAGCATTCCTCAACACAAAAGAAGAAAAACAACAACGCAGCTATTTGACTCCCCCCTCCCATGGGGTGTTTTGGAAAACCACAGTAATGGAATACAGCAATTCTCAGACTCAATTAATTTCTACAAAACCTTCACACAACTAATTTGCCAGAACACCCTAGAAAAACTAATAATTGAGGTATTTTATAGCCAAACACGGGCTCTGCATCCTTTCATCTTTCCTCTCCATCAACCTTTTTGCTCGTTCTTTAAACCTCGCGCAACTCGCAGATGAGCTTGCACTTGTTCTAACAGTCCTTCATCTTTCAACATTCTTGACTGCCTTCTTGCCCTCCCGTGACTCTACTATTGTCTTGACTTCCACAGCATCCTCATCTAACTCGTGGGGCACGGACTTCTTCTTTAAGAGACGCAACATGACTCACAGAATACTATGCCCTGCTGCAGCCCAGGATCACTGACAGCGGTAACAACACGTGTGTCCGTAACACGGAGCTTCTCGTTCGACGTGTCATGAATAAAGAGCCTCGCGCTCGATATCCTGTCCCTAACCTGAACACCCGTGATTAACAGTCTACCCTGTCACGATATTCTAACCAGTCGGGAGGCGGTCTCCTAGTGAGAGCCCTCCACAGAAAAACAGGTGGTCCCCTCTCGGGACGTCTTAATTACCTAGTTGGTACAATATCACAGAGGCTGCGTCTCCGATCCCTTCTCTCAGCCGCCCCCAATCCACAAACTTCCTCAATCTTTCACACTCTCACTACTAGGCAACAGTCACGGGTAGGGTGGTTGAATGGAGTACAATGACCGGTGGAGGAGGTGTGGTGTACACGAGGACGCGCAGAGTGCGACGTCTCTCAGTTGCTGGTTCGAAGCGTGGCACGGGATCGCGCTCGGTCTCACCACTTGACCGGTCACTCCCCGGACCCAAGGAGACCACAGACTAACCAATAATGGCTGAAACACTGGCAAGTGTGACACATACATAGTATGCGATCTCCACTTACCGTCTTTAGAGGGTGATCAGTCCTCGAAGTCAGCCACTACGGGTGTCGTCCACGGACGTCCAGGCATGGGTCCAGGGGGTCTCGGATCGCGGGCCACGCCCCACGTTGGTTGCCAAATTGTCGGGGTCGTCACGACAATACCCTTCATCCACCAGTCATTCCAAATCAGATTTAAAGCAGTGGTACCGGAGTGAAGAATGAGTCAGACAAAATCTGGTTCAAACTCAGTCTGCTTATGCTTCCACACGTAGTGGTAACCTCACAGCAACTACTGAACTTTGTTTCCTAAAACACAATATTACATGGTCCATTGGGGGAAGGTGCGCAGAGGGCGGGGATAGGCAGGGGTTAAGCAATGTATCTAGTATTCAGTCCTTCTGATTAGCTCTGACATCATCTGATGAATCTTTCTTTGTCCACATCTTGTTAAGTTTCGAATTCCAGAGAAATGTTACTTGTCCTTCTGGAATGTGCAACTTGTTCCTTCAGCCTGAAAGTGGGGCAAAGGTGAATACTGGCAGCCATCTTAAATACAGTTAAATTTGCATTAGCAAGCGAAGGGGAAAAACTTATTGTTTCACAGCATAAGAATATATAAAAGTACAAAAGTGTATAAAGACGTATATTTTTACCTTGACAGATATAGTAATCTTGTTCGTTAGAGCATAGTCTCCGTAGCCTTAGAAATTGTCCTGTAGGGACAGCATGAATAATATGACGAGGAGGAAGCATGTAGCAATGCATTTATGTCCGCTGTCTTCCAGTAGATACTATTCTGGATTTTATCTAATAATCCCATGATCCGACATTTAATTGGCAAAAGCACTTCAGATATACGTAATTACCAACATTTTACCTAAAAAGGTATGAAGTGACGCAAGGGGTAATGAATAAAAATTTATTCGCATAATGTTAAAAAGAAATTATTTAGTATAAAACAGACAGGGAGATGTAAAGGAAATTATAGGACCTCCAAAGAGAAATCTGGCGGTGACACAAGGATGGCACTTCGTTACTAGTAAATCTGCTTATGGAGAATATTCCCTAAGGGATTTAAAGGGTATATGTACAGAGGTGACGGACGTCTCAGAATTTCACCTCTTAACCCCTATTCCAAAGAGAACAAAAACCAAAATATGCCTCATTTATGACCACAGGTATTGTGTGCACTTTGAGATTGCTAGAAAACCGCACAGAACAGAAGTAGAACGAATCACAATCTGTATTATCATATAGAAATGTCCTGGACTGTAATTACAAGAAACAGCGACCAGATGGCAGGTACGTATAGGATAATGTGCAAATGTACAAAAGGTAAAAGATTCGGACCAAAACCGGGTGTAATAAAGCACCAGAAAATGGATTCAAGGTTTACACAGAAAAAATTGTACACAACATGAAACAATTAAAACCTAGAAACCAATAAAACTCCGGAGAGTTCAAAGGTTAAAAGATTGTTGTGGGGAAACCATAACATATACAAGGATTATAAAAAATAAGCAAACCCATGATTTTCGTTAAGGCCAAAAGGTGTAATAGTATTTAAACGGTAGATCCATCTACTTTCCTGTTGCGCAAGTGATTTGCCCAGGTCACCCCTTCATATGCCCAAATTGATTTGGTCTATTGCTTTAAAGATGAGGCTTCATGGTTGGGAATTATGGTATCTTTTGAAGTGACGGGGAGAGTTTTAAGTAGAGAGATATCTTCTATAGTTCTAGATTTCTCTGTCACGAATGTGTTAAATTCCCGCGTAGTCAAGCCGACATATATCAAATTGCATGGGCAGGTGGCACAGTACACTACTCCTTGAGAAGAGCATGTGAAGTATTTGCGGATGGTGAATGATTTAGTTCCGTCAGAGTTGGTAAATGTTTTGGCCTTTTTTTAGGTTAATGCAGTCTTTACATAGGCCGCATGGAAAGAAGCCCTGTGTTGGAGTAGAGGATGATGGAATGGATGAAGGGTCATAGTGGCTGTGAACAAGTATATCCCGTAGGTTGCGGCTTCTTTTTGCAACCATCAATGGGTGTGGAGGAAGGCATTGTTTTAAAATGGTATCTGTCATGAGGATGTGCCAATGTTTGTTCAATATTGTTTTTACATCCTCCCCTCGGTTGTGGTAAGTTGAAATAAGTCTTACCTGATCATCTTGAGAGATCGTGTCTCTGCTGTGGATACAGTAATTGATCCCTTGGTGTCTTCTTAGCCCTTTTGTAGCCCTTTTTAATAGATCGCTTCCTATAACTTCTATCATGGAATCTGGTGGTCAAGTCAAGTGCCTGTCTCTCAAAGTCACTATTGTCTGATCAGATCCACTTGGCTCTTAAAAATTGGCCAGTGGGAATGCCCTTGATGGTTGATGAAAGATGTGAGGAAGTGGCACGTAAAAAATAATTCGTTAAGGTGGGTTTTCGATATATATATAAATCTGTTATAATCATGCTGATACTGCTTTTATGCCATCTTCATGTTTGATAGAAGTGTATAATGCTTCCACATCCGCCGTTACCATAAGCATATGGTCTTCAAGGCACACGTGAATTAGTCTCTGTAGTGCTGCAGTAGTATCCTGTATGTGCGAGGGGAGGGTGGTGACAAGAGGTTTTAAATATGAACAAGTCAGGCGCACTACCATAGCATAGTAGATACAAATATGTATAGGGTGCAGGAAAGCTGTAAGTACTAGATGAATATACGAAAAAGAGAAACAAGCACCACTCCAATGTTGCACACCGCATAACTATATAGATAACAATAAACCAGAATATGAAAAAAGGTTTTTTATTAACACACTACACAAATTTAAAACTTATTTAAAAACATACCAAAAAACCAACACCTAAACCTTGTCTTTAAGCGATAGTCCGCATATAATAGCTTAATAATAGTATAGTGCCTGATCCAGAAACTTAGCTCATATAGATGAATAATGTCTCATAGGGCTAAAAAAATGTATAGAAAAGTAGGCATAGAAAAAAAAAATATTGAATGTATAGAGACCATCGGATAACGATGGACAGGATACCACGCTACAAATATAGCCTTCCTCTACATGTGTTCTGCAGTTGTATCAATGGCTGGCTGAGCGCTGTCCGCCGACTCTCTGTTGTCCACTCTCCTTCCGTACGGAACATCTCTCCGGATGTATTTCAGCTCGGGCTATAAATGGTCGAATGTGTAACAAGGATGTGGCTTAGCAGCGAGCCAGGAACTGCGTCTTAGTGAGGGTTGGTTTTCTGCGGGTCTTCCTGTGCATGTGTTCTGCAGTTGTATCAATGGCTGGCTGGGCGCAGTCCGCCGACTCTCTGTCCACTCTCCTTGCATACGGAACATCTCTCCGGATGTATTTCAGCTCGGGATATAAATGGTCCAATGTGTAACAAGGATGTGTGTTATGAACAGGTAATTCAGAACCACAATGGGTCTAGTGGTTAAGAGCACACAAGGTGACCTGACAGTTACCAATAACAAGGACGAGCTCTGAGACGTGGGAACTCTGCTGACCGCAATCCCTAATCCTATCATACCACACTAAAGGTAGCCGTGGAGCGCTCCTGTCCAGGCCTAGGCGCCTCGATCACAGCCTGAGAAACTAGCTAGCCCTAAGAGAGAAAAATAAGCCTACCTTGCCTCAGAGAAATTCCCCAAAGGAAAAGGCAGCCCCTCACATATAATGACTGTGAGTAGAGATGAAAGTACAAACACAGAGATGAAATGGATTTTAGCAAAGTGAGGCCCGACTGACTGAACAGACCGAAGATAGGAAAGATTACTTTGCGGTCAACACAAAACCCTACAAACAACCACGCAGAGGGTGCAAAAAGACCCTCCGCACTGACTAACGGTACGGAGGTACCCCCTCTGCGTCCCAGAGCTTCCAGCAAGCAAGGAAAACAAATAGCGCACGCTGGACAGAAAAAATAGCGAAAAAGTAACACCAGCAAAACTTAGCTTATGCAAGAAAGACAGGCCACAGGAACGATCCAGGAGAAAGCAAGATCCACACTAGAACATTGACTGGAGGCCAGGAGCAAAGCACTAGGTGGAGTTAAATAGAGCAGCAACTAACGACTTCACCACATCACCTGAGGAAGGAAACTTAGAAGCCGCAGTACCACTCACATCCACCAACGGAAGCTCATAGACAGAATCAGCCGAAGTACCACTTGTGACCACAGGAGGGAGCTCTGCCACAGAATTCACAACAGATGTGGCTTAGCAGCGAGCCGGGAACTGTGTCTTAGGGTTGGTTTTCTGCAGGTCTTCCTATACATGTGTTCTGCAGTTGTATCAATGGCTGGCTGAGCGCTGTCCGCCGACTCTCTGTTGTCCACTCTCCTTGAATACGGAACATCTCTCCGGATGTATTTCAGCTCGGGATATAAATGGTCGAACGTGTAACAAGGATGTGGCTTAGCAGCGAGCCAGGAACTGCGTCTTAGTGAGGGTTGGTTTTCTGCTGGTCTTCCTGTGCATGTGTTCTGCAGTTGTATCAATGGCTGGCTGGGCGCAGTCCGCCGACTCTGTTGTCCACTCTCCTTCCGTACGGAACATCTCTCCGGATGTATTTCAGTTCTGGATATAAATTGTCGAATGTGTAACAAGGATGTGGCTTAGCAGCGAGCTGGGAACTGCATCTTAGTGAGGGTTGGTTTTCTGCGGGTCTTCCTGTGCATGTGTTCTGCAGTTGTATCAATGGCTGGCTGGGCGCAGTCCGCCGGCTCTCTGTTGTCCACTCTCCTTGCATACGGAACATCTCTCCGGATGTATTTCAGCTCGGGATATAAATGGTCGAATGTGTAACAAGGATGTGGCTTGGCAGCGAGCCGGGAACTGTCTTAGGGTTAGTTTTCTACGGGTCTTCCTATACATGTATACTTAAAAAACCATCCCTCGACCAAAACTGTGCCGCTAATTATAGACCTGTCTCTAATCTTCCCTTCATCTCTAAACTCCTCGAACGCCTGGTCCACTCCCGTCTTACCCGCTATCTCTCAGATAACTCTCTTCTCGACCCTCTTCAATCTGGTTTCCGCTCTTTACACTCTACTGAAACTGCCCTCACTAAAGTCTCTAATGACCTACTAACAGCTAAATCTAATGGTCACTACTCCATGCTAATTCTCTTGGATCTCTCTGCAGCATTTCATACTGTGGATCATCAGCTCCTCCTCACTATGCTCCGCTCCATCGGCCTCAAGGACACCGTTCTCTCCTGGTTCTCCTCCTATCTCTCTGACCGATCCTTCACTGTATGTTTCGCTGGTTCCTCCTCCTCTCACCTTCCCCTTACTGTTGGGGTTCCTCAAGGATCAGTCCTAGGCCCCCTCCTCTTCTCTTTGTATACTGCCCCTATTGGACAAACAATCAGTAGATTTGGCTTCCAGTACCATCTCTATGCTGACGACACCCAACTATACACTTCTTCTCCTGATCTCACGCCTGCCTTATTAGAAAACACCAGTGATTGTCTTACCGCTGTCTCTAGCATCATGTCCTCCCTCTATCTGAAACTAAACCTGTCAAAAACTGAACTCCTCGTGTTTTCTCCCTCTACTAACCTACCTTTGCCTGACATTGCCATCTCCGTTTGCGGTTCCACCATTACTCCAAAGCAACATGCCCGCTGCCTTGGGGTCATCCTTGATTCTGACCTTTCATTCACCCCCCACATCCGATCACTGGCTCGCTCTTCTTACCTGCATCTCAAAAACATTTCTAGAATTCGCCCTTTTCTTACTTTCGACTCTGCAAAAACTCTTACTGTTTCACTTATTCATTCTCGTCTGGACTATTGTAACTCTCTACTAATCGGCCTCCCTCTTACCAAACTCTCCCCGCTCCAATCTGTCCTGAATGCTGCTGCCAGGATCATATTCCTCACCAACCGTTACACCGATGCCTCTACCTTGTGCCAGTCATTACACTGGTTACCCATCCACTCAAGAATCCAGTACAAAACTACTACCCTCATCCACAAAGCACTCCATGGCTCAGCACCACCCTACATCTCCTCTCTGGTCTCAGTCTACCACCCTACCCGTGCCCTCCGCTCCGCTGATGACCTCAGGTTAGCATCCTCAATAATCAGAACCTCCCACTCCCGTCTCCAAGACTTTACACGTGCTGCGCCGATTCTTTGGAATGCACTACCTAGGATAATACGATTAATCCCCAATCCCCACAGTTTTAAGCGTGCCCTAAAAACTCATTTGTTCAGACTGGCCTACCGCCTCAATGCATTAACCTTACGATCCCTGTGTGGCCTATATTAAAAAAAAAAAAAAAAAATTAATTAACTGGTTCATGCAGCTTTACATGAACACCCAAGCCTTACACTATGGCTGGTCCGAATAACTATAGCAATTGTTACCATCCACCTCTCGTGTCTCCCCTTTTCCTCATAGTTTGTAAGCTTACGAGCAGGGCCCTCACTCCTCTTGGTATCTGTTTTGAACTGTATTTCTGTTATGCTGTAATGTCTATTGTATGTACAAGTCCCCTCTATAATTTGTAAAGCGCTGCGGAATATGTTGGCGCTATATAAATAAAAATTATTATTATTATTATTATGTGTTCTGCAGTTGTATCAATGGCTGGCTGAGCGCTGTCCGCCGACTCTCTGTCCACTCTCCTTCCGTACGGAACATCTCTCCGGATGTATTTCAGTTCTGGATATAAATTGCCGAATGTGTAACAAGGATGTGGCTGAGCAGCGAGCCGGGAACTGTGTCTTAGGGTTGGTTTTCTGCGGGTCTTCCTATACATGTGTTCTGCAGTTGTATCAATGGCTGGCTGGGCGCAGTCTGCCGACTCGCTGTTGTCCACTCTCCTTGAATACTGAGCATCTCTCCGGATGTATTTCAGCTCGGGGTACAAATGGTTGAATGTGTAACAAGGATGTGGCTTGGCAGCGAGCTGGGAAGTGCGTCTTAGTGAGGGTTGGTATTCTGCGGGTCTTCCTGTGCATGTGTTCTGCAGTTGTATCAATGGCTGGCTGGGCGCAGTCCGCCGACTCGCTGTTGTCCACTCTCCTTGAATACTGAGCATCTCTCCGGATGTATTTCAGCTCGGGGTACAAATGGTTGAATGTGTAACAAGGATGTGGCTTGGCAGCGAGCTGGGAAGTGCGTCTTAGTGAGGGTTGGTATTCTGCGGGTCTTCCTGTGCATGTGTTCTGCAGTTGTATCAATGGCTGGCTGAGCGCTGTCCGCCGACTCTCTGTTGTCCACTCTCCTTCCGTACGGAACATCTCTCCGGATGTATTTCAGCTCGGGATATAAATGGTCGAATGTGTAACAAGGATGTGGCTTAGTAGCGAGCCGGGAACTGTGTCTTAGGGTTGGTTTTCTGCTGGTCTTCCTATACATGTGTAATGCAGTTGTATCAATGACTGGCTGAGCGCTGTCCGCCGACTTTGTTGTCTACTGTCCTTGCATACGGAACATCTCTCCGGATGTATTTCAGCTCGGGATATAAATGGTCGAATGTGTAACAAGGATATGGCTTAGCAGCGAGCCGGGAACTGTGTCTTAGGGTTCGTTTTCTGAGGGTCTTCCTGTGCATGTGTTCTGCAGTTGTATCAATGGCTGGCTGAGCGCTGTACGCCGACTCTCTGTTGTCCACTCTCCTTCCGTACGGAACATCTCTCCGGATGTATTTCAGCTCGGGATATAAATGGTCGAATGTGTAACAAGGATGTGGCTTAGCAGCGAGCCGGGAACTGTCTTCGGGATGGTTTTCTGCGGGTCTTCCTATACATGTGTTCTGCAGTTGTATCAATGGCTGGCTGAGCGCTGTCCGCCGACTCTGTTGTCCACTCTCCTTGCATACGGAACATCTCTCCGGATGTATTTCAGCTCGGGATATAAATGGTCGAATGTGTAACAAGGATGTGGCTTAGCAGAGAGCCGGGAACTGTGTCTTTGGGTTGGTTTTCTGCGGGTCTTCCTATACAGGTCCTTCTCAAAAAATTAGCATATAGTGTTAAATTTCATTATTTACCATAATGTAATGATTACAATTAAACTTTCATATATTATAGATTCATTATCCACCAACTGAAATTTGTCAGGTCTTTTATTGTTTTAATACTGATGATTTTGGCATACAACTCCTGATAACCCAAAAAACCTGTCTCAATAAATTAGCATATTTCACCCATCCAATCAAATAAAAGTGTTTTTTAATAACAAACAAAAAAAACAACAAATAATAATGTTCAGTTATGCACTCAATACTTGGTCGGGAATCCTTTGGCAGAAATGACTGCTTCAATGCGGCGTGGCATGGAGGCAATCAGCCTGTGACACTGCTGAGATGTTATGGAGGCCCAGGATGCTTCAATAGCGGCCTTAAGCTCATCCAGAGTGTTGGGTCTTGCGTCTCTCAACTTTCTCTTCACAATATCCCACAGATTCTCTATGGGGTTCAGGTCAGGAGAGTTGGCAGGCCAATTGAGCACAGTAATACCATGGTCAGTAAACCATTTACCAGTGGTTTTGGCACTGTGAGCAGGTGCCAGGTCGTGCTGAAAAATGAAATCTTCATCTCCATAAAGCATTTCAGCCGATGGAAGCATGAAGTGCTCCAAAATCTCCTGATAGCTAGCTGCATTGACCCTGCCCTTGATGAAACACAGTGGACCAACACCAGCAGCTGACATGGCACCCCACACCATCACTGACTGTGGGTACTTGACACTGGACTTCAGGCATTTTGGCATTTCCTTCTCCCCAGTCTTCCTCCAGACTCTGGCACCTTGATTTCCGAATGACATGCAAAATTTGCTTTCATCAGAAAAAAGTACTTGGGACCACTTAGCAACAGTCCAGTGCTGCTTCTCTGTAGCCCAGGTCAGGCGCCTCTGCCGCTGTTTATGGTTCAAAAGTGGCTTTACCTGGGGAATGCGGCACCTGTAGCCCATTTCCTGCACACGCCTGTGCACGGTGGCTCTGGATGTTTCCACACCAGACTCAGTCCACTGCTTCCTCAGGTTCCCCAAGGTCTGGAATCGGTCCTTCTCCACAATCTTCCTCAGGGTCCGGTCTCCTCTTCTCGTTGTACAGCGTTTTCTGCCACATTGTTTCCTTCCAACAGACTTACCATTGAGGTGCCTTGATACAGCACTCTGGGAACAGCCTATTTGTTGAGAAATTTCTTTCTGGGTCTTATCCTCTTGCTTGAGGGTGTCAATGATGGCCTTCTTGACATCTGTCTGGTCGCTAGTCTTACCCATGATGGGGGTTTTGAGTAATGAACCAGGCAGGGAGTTTATATAAGCCTCAGGTATCTTTTGCATGTGTTTAGAGTTAATTAGTTGATTCAGAAGATTAGGGTAATAGGTCGTTTAGAGAACCTTTTCTTGATATGCTAATTTATTGAGACAGGTTTTTTGGGTTATCAGGAGTTGTATGCCAAAATCATCAGTATTAAAACAATAAAAGACCTGACAAATTTCAGTTGGTGGATAATGAATCTATAATATATGAAAGTTTAATTGTAATCATTACATTATGGTAAATAATGAAATTTAACACTATGTGCTAATTTTTTGAGAAGGACCTGTACATGTGTTCTGCAGTTGTATCAATGGCTGGCTGAGCGCTGTCCGCCGACTCTGTTGTCCACTCTCCTTCTGTACGGAACATCTCTCCGGATGTATTTCAGCTCGGGATATAAATGGTCGAATGTGTAACAAGGATGTGGCTTAGCAGCGAGCCGGGAACTGTGTCTTAGGGTTGGTATTCTGCGGGTCTTCCTATACATGTGTTCTGCAGTTGTATCAATGGCTGGCTGGGCGCAGTCTGCCGACTCTCTGTTGTCCACTCTCCTTCCGTACGGAACATCTCTCCGGATGTATTTGTTGTGAATTCTGTGGCTGAGTTCACTTCTGTGGTCACAAGTGGTATTGCAGTCTCTGGGCTTCCTCCCTCAGGTGTTTTGGTGAGCTCGTTGGCTGCCTTGTTATTTAGCTCCACCTGAGTCTGTCTTCCTTGCTCCTTGTCAATGTTCCAGTGTTGGATCTGAGCTACTGCATCTTTCCTTGGGCCTGCTGCTCTGCTAGATAAGTGCTTCTAGTTTGTTTTCTGTTTTTTTCTGTCCAGCTTGCTATTGTGTTTTGCTGGAAGCTCTGAGAAGCAAAGGGGTGCACCGCCGTGCTGTTAGTTCGGCACGGTGGGTCTTTTTGCCCCTTTGCGTGGTTTTCGTTTTAGGGTTTTTGGTAGACTGCATAGTTCTCTTTGCTATCCTCGCTCTGTCTAGAATATCGGGCCTCACTTTGCTGAATCTATTTCATTCCTACGTTTGTCTTTTCATCTTGCTAACAGTCATTATATGTGGGGGGCTGCCTATTCCTTTGGGGTATTTCTCTGAGGCAAGTCAGGCTTGTATTTCTATCTTCAGGCTAGTCAGCTCCTCAGGCAGTGCCGAGTTGCATAGGTAGTGATAGGCGCAATCCACTGCTGCTTATAGTTGTGTGAGGATAGATCAGGTACTGCAGTCTACAGAGATTCCACGTCTCAGAGCTCGTCCTATTGTTTTTGGTTATTGCCAGATCTCTGTATGTGCGCTGATTACTGCACGCTGTGTTGCCTGATTGCCGGCCATAACAGTACAAGGAGCCACACCAATGATTCCCAATAGAGGGAAAAAAGAAATCCTGACATCATTTTTTTTTCTTAGCTCTGTCTTCAGTCTTTTTTTTCCCCTAGACATTAGAGTGCTTCAGGACACAGCTGTGGACATGGATATTCAGGCTCTGTGCTCCTCAATGGATAATCTCGTTGTAAATGTACAAAAGATTCAAGATACTATTGATCAGAAATCGATGCTAGAACCAATAATTCCGATTCCTGATTTGTTTTTTGGTGACAGAACTAAGTTCCTGAGCTTCAGAAATAATTGTAAGCTATTTTTGGCCTTGAAACCTCATTCTTCTGGTAATCCTATTCAACAGGTTTTGATTATTATTTCTTTTTTGCGCGGCGACCCACAGGACTGGGCGTTTTCTCTTGCACCAGGAGATTCTGCATTGAGTAATGTTGATGCATTTTTCCAGGCGCTGGGATTGCTTTACGATGAGCCTAATTCAGTGGATCAGGCTGAGAAAAATCTGCTGGCTTTATGCCAGGGTCAGGATGATGTAGAAGTATATTGTCAGAAATTTAGGAAGTGGTCAGTACTCACTCTGTGGAATGAATCTGCACTAGCGGCTTTGTTCAGAAAGGGTCTCTCTGAAGCTCTTAAGGATGTAATGGTGGGATTTCCTATGCCTGCTGGTTTGAATGAGTGTATGTCCTTGGCCATTCAGATCGGTCGTCGCTTGCGCGAGCGTAAATCTGTGCACCATCTGGCGGTATTGTCTGAGAGTAAACCTGAGCCTATGCAGTGCGACAGGACTATGACTAAAGTAGAACGGCAAGAACACAGACGTCTGAACAGACTGTGTTTCTATTGTGGTGATTCTACTCATGCTATTTCTAATTGTCCTAAACGCACTAGGCGGTTCGATAGCTCTGCCGTTATTGGTACTGTACAGTCCAAATTCCTTTTGTCCATTACCTTAATGTGCTCTTTGTCATCGTATTCTGTCATGGCGTTTGTGGATTCAGGCGCTGCCCTGAATCTGATGGATTTGGATTATGCTAAACGTTGTGGATTTTTCTTGGAGCCTTTGCGGTGTCCTATTCCGTTGAGAGGAATTGATGCTACACCTTTGGCCAAGAATAAGCCTCAGTACTGGGCCCAGCTGACCATGTGCATGGCTCCTGCACATCAGGAAGTTATTCGCTTTCTGGTACTGCATAATTTGCATGATGTGGTCGTGTTGGGGTTGCCATGGCTGCAAACCCATAATCCAGTATTGGATTGGAACTCTATGTCGGTAACCAGCTGGGGTTGTCAGGGAGTACATGGTGATGTTCCATTTTTGTCTTTCGTCATCCATTCCTTCTGACATCCCAGAGTTCTTGTCGGACTTTCAGGATGTATTTGAAGAGTCCAAGTCTGATGCCCTACCTCCGCATAGGAATTGTGATTGTGCTATCGATTTGATTCCTGGTAGTAAATTCCCTAAGGGTCGTTTATTTAATTTGTCCGTACCTGAACACACCGCTATGCGCAGTTATGTGAAGGAGTCCCTGGAGAAAGGACATATTCGCCCATCGTCGTCACCATTGGGAGCAGGGTTCTTTTTTGTAGCCAAGAAGGATGGTTCGCTAAGACCGTGTATTGATTACCGCCTTCTTAATAAGATCACTGTTAAGTTTCAGTATCCCTTGCCATTGATTTCTGACTTGTTTGCTCGGATTAAGGGGGCTAGTTGGTTCACTAAGATAGATCTTCGTGGTGCGTATAATCTGGTGAGAATCAGGCAGGGAGATGAATGGAAAACGGCATTTAATACGCCCGAGGGTCATTTTTAGTATCTGGTGATGCCGTTCGGACTTGCCAATGCTCCATCTGTTTTTCAGTCTTTTATGCGTGACTTTTTCCGTGAGTATCTGGATAAATTCTTGATTGTTTACTTGGATGACATTTTGATCTTCTCAGATGATTGGGAGTCTCATGTGAAGCAAGTCAGAATGGTTTTCCAGGTACTGCGTGCTAATTCCTTGTTTGTGAAGGGATCAAAGTGTCTCTTCGGTGTGCAGAAAGTTTCATTTTTGGGGTTCATCTTTTCCCCTTCTACTATCGAGATGGATCCGGTTAAGGTTCAGGCCATCCAGGATTGGACTCAGACGACATCTCTAAAAAGTCTGCAGAAATTCCTGGGCTTTGCTAATTTTTATCGTCGCTTCATCTGTAATTTTTCTAGCATTGCCACACCATTGACCGATTTGACCAAGAAGGGTGCTGATTTGGTTAATTGGTCTTCTGCTGCCGTGGAAGCTTTTCAGGAGTTGAAGCGTCGTTTTTGCTGTGCCCCTGTGTTGTGTCAACCTGATGTTTCTCTTCCGTTCCAGGTCGAGGTTGATGCTTCTGAGATTGGTGCAGGGGCGGTTTTGTCACAGAGAGGTTCTGGTTGCTCAGTGTTCAAACCATGTGCTTTCTTTTCCAGGAAATTTTCTGCTGCTGAGCGTAATTATGATGTGGGCAACCGAGAGTTGCTGGCCATGAAGTGGGCATTCGAGGAGTGGCGTCATTGGCTTGAGGGTGCTAAGCATCGCGTGGTGGTATTGACTGATCATAAGAACCTTACTTATCTTGAGTCTGCCAAGCGCTTGAATCCTAGACAGGCCCGTTGGTCGTTATTTTTTGCTCGTTTTGATTTTGTGATTTCATACCTTCCGGGCTCTAAAAATGTGAAGGCGGATGCTCTGTCTAGGAGTTTTGTGCCCGACTCTCCGGGGTTATCTGAGCCGGCGAGTATCCTCAAGGAAGGAGTCATTGTGTCTGCCATCTCCCCTGATTTGCGGAGTGTGTTGCAGAAATTTCAGGCTAATAAACCTGATCGTTGTCCGGCCGAGAAACTGTTCGTCCCTGATAGGTGGACTAGTAAAGTTATCTCTGAACTTCATTGTTCGGTGCTGGCCTGTCATCCAGGAATCTTTGGTACCAGGGAGTTGGTTGCTAGATCCTTCTGGTGGCCATCTCTGTCACGGGATGTGCGTGCTTTTGTGCAGTCCTGTGGAATTTGTGCTAGGGCTAAGCCCTGCTGTTCACGTGCCAGTGGGTTGCTTTTGCCCTTGCCGGTCCCGAAGAGGCCTTGGACACATATTTCGATGGATTTCATTTCTGACCTTCCCGTTTCTCAAAAAATGTCGGTCATTTGGGTGGTCTGTGATCGCTTTTCTAAAATGGTCCATCTGGTGCCCTTGGTTAAATTGCCTTCCTCCTCTGATTTGGTGCCTTTGTTCTTCCAGCATGTGGTTCGTTTACATGGCATTCCTGAGAATATTGTTTCTGACAGAGGTTCCCAGTTTGTCTCGAGGTTCTGGCGAGCCTTTTGTGGTAGGATGGGCATTGACCTATCTTTCTCCTCGGCCTTCCATCCTCAGACTAATGGCCAGACCGAACGAACCAATCAGACCTTGGAAACATATCTGAGATGTTTTGTTTCCGCTGACCAGGATGATTGGGTGTCTTTTTTGCCGTTGGCTGAGTTCGCCCTTAATAATCGGGCCAGCTCGGCTACCTTGGTCTCTCCATTTTTCTGCAATTCTGGGTTCCATCCTCGTTTCTCTTCAGGACAGGTTGAGTCTTCGGACTGTCCTGGTGTGGATTCTGTGGTGGACAGGTTGCAGCAGATCTGGACTCAGGTAGTGGACAATTTGACCTTGTCCCAGGAGAAGGCTGAGCTTTTCGCTAATCGCAGACGCCGTGTGGGACCCCGACTTCGTGTTGGGGATCTGGTTTGGTTATCTTCTCGTCATATTCCTATGAAGGTTTCCTCTCCTAAATTTAAACCTCGTTTTATTGGTCCGTATAGGATTTCTGAGATTCTCAATCCGGTGTCTTTTCGTCTGACCCTCCCAGACTCCTTTTCCATACATAATGTATTCCATAGGTCGTTGTTGAGGAGATACGTGGCACCTATGGTTCCATCTGTGGAGCCTCCTGCCCCTGTTTTGGTGGAGGGGGAATTGGAGTATATTGTGGAGAAGATTTTGGATTCTCGTGTCTCTAGACGGAAACTCCAGTATCTGGTCAAATGGAAGGGTTATGCTCAGGAAGATAATTCCTGGGTTTTTGCCTCTGATGTCCATGCCCCAGATCTTGTTCGTGCCTTTCATGTGGCTCATCCTGGTCGGCCTGGGGGTTCTGGTGAGGGTTCGGTGACCCCTCCTCAAGGGGGGGGTACTGTTGTGAATTCTGTGGCTGAGTTCACTTCTGTGGTCACAAGTGGTATTGCAGTCTCTGGGCTTCCTCCCTCAGGTGTTTTGGTGAGCTCGTTGGCTGCCTTGCTATTTAGCTCCACCTGAGTCTGTCTTCCTTGCTCCTTGTCAATGTTCCAGTGTTGGATCTGAGCTACTGCATCTTTCCTTGGGCCTGCTGCTCTGCTAGATAAGTGCTTCTAGTTTGTTTTCTGTTTTTTTCTGTCCAGCTTGCTATTGTCTTTTGCTGGAAGCTCTGAGAAGCAAAGGGGTGCACCGCCGTGCTGTTAGTTCGGCACGGTGGGTCTTTTTGCCCCTTTGCGTGGTTTTCGTTTTAGGGTTTTTGGTAGACTGCATAGTTCTCTTTGCTATCCTCGCTCTGTCTAGAATATCGGGCCTCACTTTGCTGAATCTATTTCATTCCTACGTTTGTCTTTTCATCTTGCTAACAGTCATTATATGTGGGGGGCTGCCTATTCCTTTGGGGTATTTCTCTGAGGTAAGTCAGGCTTGTATTTCTATCTTCAGGCTAGTCAGCTCCTCAGGCAGTGCCGAGTTGCATAGGTAGTGATAGGCGCAATCCACTGCTGCTTATAGTTGTGTGAGGATAGATCAGGTACTGCAGTCTACAGAGATTCCACGTCTCAGAGCTCGTCCTATTGTTTTTGGTTATTGCCAGATCTCTGTATGTGCGCTGATTACTGCACGCTGTGTTGCCTGATTGCCGGCCATAACAGTATTTCAGCTCGGGATATAAATGGTCGAATGTGTAACAAGGATGTGGTTTAGCAGCGAGCCAGGAACTGCGTCTTAGTGAGGGTTGGTATTCTGCGGGTCTTCCTATACATGTGTTCTGCAGTTGTATCAATGGCTGGCTGGGCGCAGTCCGTCGACTCTGTTGTCCACTCTCCTTGAATACTGAACATCTCTCCGGATGTATTTCAGCTCGGGGTACAAATGGTCGAATGTGTAAGAAGGATGTGGCTTAGCAGCGAGCCAGGAACTGTGCTTGGGGTTGGTTTTCTGCGGGTCTTCCTGTGCATGTGTTCTGCAGTTGTATCAATGACTGGCTGAGCGCTGTCCGCCGACTTTGTTGTCTACTGTCCTTGCTTATGGAACATCTCTCCGGATGTATTTCAGCTCGGGATATAAATGGTCGAATGTGTAACAAGGATGTGGCTTAGCAGCGAGCCAGGAACTGCGTCTTAGTGACGGTTGGTTTTCTGCGGGTCTTCCTATACATGTGTTCTGCAGTTGTATCAATGGCTGGCTGGGCGCAGTCCGCCGACTCGCTGTTGTCCACTCTCCTTGAATACGGAACATCTCTCCGGATGTATTCCAGCTCGGGGTACAAATGGTTGAATGTGTAGCAAGGATGTGGTTTAGCAGCGAGCCAGGAACTGCGTCTTAGTGAGGGTTGGTATTCTGCGGGTCTTCCTATACATGTGTTCTGCAGTTGTATCAATGGCTGGCTGGGCGCAGTCCGTCGACTCTGTTGTCCACTCTCCTTGAATACTGAACATCTCTCCGGATGTATTTCAGCTCGGGGTACAAATGGTCGAATGTGTAAGAAGGATGTGGCTTAGCAGTGAGCTGGGAACTGCGTCTTAGTGAGGGTTGGTTTTCTGCGGGTCTTCCTATACATGTGTTCTGCAGTTGTATCAATGGCTGGCTGGGCACAGTCCGCCGACTCGCTGTTGTCCACTCTCCTTGAATACATAACATCTCTCCGAATGTATTTTAGCTCAGCCAGTGGGAGTGCCCTTGATGGTTGATGGAGGATGTGAGGAAGTGGCACGTAAAAAAGAATTCGCTGAGGTGGGTTTTCGATATATAAATCTGTGATAATCATGCTATTAGGCTTTGTTGAGATCTTCAAATCTAAAAAAATCCAAGGCCTTACCAAATTTGTAGGTGAGTTTTATATTGAGGTTATTTTTGTTTAGTTTCTTCATTAGGGTGTGCAGATTGTCTAGAGTACCCTCCCAAATAAACAAAATATTGTCTATATATCGCATCCGTTCCTGCATGCTTTATACCTCATCTGTCATCTCCATGGAAGATAGTCCTTTCACATGCCCCTAAGAACAGGTTGGCATATGAGGGGGCACAGGAGGCCCCCATCGCAGTCCCCTGAGTTTGTAAATAGATGTTTTTATTAAAAGAAAATACATTATGATGGAGGATGAAATCCAATAGAGTAAGGATCAAATTTACCAGGTGTGGTTTCAGGTTACTCATTTGGAGGTACCCTGATACTGCTTTTATGCCATCTTCATGTTTGATAGAAGTGTATAATGCTTCCACATCCGCCGTTACCCTAAGCATATGGTCTTCAAGGCACACGTGAATTAGTCTCTGTAGTGCTGCAGTAGTATCTTGTATGTGCGAGGGGAGGGTGGTGACAAGAGGTTTTAAATACGAACAAGTCAGGCGCACTAGCATAGCATAGTAGATACAAATATGTATAGGGGTGCAGGAAAGCTGTAAGTACTAGATGAATATGCGAAAAAGAGAAACAAGCACCACTCCAATGTTGCCCATCGCATAACTATATAGATAACAATAAACCAGAATATGAAAAAAGTTTTTTTTTATTAACACACTACACAAATTTTAAACTTATTTTAAAACATACCAAAAAACCAACACATAAACCTTGTCCTTAAGCGATAGTCCGCATATAATGGCTTAATAATAGTATAGTGCCTGATCCAGAAACTTAGCTCATATAGATGAATAATGGCTCATGGGGCTAAAAAAATGCATAAAGAAGTAGGCATAGAAAAAAAAAATATATTGAATGTATAGAGATCATCGGATAACGATGGACAGGATATCACGCCATAAATATAGCCTGTAGAGAACCAAGCCAGGAGGCTAGATAACCCCAAACAAAAGTACATGTAGGGGATGATACAAAACCAGACCCAAGGAAGCTTATGTTCAAAATACACTGTGGCTAATAGAGCTACTAGTAACCCTTTAAGCACATATATAAGGAACAGGAAAACCTTTCCAAAATAGATTGTGCAAAGAGATCATAGGTATATATATACATCATAGATAAATAAATAACATGGTTCCTAAGATGCCACAAATCCCGGGGGCTGATATACCCCAATTATAAACACATACAGCGAGCAAAGTGTCCAGATATGCCGGCAGTTGGATCAAGGAAGCGCGGCCCCACACGTATCGCCCTCAACGATGGGGCTTCGTCAGGGGAAGTGTTAAAGTGCGCCTAAACCTTTGGTTAAATACACGTATACAAATAATCAAACCTGAGAACACCTGTGTGTACAGAGCAGCCATCCCGGAAGCAGACAAGTGCCGATCGCGCCTGGGGCGCCAGGGGCTGGAGTCAGAATGTAACGCAGTGAGTACCAGCATAAAGTTGCGCATGCACCTGAAAAGAGAAATCCTGTCAGTGCGCAAATGCACCAAGTATAAGAGGATAGGGGAGGACCAGTTTTGGGCATAAAGCCTGAATAGCCTACAATACAGAGGCAAAGAGAGAGCACTGTTGGTAAAAAAAGGTCCCAAAAGCGGGACCAGTCTGGATGATGAGGGTGGAGAAAGGGGCAGAAATGCAAATGTAACATTGTTTGCTAAAAAAAATAGTGTTAAGGCCCCGTCAGACATAGCGAGATCGCTAGCGAGATCGCTGCTGAGTCACAAGTTTTGTGACGCAACAGCGATCTCAGTAGCGATCTCGCTATGTGTGACACGTAGCAGCGATCAGGCCCCTGCTGTGAGATCGCTGGTCGTGTCGGAATGGCCTGGGCCATTTTTTGATCGTTGAGGTCCCGCTGACATCGTGTGTGACGCCGATTCAGCGATGTCTTCGCTGGTAACCAGGGTAAACATTGGGTTACTAAGCGCAGGGCCGCGCTTAGTAACCCGATGTTTACCCTGGTTACCATCGTTAAAGTAAAAAAAACAAACACTACATACTTACCTACCGCTGTCTGTCCCCGGCGCTGTGCTTCTCTGCTCTGGCTGTGAGCGGCGGGCAGCCGGAAAGCAGAGCGGTGACGTCACCGCTCTGCTTTCCGGCCGCTGTGCTCACAGCCAGAGCAGAGAAGCCCAGCGCCGGGGACAGACAGCGGTAGGTAAGTATGTAGTGTTTGTTTTTTTTACTTTAACGATGGTAACCAGGGTAAACATCGGGTTACTAAGCGCGGCCCTGGTTACCCGGGGACTTCGGCATCGTTGAAGACAGTTTCAACGATGCCGAAGTCTTTCTCCTGATTGTTGGTCGCTGGAGAGAGCGGTCTGTGTGACAGCTCTCCAGCGACCAAACAGCGATGCTGCAGCGATCCGGATCGTTGTCGGTATCGCTGCAGCGTCGCTAAAGTGTGACGGTACCTTTAGCTGACCTGATGATAAGAAAATATGGGTGAAAGAAGCTAGCCACACTATGAATGGTGATTTCCACAAGGGGGGAAAATAAAGCTGAGATATGACTGAGGGTCAGTGTGGAGAACAACAGCCACAACAAGCACACACATACCAACGACATTTAACCCCTGGGGGTGCATGCACACCCAAACATCGCACTCCTGAGAAACGATAACTAACTATAGAGCCCTAATAAGCATATGTAGTAAAGGATATCTTTATTAACTTACAAAAATACCTAAAAGTATTAAATACAATTTATAAACGCAGTGCAATAACATGTACAAATAACAGAATAAGACACCCACAATGAAAATTGCACATTAATTTACCCACAAACCCAGACCTGCAGCAAAGGGTTTATATAGTATGATATGTGCCTATACGGGGAGGGGGTGAGGAAGGATAGTTTTGAACCCCTATTTTATTAAGCCTTAAAAATACATAAATATAGAGCATGTATAAAGCAAACGCCTAAAAAGACCAAAACAGGGCCTGAAAAAGGCCAAACCACTTGGGGGGCAAAAAATGCCCCATGAGCCAGGACAACAAAACCTTATAAAGGGGGCTGAAATGGTGAAAAGGGGGCTGCAGTATGATGCACTTAGAGAATGACCATATGTATAGACAAGCCCACAAACGCCCAACATGGTTGGAGAATACTGGCTAATAGAAAAATAAATATTCAAGCCCGTCCAATGTCCACGAATAGTCACATACCCATTGTAGGGTATTCAGTTCAGGCCAGCTAAGAGAAGATGTATAGAGCATGTGCCATGAGGCCCAAATAGGAATTCCTCGAGGGTGATGTACTGTCCAAAAAGCTGTTCCGGAGCATTTCCCGGAGTACTCACTTTGGGCCAAATAAGAGTAGAATGAGGAACAGCATATATAATGAGGCCCCATAAGAAGCATTCCAAACATGTTGTAACGTAGAGTGGCTAGTCTTATCACAAGAGTCCCGTGAACAAGAGTTCCTCGTTGAGACCTGTCGGAGTAACAGAGCTAAGGTTAAAAATCCATCGGGATTCAGAGCGCAACAAACTTGATTTATACGGGTCACTCCTATTTGAAATCTGGATCTGTTCCAACCCTACAACCCTTGTGTTTAGGACACTGCCCGCATGGTGGGATAGAAAATGGGCTGCTATAGGAGTAAGTATCCTACCCTTGGACGAGTCACTAGCGGACAAATTAATTGTAGAGAAATGCTTTTGAATTCTCCGCAGTTCCTGCGATGTTTGGCCCACATAGACCAACCGGCATGGGCAAATAAGAGCATAGATTACGCAGGTAGTTTTGCAATTTATATAGTACTTAAGACTATGCCTTCTCCCATCCAGGGGATTGATAAAAACATCCTGAGTGGCCGACATGTGGGGACAGATATTACAGCCACCACATGCAAAGGATCCTCTCAATCACCACCCCCGATTGGTGCTAGTGGTTTGTCTTCTGTAGTGACTCCTGATCAAAAGATCCCTAAAATTGGGGGCCCTTCTCGCCGTAAGCAGGGGCCGCTCCCCCACTACTTCAGAGGTGCTTAGATCTGTTGTTAAGATACCCCAGTGTTTTTGTAGGATAGCCCTGAGGCCACCCCAGTTGTTATTGAAGTTTGTGATGAATCTTAGTTTGCCACCACGTACCTTAACATGAGTGTCAAGAAGCTATTCCTGCGTGTGGATCCTAGCCCGTTGAAAAGCCGCGGAAATGCTCCTACGTGGATAGTGTCTTTCCTTGAAGCGATCTGATAGTTTATGCGCCTCCATTCGGAAGTCCGCATCGGTGGTACAATTTCTCCTGACCCTCAAAAACTGGCCGACCGGAACCCCATTTCTGGTATGTTGAGGGTGGAAACTCCTGTAGTCCAACAAGCAATTGGTGGCCGTGGGTTTCCGGAAAAGCCTTGTGGAGAACCCTTATCCATCGTCACTTGCAGGTCTAAGAAGTTAACTGAGGAAGATGACATGGAATAGGTGAGCAAGATGTTATGCGTGTTTACATTTAACAGCTCTATGAACCTACAGCATTCTTCTGTTGTGCCAGTCCAGATGAATAACACGTCATTGATGTAACGTGACCAATGATGGACCCTACTTTTGAACATTGATGACGGATAGACTATGGTAGCCTCCCCCCAACCAAAAAAAAAATTTGCCAGGGCCGGGGCACATCTGGCACCCATAGCCACCCCCCAACGTCTGCAGGTAATAACTTTTTCTTGTTTGCTAGAACTTATGTTTCAAGATGAAATCTAGTAAATCAACCACCAAAGAATCATGCATCCTGTCGGAGTGTCCAACTTGATCTAAAAAGTACTGAACTGCTGAGATACCATCCTCATGGCCAATATTAGAGTACAGTGACTCCACGTCACAAGTGACTAATAGGGCTTCGGATGGCAATTGGAGACTGCGACAAATCCTGATGAAATGTGACGAGTCCTTCACTAAGGGCGGCAAATCCCCGACCAAAGGCTGCAAAAAATAGTCAACATATATGCATGCCTTCTCGCAGAGGCTACCGATGCTTGCCACAATCGGTCGACCAGGGGGCTTGTTAGAGAAGGGATTTCCAACCTACTCAGGTGTGCTGTCTTTAGGTACCTACGCAATGAAGCAATAATCAGAGAGACACACGCTCGTTGTCTGTCCAAATAGTCTCTGGTCTTTATTTTTAGGGCTGGGCTTATAAAGGCCCAAGATCAAAAGGAAATGTAGAGTTACATAATAAATTGGCACAGATGAATGTATTATACAATAAGTTGTCAAAAACATCCTGGGATACAAGATGGATGAGGTGAAAGAATGCGGGGAGTTGTTGTGCATGTCTGCGGTTTTATGGAATGCTGGCTGAACCTAAGCATTTTTGGGTGTTTTCGGACAAATACAGATGTCCTTAATATTTTATTGGAATCATTGACCACTGTTATGTATGATATCCGGGAAATCAGACTCAGATGATGATCTTGTGCAATACTTTGTTTTTCTGCTATTTTTTCTGATATTTAACAATATGAAGATTAACCATTTCTTTAACAATTCCCCTCTTTTTATCATCTGATCTACCTTGCCCTAGCTGACTCCTTCCTGCTACTCAGGTCTGCAAGATAACCCTACTTCACGAAATACATGGCTTATCCAGTGTATATCATGGGATACCGACATGCTGTGTATCCATTCAAATTATACTTGTGGGTCAGACCTTCTGTTCCTTCTAACCCTATTTCTATTGAGGGATTATTATAAGGGGTTGATATAGATACATTTTTATGACAGAGAAATATAGACATTTATATTAATATATTAAAATATGTGTTCAAAAATAGAATATAGTCCATATTGTCAATGAGTCTGTGTAAGTTCTCTGTGGGCTCTTTGTCTTTTATCAGACCTTTGGTCTTCTGAAATACAAAATGGCTTTTGCTGCTTCTTTTGGTTTCCTACTCTTAAATCTGGTCCTCTATCCCCCTAAACATGGGAAGGGACTGATCGAGTGTAGCATAGATACATTCTGGCTCACTCTTCTCTTATCCTGTCAGCAACATATTTTTTTAAGAAACCTAGCTTCCTAGGAGTTTTCAGGTCATAATCATGATCTGTGAACACTGCTGTACATTTAGCATAAAATCTGTCAATAGGCTCCTCTGAACCCTGAAATACTACTGGTAATCCTGAAGCGAAGTCCTCTGTCTGCTTTCTGGCAACCACAAGTAACCTGGCTAGAAATTGCTGTCCTGACTCCCTAGTTTTCTTGTCTGCTGGTATCTCCTGTATTATGGCTTTTATGGCATTCACCTGAATTGCTTTTATTTTCTCAGCTAGCGACACCCCATCAGAGATGCAGCATAATGGTTCCAAATCATTCCACGCAGCATCATAGCGATCAGCTGTACCCTTCATGGCTTTATAAAATCCAAGGGGATTTTTATACGGGTCTGGGAAACTATTCGCCATGGCAAGTTGCTCAGATCTGCTCCATGGTTTATACCAAGTAGTGGTATCTATCTTTGCGTTTTCCTCTCCAATCTCCGGTGGTTTGCTTGTGGTCTGTGTTATTACAGGGAGGGTTATTGCAGTGTCACCCTTCTCAGTCATAGCACAGAAGTCACATTGGGTTTTTGCATTATCTTGTGGCTTGTTACATTTATTACAGATCCAGGTAGTGCATCTCATGGCTCTTTTTTTTTTTTTTTTTTTTGCCTATCCTGTTGATTGCCTGCGTGCACTGGGCGTTGTGGGTGTGTGGGACTACTTTCTGTAGCCCCCCACCAAACCTTCACTGGACTGGTCCTCTCCTATACACCTCCATTCACTGTCTACTCTGCTTTATTGTCACCCGGAGGACAATAGGTAAGGGTTTCCTTCTGCTGTTGGGAACTGTTTATTGGAGTGGAAAACTTATCCAGGGATCCTTTTGGCAGCCCAGGGTATTGGTTCGTAGCTAAATACCCCAGAGGGGAAGCCTCACAAGCTGGATATTCTAACTGTACCTGCCCTGGCACTGGCATCCACCCTCCTCCCATTACAGGCATCCACGGTGCCCCCTGCTGGATAAGGGGCTGTTGACAAATTACTGGGTATAAAGGCACGGATGATTGACCTCGTGGAGACCAAAACATCCAACACCGCAGAGACACCATCACGTGTTTCTCAACGCAGTGATCCAGAACACTGCCCTCAAATATGCAAATGCATGTAGAGGAGCTGCGGAGACACCATCACGTGTTTCTCAACGCAGTGATCCAGAACACTGCCCTCAAATATGCAAATGCGTGTAGAGGAGCTGTGGAGACACCATCACGTGTTTCTCAATGCAGGCAGTGAATAGCCAGGCCTTCTGTGGATGGATACCATGCTTGGCATAGGTGGTTTTCTTTTATTGGATGTTTTCCTTTATTGGATGCTGCCCTTCCCTTGGTTGTTCCTTCCTGGGGAAAGGCCTGGCTATTCACTGCCTGCGTTGAGAAACACGAGATGATGTCTCCGCAGCTCCTCTACAGACAAATTACTGGGGTCTGCACCCCCATAGGAGATGGGAATGAAGGTGTGGATATGAAACTAGGCAAATAAGGTAGTGTAATAGCCCCAGAGGTTGAAGCCAGGGATTCGGAGACGCTGGAACTAGAGATCAGAGGTGTCAAACTGCATTCCTCGAGGGCTGCAAACAGGTCGTGTTTTCAGGATTTCCTTGTACTGCACAGGTGTTAATTTAATCACCTACACACATAATGATTGCAGCACCTTGTGCAGTGCTAAGGAAATCTTGAAAACACGCATGGTTTGCGGCCCTCGAGGAATGCAGTTTGACACCCCTGCTAGAGAGAACTCCTTTTTCACACTCATTCTTCGCTGGGCTGAAACTAGAGGGGGCAGGGCTCCCCCTTCCTCCTGCTGCAGGAGCGGGGGGCAATATCTGTTCTATCTGACTTAGGGAGGGAGGGGCGCTCTGTGTCTGCACTTGCTGAATTTGAGAAGGAGGGGCTGCCTGTTCCGAGGGGGGCGAAGCTGCAGATTTCTTCGCATACATCCTGCTTCTCAAGTGTGCTTCATCACGATCATCCTTCTCAGTATTAAAATACGGATCATGTCGTTCAGAGGTTCTGATCCATACTGCAACTTGCATCCCATAGTCGTATTTATCAATCCATGTGGCATGCTTCTTACTTAAATGCTTCCATCTCTCAACATCCAAACATCCATTCCTTGGCATTCCTGCCTTTTCTAGAATCAGCGGTATCCTTATCTGCTTTATTTTCCACCAGGTCCTTTATCTTATATCTCGGATCCGTAATCTGTTCTGACCTGGTTAATCTATCACCCATAACAGCTTTCATAGGTAGCGACCCCTATCTTCAGCCCTGTTATGTATAAGCTAGATCCCACTGGTCTGCTATGATAGCCAGCAATCCTGCTTCCAAAGCAATAAGCTAAACCGCAACTCACTGTTCTGTCCTGATGCTGATGCACACTATCCTGAAAATGTAGATCACTATGAACAACGCAGTTCCAACCACAAGCGCTATATACTCCTCATACATCTGGATCTGAGTCCTCACTAGACTGAATATGCAATGTCTATTCCTGAACCCACTCCGGGTTCAATAAGATATTTGTGCGTGACATTATCTTCCCACCTTGGTATACCATCTAGAGTCTAATATATCTACCCAGCTTCTGATCAATCCATGAGGATGAGTTACTATATGACAAAAGTATTCTCTGTGCCTAAACTGGTGAACTCAACATAGACACTTTTCACACAGCATATGGTGCACACATGGGAAGCATTTGTCTGATTTTTTTCAATCCCATACACACACACACACACACACACACACACACACACAGTACTTCTGCACTTTCTCGCTCCTCACATTTTATCAAAATGCTCTAGTGCCAATGGACAAAAACATAAATCACATATATCTGTGGAATCTCTTACTTGGTTCACTATATCCTCTAATTCATTTCCTATCTGAGTACGGGGGTTGCATACAAAAAAATGAGCATTTATGTTCACATAGATTGTCTTCACGTGCTCTTCCTACAAACTCCCACCCGGGACCTTCCTGTAAGTTTTTTCAAGTAGCAACTAACTGGAGAGTTTTCTTACTCACTGCTTTTAATGAGAAGGCTATTTATATACTGAGCACACATCATTTAGTCTCCATACATCATATCATGAGCGCTGCTCCGTACCCCACAACACAGATTCAGCAATATATCAGGAACGCAGTATAATCAGAACAGTTCAGCACAGAACTATCAGTACTACTTATCAATTATCAACTGACAAGGAACCAATAAACTCAACTAACATAATTAACTAACCAAAAGCAGAATAAGATTAATAAAGAAGGAAAGAATCAATAGAACAAACATAGTACAAATATAGCCGAGCAGGATCAAGACACTTCACTTACAATCTTTACAGTATTAACAAACATTGACATCGTTACAGACAGACAGACAGGAACCCTTATTATAGGCACAGACAAAACAAATGATGGAAAATCATCGTACTTCATAATGAAACAAAAACAATTGTTAACAGCACTTAAACAACATACAAAACAGACAAAGACAAGCAAGAGACAACAAAACAAATAACAGATACTTTCTTTTACCTGAGGGCTTTCCCGTTAGAAATCCCCAAAGACTGACTCTAGAAAGCCTCCTTTCCCGGAGAGAAAACTGTGTGAGTAGTAGTAGTAGTAGTAATAATAATAATAATAATAATAATAATAATAATAATAATAATAATCTTTTTATATAGCGCTAACATATTCCGCAGCACTTTACACACATTATCATTGCTGTCCCCATTGGGGCTCACAATCTAAATTGTATAAATCTACTCACTTACCCGGGATTTGGTTTGACTGAGGCAGTCAAATGTTCAGTCTAAGATGAATGTCGAAGGAGAAATTTTATCTCGCTGGGGCCTCCAAGTTGTTAGAGAAGGGATTTCCAACCTACTCAGGTGTTCTGTCTTTCAGGTACCTACGCAATGAGGCAATAATCAGAGAGACACACCCTCGTTGTCTGTCCAAATAGTCTCTGGTCTTTATTTTTAGGGCTGGGCTTTTAAAGGCCCAAGATCAAAAGGAAATTTAGAGTTGCATAATAAATTGGCACATACACATCCTGGGATACAAGATAGATTAGGTGAAAGAATGCAGGGAGTCTTTGCACATGTCTGCGGTTTTATTAGATTCTGGCTGAACATTCTGGGGTTTGGATTTTGGGTGGATAAAGAGAAAAAATCAGACATAGAATCGGCGATGCTGAGAAATTCTGACCACTACTATGAGGAATGTCTGGGAAATTGTCCACAAGGAGAGACAGATGATAACATCTTGCACATTACTTTGTTTTTCTGCTATTTGTCTGCTATTTAACAAAATGAAGATTAACCATTTCTTTAAAAGACAGCCTCAGCTGAATAAAAAAGGAATTAAGCAGCTCTTGTACATAAACCTTTATAATTATCACCTTTTCAACAAACAGTCATATAACCATCCCAAAATTCAGATGACTATGGGTCTATAAAGTGACTGACGTTTATAAGGTTGGAAATTTCTGCAGGATCAATAGGGAAATGTCCAGGATTAAAATAAATAAATAAAGTTTATAAAAAAGTGTGATAAAATGAAACAAATATAAAACTAGTCTCAGAATTTATTTAAATAAACAAATATAGAACTAATCTCTGAATTGATCTCTTATCAGCTAAGAAATGCAATGGTGCAGAGCACCATCATATTATATGCATGCCTTATATGCACAATTGGCACTGCACATATGTGGCCAAAGTTTGGAAAGAAAGATAAAATAAGATAAACCTGATAAATTTGTCTTTAATGCTCACTCTGAAATAGGGCCACTTGGTGGTACTGTTCAATGACTTGTAAGACAGTTCTTGTTACTTTTAGATGGAGAAAGTATTGGGATCTTCTAATTGTACACAACGATATGGGCGATTATCTTAATTATTGTAAATATATAAAGAGCTGGGGATCAATTGGAACTTGTCATAGTATTATACAACAAATCAGAAATGGCTTATTTACTCACAGTATTACATCCACTTCTGTTATGCCCAAGTGTAGGACATTTCTTGTTATATAAGAATTATATCTATGCCAAACAGCAATAAAGAATCCCCTTAAAAACATAAGAAATGTAAAAGAATGTACTTAGGATAATTCACTAGTGTATATAGTCACCATAATGATCGATTAAAAAACATTCCGGACACAATAATAAAAAGACAAATCCTTTATTTCAGCATTATAGCACTATAAAAAAAAATTACAAAAGAATTTACACTACAGCTAATAAAATTTCATTAAGTCAGATTTCTAGTATAAAAATTAGAATTGCACTGTAAGCAAAAATTGCTTCTACCGTCCCCTTAGCCTTCACATTGTATCATGAAATGAAAAGTGCTTGACGTGCCTGACGTGCCTCAATAATTGTAGTAATACATAGTGCTTGAGTCTGACAGTAAAGATGGCAGCAAATTGGTGGCATCATTTTCATCAGAGGGAAAGTTCGGTCCTGGATCAGACTCCACATCAAGGTATTGATCAAACTCATCTTTGTCGATGTCGCTTATAAACGCACTCTGTTGAAAGTGGTCTGCTCAACTGATATTAATATTGATACTGATGGGTGCAAGCTGAGGTGAAGATGGATGATCCGGAGGAGCCACTGAGGGAGCCCTGCTGGGGGCTGCATAGGGCTGGGCGTAATACAGAGTTGGAGCAGCCTGCTCATGTGTGGCCAGCGGTGAGGGCCCCCCTGAGGGACAGCTCCTCCATACAGGGCTGGGGGATTGTTCGAGGGCCCCCCCTGAGGGACAGCTCCTCCATACAGGGCTGGGGGATTGTTCGAGGGCCCCCCTGAGGGACAGCTCCTCCATACAGGGCTGGGGGATTGTTCGAGGGCCCCCCTGAGGGACAGCTCCTCCATACAGGGCTGGGGGATTGTTCGAGGGCCCCCCTGATGGACAACTCCTCCATACAGGGCTGGGGGATTGTTCGACTGGACAGAATAGGAAGTGTCATAGTTGTAGTGCATCATGTGGTTTCCTCCTGGGGTTGCTGAGGAGTAGTGCAGTGGAGCCATGTGGGGCATGGAGGATGGTGGCAGGCTGTAGGGCTTGTAGTAGGGGCTCATGGATTGGTTCTCCTTATATTGCCCATAGTTCTGCCCACTGGAACCCTGGTTGAATAATTTTCCCGCCATAAGTCCATTGGTGTTAAGCACTGCAGAGACGGGAATGGCCGTGACCTGGTACAGGCCACCATCTGCCCTCTTCATCCTCTTCACCTGCTTCTTCCTCTTGGACCTGTACTTGTATTCCGGGTGATCCTGCAAGTGCTGCACTCGCAATTTCTCAGCTTCCCACACAAATGGTTGTTTCTCACTCAAGACCATGGTCTTCCAGCGTTGTCCTGTGGAGGACAAGAAACAGTTAACATCAACGTAAAATCATAGTAGCAGCAGCAGCAGATAAATGCACACAAAGGGCACAGCAGGTCGGTCAGAAAGATGCAGCCGATGTGCTGCGACTATCAGTGAAACCAATATAGAAATATACAGAAGAGCCGACAGTTCCGATCACAGAAATAATGTGCCTTTGGCGACCCCAAGGCCCACAGAATACCCCACACAATATCCTCCACGGCACGAGGAAACCGACTCGAGGCATAGAGAGAGCCTGGCGGGGGATTGCATCTATTGGATCAGATCTGTAGAGCTAAACAATGAGGACAATGCTACTACTCCTGTCATGGTGTTACTACACCTGTCACCCTCCTCACTAGGATAGAGAATCTGCTCTGTCCTAATTACTGTTATTGGATTACTACTTCACAGTATAGGGTTAGATATTACTATGTGTCCCATAGATATAATTACTAATGACACTATTGCCCCCTGTAGTCCCTGGTGTGTGCCCCTGTAGTGCCCGGTGTGTGCCCCTGTGATGTTCGTCCTTCGTTTTTTTTCGAAGATGACCATGACTTCAGGGTTAGAAGAGAATTAATAGTTATGGGTCCGGAGGTGGCTGATGAGTCCAATCCGGGCCCTGAAGGTTCGCCCACGTACTTGACATACGAAAGCAGATGTTGTCAGTACACCAGATTCTGCTTGTGCCTTGCGTACAGCACGCTTTCTTTTTGCGTCACAGATTTTCCTATCTCCAGCTGCACGTGCTCCTGAGGTGATCCTGCCCCACCAACCTGGACGATCCAGGGCAAGCTCTTCCCATTCATTGGTGTTGACTTCCAGGTTTTTGAGAGACACCTTAAGGCAGTCTTTGTAGCGCTTCTTCTGCCCCCCAACTGCTCGCTTTTCTTGGCACAGTTCTCCGTACAGCACTTGTTTCGGTAGTCGGCTGTCCGGCATTCGGACCACATGTCCAGCCCACCTGGCTTGGACTTTCAGCAGGAGAGTGTAAACGCTGCAGAGCCCAGTTTGTTCCAGAATTGCCGTGTCTGGTACATTGTCTTGCCACCTGATGTGGAGGAGTCTGCGGAGGCAGGTGTGTGCCCTTGTAGTGCCCGGTGTGTTCCCCTGTAGAGCCTGGTGTGCCCCTGTAGTGCCGGTGCGTTCCCCTGTAGTGCCGGTGTGTTCCCCTGTAGTCCCCGGTGTGTTCCCCTGTAGTGCCCGGTGTGTTCCCCTGTAGTCCCCGTTGTGTTCCCCTGTAGTGCCCGGTGTGTGCCCTTGTAGTCCCCAGTGTGTTCCCCTGTAGTGCCCGGTGTGTTCCCCTGTAGTGCCCGGTGTGATCCCCTGTAGTCCCCAATGTGTTCCCCTGCAGAGCCCGGTGTGTCCCGGTGTGTTCCTCTGTAGTGCCGGTGTGTGCCCCTGTAGTGCCTGGTGTGTGCCCCTTACCTAGAATCTTGCTGAGCTCGGTGTTGTGCAGGTCCAGGTTCTGCTGCGCCAGCCTCTTGCGCTGATCCTTTGCTCACACCATGAATACGTTCATCGGACGGCGGATCCGGGCTTCGTCGTTACTCCTGGAGCCGGAGGCTTCTCCCGTGATCTCCCCCATGAATGATGATGCAGTGGGATCGGATGCCCACTGGGTTTGCAGGGACATGACAGCTGGCACGGAGAGCTTCGCCTTCAGCTGCTCGTCGCTGGAGTAGCCGCAGTCAGGGCTGCTCATGGCTGTGAGATGCGGCTCGCTGTGCTCTCCCGCTGCTCCGGTCACACTGCTGGGCTCCTGTGTCCTCTTGGCATCTTTGCCTGGCCTCTATATCTGGGCAAGCCCCGCCCACAGCTGGGGGCACACTGTAGAAGGGTGTGATGGGCGTGGCCATGCTGCAGGTAGGGGGTGCTGTGACACCCTGCAGATGGGCGGTAATCCCCGCGGTCTCTGTTCACATGCAGATCAGCTTCCCCTGAGCAAACAGTCACCTCAGGCTTCTTCCCTCTTCTCCTAATTATCTGTGTATTGTGACTTCACTGTCTGTAAGGAATAGTGATGGCTGTCAGTAGTGATGGCTGTCAGTACTGTGTGTGCCCTCCTGTTGTGAATTCTGTGGCAGAGCTCCCTCCTGTGGTCACAAGTGGTACTTCGGCTTTTTCTCTCTGTGAGCTTCCGTTGGTGGAGGAGAGTGGTACTGCGGCTTCTGAGTTTCCTTCCTCAGGTGATGTGGTGAAGTCGTTAGGTGCTGCTCTATTTAACTCCACCTAGTGCTTTGATCCTGGCCTCCAGTCAATGTTCTAGTATTGGACCTGTTTCCTCCTGGATCGTTCCTGTGGCCTGCTGCTCTGCATAGCTAAGTTCCGCTTTTGCTATTTTGTTTGCTGTTTTTTCTGTCCAGCTTGCTTATTTGTTTTTTCTTGCTTGCTGGAAGCTCTGGGACGCAGAGGGTGTACCTCCGTGCCGTTAGTTCGGTACGGAGGGTCTTTTTGCCCCCTTTGCGTGGTTGTTTGTAGGGTTTTGTGTTGACCGCAAAGTTACCTTTCCTATCCTCGCTCTGTTCAGAAAGTCGGGCCTCACTTTGCTAAATCTATTTCATCTCTACGTTTGTCTTTTCATCTTAACTCACAGTCATTATATGTGGGGGGCTGCCTTTTCCTTTGGGGTATTTCTCTGAGGCAAGGTAGGCTTATTTTCTATCTGCAGGCTAGCTAGTTTCTCAGGCTGTGCCGAGTTGCATAGGGAGCGTTAGGCGCAATCCACGGCTGCCTCTAGTGTGGTTGGAGAGGATTAGGGATTGCGGTCAGCAGAGTTCCCACGTCTCAGAGCTCGTTCTATGTTTTTGGGTTATTGTCAGGTCACTGTATGTGCTCTGACTTCTATGTCCATTGTGGTACTGAATTACCTTATCATAACACCCTCCATAGGACGCCTGGCATATAATCATTATTAATAACTATGCACAGGCCGAGATCAATGGGATTGGTAGAGATATTAGATAAGATAAATGATAGATGGAGATAATGAATAAAGTGATGGCAGCCGCCTCTGGAGAAAATGACACCTGGTGATTTCATAGCCATAGGGGCTGTCAGCAACGTTTGGGCGCCAAGTCTCCAGCAGGTTGGAAATAGGCTCAGACCTGGAGCCGAAACGTCGCTGAAAGCCTCTATGGCTATGAAATCACCATGGAAAACGTTCTCCAGAGGAGGCCGCGTCACTTTATAATCACTATATGGAGGATTTATCTATGTTAATGTCGGGGTCGTCACGACAATACCCTTCATCCACCAGTCATTCCAAATCAGAATAAAAGCATGTTGGTACCGGATAAGAATGAGTCAGACACAATGCTGGTTCAAACTCATTGCATGCTCGTGTGTAACGTCACAGCAACAACTGAACTTTATTTCCTGATACACAACATTACATGATCTATTGGGGGAAGGTGTGCAGAGGGCGGGGATAGGCGGGGTTTAAGCAATATATCTAGTATTCAGTCCTTCTGGTTGGTCTGACGTCATCTGATGAATCTTCCTTTGTCCACATCTTAAGTTTCGATTTCCAGAGAAATTATACTTTAGCTTCAGAAACGAAAGTAGATTCTTGGCAAGAACAAAAAAAAAGGCAAAAGTGAATACTGGAAAAACAAAATCCAGCTCACCATACCGACATTCCCAGGAGCTCGGAGCACGGAACCGCTGTGTCAGGGCGTGGACGAACAGGAAAGAGAAGGAGATCCAGCTCAACGAAATAGTGAAAAATCCATAATTTATTTCACTCAAAATACAATGAAAGGACAAAACATCAGCATACAGAAAAAATTATAAAAACAAGGTCAACGCGTTTCCGGTGACTAAGCACCCTTAATCATGATACCTGGTACAAGACATGTCTATACTTTTATACTAGTATCCGGTTATCACTCCAGTGTTGCAATTGGTAGAATTGTCTAATCAAGCAAAAATAGGCACACATGGTAATGAAAGCAAGACAAGCTTGATGGAAAGACAAAAACAAATGTTTTGGCTAAACATAAATGCAGAAAAAACAGAAATAACACAAAATACAGGAACTATATAAAAAAACAAAATGACATTACAATAATCATTAAATAAATCCAAGAATATGATAGAAAAATAATATAATAGTATGTACAGTGTCCTATGTCATGAACCCACATAACAATATAGAAAAAAAACTAATATTAGCAGGAATCTCCCAAACAGGGAGCTGTAACAGCCAAAATAGGTTGGAGCAAATAGGTGAAAGCACAGCTGCAGATGCCGTGACAATGTCACAGCGGCCAGCAAGCAAGGGAAAAAAAAAAAAAAGGCTATCCTTAAGTAGACACAAACTCATATGAGTTCTGGAAAAAATGAGACATACATGTAAATCTTATAATAAATAAAACTACAAAATTCCCTAGTACCTTAAAAAATAGTGAGCTCACAGACAACCATGGATGGAAAAACAGAAAAATCAATGGCAGGAATCTCCCAATCAGGGAGCTGTAACAGCCAAAATAGGTTGGAGCAAGTAAGTGAAAGCACAGCTGCAGACGCCGTGACAATGTGACAGCGGCCAGCAAGCAAGGGGAAACAAGGGGAAACAGAAGGACAAATTGATAGCTATTAGCCTCACAAAAATTAATTATACGAGAAATATAAACTACAAATTTAGTTACTAGATGTCAGAAAAGCAGCTTCATTGTTTGTAAACCCTCAGAATACTAATAGAAGAGCATGAGATCTTTCCTTTTGTTTAAACCATGTGGAATTCTTGTTCCGAGTTTAAAGATCCACCATGATTCCCTGTTTCTCAGGGTCACCTCGATGTCTCCTCCTCTAAATGGTTTATGAATTTTTTCAATCGCATAAATTTTGAGTGACTCAAGGTTAGATTGATGATAATTAATAAAATGTTGTGAAGCTTGTGAAGTATTCCTATTAGCACTAATATTTTCAACATCGTAAATATGTTCACGAATACGTGTTTTTAAAGACCGTATGGTACTCCCCACGTATTTAAGATGGCATGCCATGCATTCCATGATGTATACCACATTTTTGGTGTTACAGTTCATGAAAGTCTTGATGGGATAAACATTTTGATTACTGGCATCAGTGAAATTGTAGCATTTGCTCGAAAATTTGCAAGTTTTACAAGCCATCGCACCACATTTGAAAAAGCCTTTTGTGCTGAGCCAATGAGAAGGTTGTGCAGGGTGGGCATGAAGAGAACTCGGAGATAAACTAGAGCCTAAAGAGGGGGCTCTTCTAGACACAATTCTGTAGCCATTACTCAAAATTTGAGCTATGTCAGCATCTTCCTTAAGAATAGTCAAATTATTAGTCAATATTTTCCTGATTGCATTAAATTGATTACTGTACTGGAAGACCACAGTGATTGGATTTTGAGGAGATAAACTTTGGTTTTGTTTACTATGAAAACGAGGTCGTCGAGCGACAATTTTTTCTGCTCTTTTTAAATGCCAGTCACTGTAGCCTCTCTGCACAAGTCTGCCCTTTATGCCCTCGATCTCTTGGGAGTAATCTTCTAGTGTGCTACAATTACGTTTTGCTCTTACCATCTCCCCTATAGGGATACTTTTGATAGTATGTTTGGGATGGTGACTATTTGCACGCAATATTGTATTCCCTGCTGTGGTTTCCGGAAAGTGGAGGTAACAATCGGGGTATTAGGTATCCCCTTTAATTTTAAATCTAGAAACTCTATACACGTGTGGTCTTGACGTGAAATAAATTTGAGATTGAATGGATTGTAATTTAAATAGTTTGTTAAATCCTGTACGGTAGATACATCAGAACTCCAGATAAATATCAGGTCATCAATGTATCTACCGTACCATCGTATACAGTCTTTAAATGGATTCTCATCATTATATATGTAAGATTCTTCCCACCAACTCATAACCAGATTAGCAATGGAAGGTGAATATTTGGCACCCATTGAGACACCACTGGTTTGCATGAAATATACTTGGTTGAAGCAGAAAAAATTTGTAGTCATGAGAAAAGAAGTGACCTCTATGACATAAGACTGTAAATCTACGGAAAAATCACTATACTTCTGCATGTGAAATTTAAGAGCAAATATCGCCACTTCATGTGGTATAGAGGTATATAACGAGGTGACATCTGAAGTGATCCAAGAGAAATTAGACTGCCATATAAACCCCTCCATGAAATTCAGGACATCAGTACTATCCCTAAGGTGCCCAGGTGTTCTCTGGACGAGAGGCTGGAGGAGCAGATCTAACCACTCTCCCAGCCTCTCACCCAGAGACCCAATGCCCGACACGATCGGCCTCATGGGTGGTGGGTATAAGTTTTTGTGGGTCTTAGGTAAGGCATACAGAATTGGAGTTACTGGATTAGCTACCCTGAGATAGTCACTTTCTTTTTTGTTAAAAAAACCCAAACTGAACCCTTCATCTATAAGATTGAAAATTCTGTTCTGTATTAGTGCAGTGGGGTTAGTAGACAGGCGCTTGTACACAGTCAGATCTGTAAGCATATCATTGACCCAGGTGATGTAATTAGCCTTATCCATCACAACAACTGACCCACCCTTGTCAGAGTTTTTAATGACAAGGTCATCATTATTTTGTAGTTCCTGTAGTGCCTTCTGTAACCTAGGTTTAAGATTACTACTGTGCAAGCGTTTATTCCGCACACTTTCAGAAAGGCTCCTCAACTGAGACTCTATCACATTTTGGAATCTGTCCATGGCAGGTTTACGTGCCTGAACAGGATAATAGTTAGGATTAGGCACTTTAATTATATTTTTGGGAATGAATGAATCTACATTAGCCTCTAAACTTTCTTCCTGTAAATCTGATAGACACATGAGTGACAGTTGGTCTGAAAAATCGAGAGACCTAAAATCATTACTTTGGGGGTTGATGTTACATTTTTTCTCTGTTGAATCATCCTTGAAATGCAATTTGAGAGCAATATTTCTAATGAATCTGTTCACATCACAAATTGTAGAAAAAAGATCAAAATTGCAACTTGGTACAAAGTTAAGACCATGTGATAAGAGTTCTAGTTGGTCATCTGTAAGGGAAAAGGAAGACATGTTAACAACATTAAAATGTCCTAACGTTGGCGTCTGAGATAATATCTCGAAGGATTTCTGTTTACTTCGGTGTTTCCTTCCTTTTCTTCGATAGACCTTCTTCTGTTGATAAATGGAGGTTTGCTTTTCTTGAAATAGGAGTTTTTTGCACTCTGTGCAGGTTCAGAATCTGAGTCTTCTGTGACTCCAGTTGAAGTGTCCAGATCAGACGAACTAAAGGTGACCTGTCTCCGCATGCGATTTCTGTAGGTGCGGTTTCTGTGGGGTTTTAAGATAGATTTATGCGGTTGATTCATTTTGTCCCACCTCCCCCACTCATAAACCTGATCATTGGCATAGTCATAAAGGTCCCGATCCAGCTTGCGTTTCTTCATATCCATGATGGTTTCTTCTGCTTTGGAAATTTTAGAGTTACTGGTGTTGATAAACTCATCAAATTGTGCCGATGTCATTTTGTCCTTTGCCTCCTTGGTCATAGTTTCAATATCTTGTTGCAGTTGGATCAGAGAAATTTCCTCATATTGCACTATCAGGGCAATCAATTTCAACGAACAGTCAGATAGAATTGTGTTCCATTCTTGAACAAAGGTATTGGAAAACACAGTGTTAGGAATTTTCTTCACTCTCAGCCCTCTTGGGATGACATTTTTCTCTTTATAGTTTTTCAAAGAGCTGAGATCCCACCAAAGGCGATTTTCTTTGAGCATTGAAGATAACAAATTATCAAGTAGTCCATCCTTATTACTGGTCGTTGGAGTTTCCTCCGTAGCCAGCGATGCAAACAGTTTCTCTGCTTTGTTTTGTCTTTTTGACATGTCCATTTTATGACATCAAAATCAGTTATGCTGATGTTTAGATTGAAAAAAATCCTTTTGCCAAAATTATATATGTATAGGGAGTCCAGGCGAGCACGGAGACACGAAGGAATACAGGAAAAACAAAATCCAGCTCACCATACCGACATTCCCAGGAGCTCGGAGCACGGAACCGCTGTGTCAGGGCGTGGACGAACAGGAAAGAGAAGGAGATCCAGCTCAACGAAATAGTGAAAAATCCATAATTTATTTCACTTAAAATATAGTGAAAGGACAAAACATCAGCATACAGAAAAAATTATAAAAACAAGGTCAACGCGTTTCCGGTGACTAAGCACCCTTAATCATGATACCTGGTACAAGACATGTCTATACTTTTATACTAGTATCCGGTTATCACTCCAGTGTTGCAATTGGTAGAATTGTCTAATCAAGCAAAAATAGGCACACATGGTAATGAAAGCAAGACAAGCTTGATGGAAAGACAAAAACAAATGTTTTGGCTAAACATAAATGCAGAAAAAACAGAAATAACACAAAATACAGGGACTATATGAAAAAATAAAATGACATTACAATAATCATAAAATAAATCCAAGAATATGATAGAAAAATAATATAATAGTATGTACAGTGTCCTATGTCATGAACCCACATAACAATATAGAAAAAAAACTAATATTAGCAGGAATCTCCCAAACAGGGAGCTGTAACAGCCAAAATAGGTTGGAGCAAATAGGTGAATACTGGCAGCCATCTTAAATACAATTACATATGCATTAGTAAGCGAAGGGGAAAAACTTATTGTTTCACAGCATAAGAATATATAAAAGTACAAAAGTGTATAAAGACATATATTTTCACCTTGACACTAAGAATTGGCACCCGCAGCTCATTTACTGCTCGCCAGTGCTGCTTTTTTTTTTTTCTTTCTTTTTTTGGATAGATATATTGATATTAGATAGATATTAGAAATATTATAGATTGATAACCATATTAGATACATACATATATATTACATAGATAAACAGATATTAGATACACAGGTAAAAATAGATATATTATAAAGACATTGGCTAGATAACAAATAGACTAGATAGGAGATATTAAATAGATTTATAGATACATATTACTCTTAGAGCTAGCTGCCCTATGTTATGTTCATGCACTGTCTATTACTATTCATTTACTTATTGCCGGGTATTGGCTCATTTTTTTTGCTATGTTTTGATAAATAAATAGATGGATATTAGACGCTATTAGATATAAAATAGATATGACAGATATTAGCTAGATAGCCATATTATTTTATATATATTATTTTAACAGATATTAGCTAGATAGCCAAATTAGATAAATACATATATACTATATATATTACATAGATAAATGTTTCTACACATAGTTCCACCAAACCAGAATCCCTTTCAACAGCTCCTGTAATCATGAGTGTAGAGTCTGCGTGTTCGGATGGTAGTGGTACTAAATATGTTCGCATTGGCATACAGACAGATTACACTTTGGAAAATTCAATTATATGATACACTAGAAAAGTAGACATAACACCTCCTCTCCTACCACAGAATGTGGACTATGCCACTCCAGCAAAGTATGAACAAGCACATGCTATTTCTACTCCTGATCAAGGTAATGATTTCAGTTCACCAATTAAGAAAAAAAACTACTTTCTCACATCAAAAAAAAAAAAATTATAATTTTGGAAAAGATTTTTTGGGAGGAAGTTCAATGAGGATGACAATTCGTGAGGACAATGAGAATGACAATTCGTGAGGAAATATCGGAATATGTGCTCCACGCCTATAGGGCGGTACCACGTGACCGCTCAGCACAGGAAGCGCTGCTGCCCTAGGAAAACTGAGATGCAGGGACATTCATAAATATTGGTTATAGTGTACAATGTATTGTCAATCGTACACACCAAAATTATGAACCTGCCTTCATTATCAATTGTTTGGTCTATTATTTGAAAATTAAAGTATTTTTTTATAATCGGCATAGCTCATGCTTATTTTATTGTTACAAGATGATATAATGTGTGGAAAGTCTTTGTTAATTTGGGGTTTTTCCCCAGGGCAAAATTAGTTTCTTGTAAGCCAATTATGTCTGCATTGGATTCTTTAATTTCTTTCCATAATGTCTTTTATTTGGGCTCTTCAAACCCTTTACATTTAGTGATAAAAAAATTATTTTCATTTTTATCCCTCTGGGTCCTCAGGTGGCTGGAAAGTACCCCCCTAATCTGTGTGAAAAAGGTTAATACAAAACAAAACCGTACGTTTGTTGCAGCAACATTGAGTATTATGTATAATTGCTGACATAACACAACCACAATATATTCCTTGTTGGTATATAAGAGAAAAGGAATCTGTTAACACGATCTCTATTGACGCCAGGTGGTACCAAAAGATTAAAAGAAAACTAAAACTAAATGGCTAACAACCTCTGGGTGCACAGTTTTGGCATTAGCCCTAGAAAAAGAATAAATGTTCAGTGAAGAAAATATGAAAGATATTTGTTGGCTCCTGGATCCTTATAAATCTTCACCACAGGTTGGGGTTGTGAGACCCCAAATGTTCAGTACAGACCAAAAGTTTGGACACACCTTCTCATTTAAAGATTTTTCTGTATTTTCATGACTATGAAAATTGTACATTCACACTGAAGGCATCAAAACTATGAATTAACACATGTGGAATTATATACTTAACAAAAAAGTTTGAAACTGAAAATCATATATTCTAGGTTCTTCAAAGTAGCCACCTTTTGCTTTGATGACTGCTTCGCACACTCTTGGCATTCTCTTGATGAGCTTCAAGAGGTAGTCACCGGGAATGGTCTTCCAACAATCTTGAAGGAGTTCCCAGAGATGCTTAGCACTTGTTGGTTCTTTTGCCTTTACTCTGCGGTCCAGCTCACCCCAAACCATCTCGATTGGGTTCAGGTCTGGTGACTGTGGAGGCCAGGTCATCTGGCGTAGCACCCAATCACTCTCCTTCTTGGTCAAATAGCCCTTACACAGCCTGGAGGTGTGTTTGGGGTCATTGTCCTGTTGAAAAATAAATGATGGTCCAACTAAACTAAAACCAGATAGAATAGCATGCCGCTGCAAGATGCTGTGGTAGCAATGCTGGTTCAGTATGCCTTCAATTTTGTATAAATCCGAACAGTGTCACCAGCAAAGCACCCCCACACCATCACACCTCCTCCATGCTTCACGGTGGGAACCAGGCATGTAGAGTCCAACCGTTCACCTTTTCTGCGTCTCACAAAGACACGGTGGTTTCCTAGCAGCTATTTTACCATGAAGGCCTGCTGCACAAAGTCTCCAGTTGTTGTAGAGATGTGTCTGCTGCTAGAACTCTGTGTGGCATTGACCTGGTCTCTAATCTGAGCTGCTGTTAACCTGCGATTTCTGAGGCTGGTGACTCAGATAAACTTATCCTCAGAAGCAGAGGTGACTCTTGGTCTTCCTTTCCTGGGGCGGTCCTCATGTGAGCCAGTTTCTTTGTAGCGCTTGATGGTTTTTGCAACTGCACTTCGGGACACTTTCAAAGTTTTCCCAATTTTTCGGACGGACTGACCTTCATTTCTTAAAGTAATGATGGTCACTCGTTTTTCTTAGCTTCTTTTTTTCTTGCCATAATACAAATTCTAACAGTCTATTCAGTAGGACTATCAGCTGTGTATCCACCAGACTTCTGCCCAACACAACTGATGGTCCCAACCCCATTTATAAGGCAAGAAATCGCACTTATTAAACCTGACAGGGCACACCTGTGAAGTGAAAACCATTTCCGGGTATCACCTCTTGAAGCTCATGAAGAGAATGCCAAGAATGTGCAAAGCAGTCATCAAAGCAAAAGGTGGCTACTTTGAAGAACCTAGAATATTATTATTATTATTATTTATTATTATAGCGCCATTTATTCCATGGCGCTTTACATGTGAGGAGGGGTATACATAATAAAACAAGTACAATAATCTTGAACAATACAAGTCACAACTGGTACAGGAGGAGAGAGGACCCTGCCCGCGAGGGCTCACAATCTACAAGGGATGGGTGAGGATACAGTAGGTAGGGTAGAGCTGGCCGTGCAGCGGTTTGGTCGATCGGTGGTTACTGCAGGTTGTAGGCTTGTCGGAAGAGGTGGGTCTTCAGGTTCTTTTTGAAGGTTTCGATGAAGGCTTCTCCACGGTATTCACGGTGGAAAATGAAATGCTAGGTGAAATCCCAAGAAACAATGAAAACCCTATATTAAGGGTCACCAATCTAACCCAAGAAGAGGTGCGAAACCGGCTAAATAAGATTAAAATAGATAAATCTCCGGGTCCGGATGGCATACACCCACGAGTACTAAGAGAACTAAGTAATGTAATAGATAAACCATTATTTCTTATTTTTAGTGACTCTATAGCGACAGGGTCTGTTCCGCAGGACTGGCGCATAGCAAATGTGGTGCCAATATTCAAAAAGGGCTCTAAAAGTGAACCTGGAAATTATAGGCCAGTAAGTCTAACCTCTATTGTTGGTAAAATATTTGAAGGGTTTCTGAGGGATGTTATTCTGGATTATCTCAATGAGAATAACTGTTTAACTCCATATCAGCATGGGTTTATGAGAAATCGCTCCTGTCAAACCAATCTAATCAGTTTTTATGAAGAGGTAAGCTATAGACTGGACCACGGTGAGTCATTGGACGTGGTATATCTCGATTTTTCCAAAGCGTTTGATACCGTGCCACACAAGAGGTTGGTACACAAAATGAGAATGCTTGGTCTGGGGGAAAATGTGTGTAAATGGGTTAGTAACTGGCTTAGTGATAGAAAGCAGAGGGTGGTTATAAATGGTATAGTCTCTAACTGGGTCGCTGTGACCAGTGGGGTACCGCAGGGGTCAGTATTGGGACCTGTTCTCTTCAACATATTCATTAATGATCTGGTAGAAGGTTTACACAGTAAAATATCGATATTTGCAGATGATACAAAACTATGTAAAGCAGTTAATACAAGAGAAGATAGTATTCTGCTACAGATGGATCTGGATAAGTTGGAAACTTGGGCTGAAAGGTGGCAGATGAGGTTTAACAATGATAAATGTAAGGTTATACACATGGGAAGAGGGAATCAATATCACCATTACACACTGAACGGGAAACCACTGGGTAAATCTGACAGGGAGAAGGACTTGGGGATCCTAGTTAATGATAAACTTACCTGGAGCAGCCAGTGCCAGGCAGCAGCTGCCAAGGCAAACAGGATCATGGGGTGCATTAAAAGAGGTCTGGATACACATGATGAGAGCATTATACTGCCTCTGTACAAATCCCTAGTTAGACCGCACATGGAGTACTGTGTCCAGTTTTGGGCACCAGTGCTCAGGAAGGATATAATGGAACTAGAGAGAGTACAAAGGAGGGCAACAAAATTAATAAAGGGGATGGGAGAACTACAATACCCAGATAGATTAGCGAAATTAGGATTATTTAGTCTAGAAAAAAGACGACTGAGGGGCGATCTAATAACCATGTATAAGTATATAAGGGGACAATACAAATATCTCGCTGAGGATCTGTTTATTCCAAGGAAGGTGACGGGCACAAGGGGGCATTCTTTGCGTCTGGAGGAGAGAAGGTTTTTCCACCAACATAGAAGAGGATTCTTTACTGTTAGGGCAGTGAGAATCTGGAATTGCTTGCCTGAGGAGGTGGTGATGGCGAACTCAGTCGAGGGGTTCAAGAGAGGCCTGGATGTCTTCCTGGAGCAGAACAATATTGTATCATACAATTATTAGGTTCTGTAGAAGGACGTAGATCTGGGTATTTATTATGATGGAATATAGGCTGAACTGGATGGACAAATGTCTTTTTTCGGCCTTACTAACTATGTTACTATGTTACTATGATGGTAGGCAAGAGTCTGATATGTTGTGGTAGAGAATTCCAGAGTAGGGGGGATGCACGAGAGAAATCTTGTATGCGATTGTGGGAAGAGGAGATAATAGGGGAGTAGAGAAGGAGATCTTGTGAGGATCGGAGGTTGCGTGCAGGAGAGTACCGGGAGACGAGGTCGCAGATGTATGGAGGAGACAGGTTGTGGATGGCTTTGTATGTCATGGTTAGGCTTTTGTACTGGAGTCTCTGGGTGATGGGGAGCCAGTGCAGGGATTGACAGAGGGGAGAGGCCGGGGAATAGCGGGGGGACAGGTGGATTAGTCGGGCAGCAGAGTTTAGAATAGATTGGAGGGGTGCGAGAGTGATAGAGGGGAGGCCACTGAGCAGGAGGTTACAGTAGTCAAGGCGGGAGATGATGAGGGCATGGACTAGGGTCTTTGCGGATTCTTGGTTTAGGAATGTGCGGATCCGTGAAATATTTTTGAGTTGGAGGCGACAGGAAGTGGAAAGGGTTTGGATATGTGGTTTAAAAGAGAGATCAGTGTCAAGGATTACCCCAAGACAGCGGGCTTGTGGGACTGGGGAGAGTGGGCAGCCGTTTACTGTAATGGATAGGTTCGGTGGGGAGGTCGTGTGAGATGGGGGAAAGATGATGAATTCGGTTTTGTCCATGTTAAGTTTTAGAAATCTAGTGGAGAAGAAGGATGAAATAGTGGACAGACATTGAGGGATTCTGGTTAGTAGGGTGGTAATATCTGGTCCAGAGATGTAGATCTGTGTGTCGTCAGCATAGAGATGATACTGAAAGCCGTGAGATTCTATGAGCTGTCCCAGGCCAAAGGTGTAAATGGAGAAGAGCAGGGGTCCTAGAACTGAACCTTGTGGGACTCCCACAGATAGGGGGCGAGGTGAGGAGGTGGTGTGTGAGTGGGAGACGCTGAATGTACGGTCAGTTAGGTATGACGAGATCCAGGATAGGGCCAAGTCTGTGATTCCAAGGGATGAGAGGGTCTGCAGCAGCAGGGAATGGTCCACTGTGTCAAAGGCAGAGGACAGGTCCAGGAGGAGGAGGATGATAGAGTAGTGTCGCTTGCTCTTGGCGGTTAATAGGTCATTGGTGACCTTAGTTAGGGCAGTTTCAGTGGAGTGGTGTGATCGGAAACCTGATTGAAAGCGGTCGAAGAAGGAGCAGGAAGATAGGTGGGAGGACCGTTCAAGATGGACATGTTGTTCCAGTAGTTTTGAGGCAAAGGGGAGAAGTGATATAGGGCGATGGCTAGATACAGAGGATGGGTCAAGAGAGGGCTTTTTGAGGATAGGTGTGATTGAGGCATGTTTAAAGCTTGAGGGGAAAATGCCAGTTGTTAGTGATAGGTTGAAGAGATGGGTTAGGGTTGGGATGAAGACTGTGGTGAGGTTTGGGATGAAGTGGGATGGGAGTGGGTCAAGTGCACAAGTGGTGAGGTGCGATCTTGAGAGTAGAGTGGAGAGTCCGTCTTCTGTAATGGTGGAGAAGTTGGTTTTGGAAGTGGCGGGCTGGGTGGTTGGGAGGAAGGGTTCTGGGGGTTGTTTACTAAAACTGTCTCTGATCGCCTCATTTTTCAAGCAGAAAATTGAGAACAAGTCTTCTGCTGAGATGAGTGGGGAGGGAGGAGGTGCTGGGGGACGGAGGAGAGAGTTGAAGGTGTTGAATAACTGTTTGGGGTTGTGAGACAGGGAGGATATGAGAGATGAGAAGTAGGTTTGTTTGGCTGTGGCGAGTGTGGTCTTGAAAGTAGTGAGGGACTGTTTGAATGCAATGAAGTGCTCGTTGGAGTGGGATCTTTTCCATCTGCGCTCAGCAGCTCTGGAAGCTCGCCTCAGTTCTTTGGTCATGCTGGTGTGCCAGGGTTGTCTGATTTTGCGAGCTTTGGTATGTGTGAGAGGGGCAAGAGATTCCAAAGCTGCAGCTATTGTGGTGTTATATAGAGCGGCAGCATCATCCGCATTGTGTAGGGAGTTTATGTCTGTGAGAGGGAGGAGGGATTCAGAGAGTGAGTGAAGATCAAGGTGTTTAAGATCTCTGCGAGGATGTGAGAGTTTGTGGGGTGGGGGTTGTAGACAAGGAGTGGATATAAGGCATAATATAAGAATATAAGAATATAAGGCATAATTTCAGTTGTTTCAAATTTTTTTGTTAGGTATATAATTCCACATGTGTTAATTCATAGTTTTGATGCCTTCAGTGTGAATGTACAATTTTCATAGTCATGAAAATACAGAAAAATCTTTAAATGAGAAGGTGTGTCCAAACTTTGGGTCTGTACTGTATATAACTCCTAAAGCATATCTCACAACATTTTAGTGAAGAAAAGAGGGGACATTGTGCAAAATTTAGGCCACGCCCCTGAATGACCACGCCCCCACCACACCCGTGACCACGCCTCTGACACACCCATTCCGTACTGCCGATCATGGTTTCAGAAACACTGCAGTAATCAAAAACAGAAGAAATAAATATTTATTTCCAATAAGTAATGAATTAGAGTACAAATGCAAACTTGGTAGCGTTACTTTTAAATAAGAATAGTTTTCAAGTGATGGCAGAAACTTCACTAAACAACGACGCTTGTTTCTTGGTGGAGAAATGAATGTCTTCAGTGTGTTGTCTACTCGCAGCTTCTCTACCAGCAATGTCAGGCACAGAATCGGTAACACTGCGACATTCGTCCACAAACGAAAAGAGAATGGTTCCAGCTTGAGTAAAATCATGAAAATTTATTCCAACTTACCCTCCGTCACATACAACTGATCTGACAGGCGCTTCTCTTTTACTTTCATTTCTCCTTCCTCACCAGATTGTGAGGAAACCCCCTCCCTCCAGGTAGTCTCCTGTCTCTTGAAGGTCTGTGAAACCTGATATCACAGTTGGATTTCAGAGCTTCAGGGGAGAGGATATAGCTGCACAGATCTCTCAGGCTCATTGTATGTGAATACGTCACATTCAGTAAGGTTGGTATTTTATGTTTTTATTCATCACAATAGTTTATTTAGCTTGTTTTATGAATGTATAGCACAAAATGTGAGGATATTTCATAGAAATAAGGGAGATTTTATAAAAGAAAGTGTGCTGCTCAGGCATATACAGTAGTTCCCTAACATATTCCTTCTCTTGCTTCAGATTATCTGCTGAAATGGAGAGGAAAATGTACAATTTATCCAAACAACTTGATGTTGAAGAAGTAACAAACATGCTGTTAGATGATAGAGACCTCACACTGAATGAGGATTTAGGAGAGGAAAGTGAGATTGATTCTCATGATGAGGTGGAAGAATGTGTCCTGGATTCTGAAACAGAGCAAGATGGTGACAGTGGTGAGGATGAAGAAGTTGGATCATATTATATTGGAAAAGATAAAAATACTAAATGGAACAAGAAGCCATTCCAGAAAAAACGTAGGGAACCTTTAAACATTATTACTCACCTTCCTGCAGTAATAGGAACTGCACGTAATGCAAAAACTGCAGTTGAATGCTGGAACAGTATATTTACAGATGACATTCTGGACTCTATTGTCACATATACCAACCAATATATAGACATTATAAAGGACAAGTACATCTGCAACAGAACCATCAAGCCCACAGATGAAATAGAACTGCGTGCTTTTTTTGGATTACTGTACCTTGCAGGAGCTTATAGGGCAAATAGACAAAGTTTGGAGGAACTTTGGGGTAAAGATGGGGATGGAGTTGAAAAATTTAGCCTTATGTCCATAAACAGATTCAAGATTCTAATTCGTTGCCTTCGGTTTGACATCAGAACTACCCGAACCGAACGCAAAACACATGACCGACTTGCTCCAATTCGTGATATATTTCAAAGATTTGTTGTAAACTGTAAACAAAGTTATTACCCTGGAGAGAATCTCACTATTGACGAAATGCTCCCTGGTTTTCGTGGTAGATGTGCCTTTCGTCAATATATTCCATCAAAGCCAAACAAATATGGAATAAAAATTTATGCCCTTGTTGATGCCAGTAAGACCTACACTTACAACCTGGAAGTTTATGCAGGAAAACAACCAGAAGGTCCTTACTGTGTGAGCAACAAACCCATTGATGTTGTAAAAAGACTGGCTGAACCCTTATTTGGATCGGGTCGCAATATTACAGCTGACAATTGGTTTACAAGTTGTGATCTGATTGATTATCTGAAAATTCAGAAGCTGTCATATGTGGGAACTGTAAGAAAAAACAAAAGGGAATTGCCGCCACAGTTTGTAAGTGTGAAAGAGAGACAACGGTACAGCAGTATGTTTGCATTCCATAATGGAAAGGCTTTGGTTTCCTATGTACCACATGCCAAAAAAATCGTACTTCTTCTATCAACACTTCATGATGATGCTGCCATCGATCCTGGGACTGGGGCAGAAAAAAACCCGGAGATAATTACATTTTACAATGCCACCAAAGGGGGTGTGGATACAGCAGATAAGATGTGCTCCACTTTCAACGTCAGCAGAAACATCAAACGCTGGCCAATGGTCATATTTTTTGCTATGTTGAATTTGGGTGGTATAAATTCACAAGTAATTTATCTTGAAAACAAGCTTGAACCACTCCGTAGACGATTGTATCTGAAAAAATTGGCCCATGAACTAGTACTTGGAGAGCTACGCAGGAGAAGCGTGAAAACAATCGGTATCCCCTCTCGCCTTCAAGTTCAGCTCAAAAGGTTCCGCCCAGAAGATGATGGTGAAAAGTCACCATCTACACCACCTCACAAAAGAAGGAGATGCACCACCTGCCAAACGGAAAGCGGAACCAGAAGGCTTTCAAATTATGAATGTCTCAAATGTCATAAAGCAATTTGCCTGACACATGCAAAAATGGTGTGTAATTCTTGCTATTTGCTCTGCAAGTGTGACTTTTCTGGGGAAACCTCAGCATCTACTTCTGATTGAATATGTTTTTAATAGTACTTAAGGTACCTTAAAATTAAGTTTGTGTTCAAAAATTTTCTTTGTACATTTTTTTGAGAGAGTCGAACTGGGGACTATTTGGCGGGAGTTTTGAAAAGTTTGTATTTCATAGTTATTAGTTTTATGTTAAGTAAATGTTTTTTTTTGCAACTGATTATGTGTAGTCTCTTTTATTACATCCCTATGAAGGTCACTGATCACTTTTAGAGCACTGAAATTGCAAACATTAGATATTATAGGTATTTTTCCAGCAGGCGCCTGACAGGCACATTGTATGTGAACTCGTTAGTCCGAATATTGTATGTGACGGAGGGTTAAAATGGAGAAACAACTCCTGGGACAGCACCATAGCACATGCGAGGTAGGCAACGCGTTTCGACCGACACAGCGGTCTTTGTCACAGCTCGCATGTGCTATGGTGCTGTCCCAGGAGTTGTTTCTCCACTTTAAAAGTTGGAATAAATTTTCATGATTTTACTGAAGCTGGAACCATTCTCTTTTCGTTTATGGAATCCTACGGCGTCTTGTCAGGACGAAGTTCCGGGCTTCTTGCAATGATCGGTGAGCTGGCTTTTGCCGTATATTCTGTTGACATTCGTCCACACCAGGCCCGGCTATACTACTACTAGCGTGTTCTGCACTAGATTCTCCTCTGCTGGATAAAGCCACAGCTGTCGCGGATTTAGCTTTTTTGAGCAGCTGTGAAGAAGGCTGCCATTTGTGACATGGCGTGCTGGAAGAAATATTAATTTTGCCGTCCAGTATAGCACCGAGTGTTTCTGACTGTAGTTACAGCCTCGTACACATTTGGGCCTGGCTGTTGTGAGTGGATTTTTTCCGCTGATTCGTGAGGATTTTGCGAACAATACTAAACAACCTTTCACATGAGGCATTGCTATGGGGAATAATAAGAATACATTTTACTAGCTTGCATAACACACTGTATTGAAATTGCCCAGTTATCGGATCCTTGATTTGTGACAATTGCTGCCAAAACTCATCAATTCTGTTGCCTCCCTTTACTAAAACATCACTGCTTTGATAGTCCCTGAACTCACTTAGCAGTTTGTCCGTTTCTTGGGCAGCAATTACATTTAGGAACCTGTTGACTACAGTCTGGATATCCTCAAAACTTGATGACCACCGCACATCTGGATTTATAAATGAAAGACTTTCAAGTACTGGGTCCCCAAGTGGCGTGGCCTTTTCCATATAGTCCAGAGCTTTACAATAAGTCAAGTCTCACTGGCAAATTGCTGGAACTTTGGGGTATCTATCAGGTTCTCTCTCCTGGAATAATTTCGTGTTTCAAACCCAATGAGAATATCCCTGTGGGAGAGCTGTACAGAAGAGTCAGAATACTCAACATCCAAAATGTTTCCAGCACTAGCAATGACGTTTGGCTGGACAAATCTGGGCAGAATATCTCTGTATAAGTGTAACATTGCAGGGTGCGAGTGATGAACTATTGGAGCTTCGGTCTGCAGAAGAACATTAAAGGAATTGAATACAGGAAGAACAGAGTGTAAAAATAAAAGGTGCACCTTTGTCATTGGATTTCGGATACTGGAAAGAATGCACTTTTCCGTAGCACCAAGTGAACAACTGTCTTCCTCAAATGTACTAAAAAAATATGGTCAATTAGAGAAAAAGAAGAGTAGAGCGCACTCACCGGAGTAAAAAACGTCAATCCTTTATTCGGACATATAAAAATTCAGCAGGGAGAACAGTGGAGACAGACGGACGACGGCCATTTCGTGCACAACTAGCACTTCAACGGGTCCTGACATTAACAGGAAACAGGGAGGGTTCTTTAACCTGTGCAGTTCTTATTACTCCTCCCAGTCCTTTAACGTCATAGCTGGTGCAATACCCATTTCTTCGAATAATTGTGAACATACATGATAAATACATTTAAAAACAATACTAATAAACACCTTTACACACTAGAACTTCAAATACTTATACTTTACACTCACAGAAATACTGACATGTCCAACTTTTCATTGAGACCAAGAGGTCCCAATGCGCCTGCACGCATTATCCATCTCGCCTCTCTCTGCAGCAGGAGGCGATGTAAATTTCCCCCTTGCTTAGGTAGGGAGACTTTTTCTAATCCCGCAAATCGCAGACCTTTGACATCACTGCCGTGCTGCTCTCTCATATGATTTATCAATCTGGGGACACCTTTTCCAGTACGAACAGAGGTAAGGTGTTCCCTCACTCTTGTGAAAAGGGGCCGAATCGTCTTACCAATATAGAACAAGCCGCATGGGCAAAAAATCTCATACACTATGTGGGTTGTTCTACATGAAATGAAATCACGTACTGTATGATGGATCGGGCCAATTTTGATCTTATTCCCTGTAAGATGGTATATACAAAAGTTACAGTGGCCGCACTTGAAATTCCCTTTGGGGACACTTTCACTTAGCCAATTCTCACAATTAGAAGTTACGCACTAGGCAATCCCTAATATTTTTACTCCTACGGCACGCAAATAAAGGACCCTTCTCTACCATATCCCTCAAATCACTATCCTGTCCTAAGATCTGCCAATTATTTCTAATGGCAGACCTTATTTGGGAATCCATAGGACCAAACTTGAAAGAAAATACACATTTTTTTCTCCTTTTTCTTTTTCCTAGGGGGCATATTATGAACTTCTGTATCTACTGCCCTTTTTAAGGCTTTGTCCAGAACGGATTGGGGATAACCACGTTTTTCAAATCTACCATAGAGTTCGTCAGATTTTTTTAAAACCTGCATCATGACTATTGGTTCTTTTTACCCTCAAGAATTGACTGTAGGGCAGGGCTTGTTTCGTATAAACCGGGTGTGCGCTATTGAAATGAAGAAGGGAATTAGATGCGGATTTTTTTCTGAAAATTTCTGTAACCATATCATTATCCTGTATACTCAATTTCACATCCAGAAAAGTCAATTCATTCCCTCCAAATTCAGACGTGAACTTCATGTTCATGGTGTTGGACGTCCCCAGGTGCTCCACAAAACGAGTGAAAGCCTCCTGGTTCCCGTCCCACACCATGAACATGTCATCCACGTATCTGACATAAAGTTTATTATGCATTAAAAATGGAGATGAATAAATATATTCCTCCTCGAATTTGGCCAGGAATAGATGAGCAAAGGTACATGCGAGGGGGGTACCCATGGCAGTACCCTCCGTCTGCCTGTACCATGAGTTGTCAAACTGGAACGCATTATGCTTGAGGATGAATGTCAAACCGTCACAAATGAAGGTAACCACATCTTATTCAGTAGGTGTATTTAACAATATTGTCCTAATAGCGTCAACACCAAGTTCTTGTGGAATTCTTGTGTAAAGGCTTTCAATGTCTATAGAAGTAAGACTGAAACTTTCTTGCCACTCAAAGCCTTTCAAAGCATTCAGAAAGTCCCCAGTGTCTTTTTACAAACGACGGAATGTCCTTCAACAGAGGACGTAGCAGCCAATCCAAGTAGGCAGAAAGGGGTTCTGTCAAAGCCCCCACCCCTGACAGGATGGGATGTCCAGGCGGCTGGTTTAAGGATTTGTGCAATTTGGGTATATGGTACCAGTGGGGCTTCCTAGGGAAGTCTGGAAACAATTTTTCCGCTTGTCTACTTGACAGGGTGCCTTTTTCTATGTGTGACCTTAACAAGGAATGTAGCCCATTTTTGGATTTCTCCGTTGGGTCCCCTTTTAATTTAATATGTGTCTTTATCTGACAACTGTCTTACAGCTTCCCTTGTGTAATAATCCCTTGATAGTAAAACTGTGTTGCCCCCCTTATCTGCAGCTCTCACTATTGTGTCTGATCACCCCTGTATCTCTTTAACCGCCCGGGACTGCGCTGGATATAAATTACTGGGAGATTTTTTATACAGTAATGCCTCTATATCTTTAATCACCTGGGTCTCAAAAATGTCTATGGGATTACCCGAGGAAATAGGTGGCACAAATGTGGACTTGACTCCCCCCACAAAAGGAGTGTACGATGTGTGAGAGGTGTATGCACAGGAGGTGGCCCCTATAGAAGAATCCGTGAGACTCAATAACAACCGTGCATCATCTTGTATATTAGCAAGTGAGTCCTCTGTTAGTATGAAGCCCATTGGGCCCACCTTACAAGGTACTTCACCTGGTGGGATAACTACTGGGGCTGCTACAGGTCGCTTGGAACTGGCAAAAAATTTATGTAAATGAATCTTCCTTATAGCTTTTTAAAGATCAATTTTAAAGTCAACAATGTCGAACTCCTCAGGTAGACAAAAATTTAACCCCTTGGATAGGACAGACAAGTGCGTTTCTTCCAAGACATGGTCCGTCAAATTTACAACCGTGTTATTGGGTGCATCTATTGTAACGGTCTCCACAATACTTACTTCCTTTTGAGGTTGTTTTTTTGCGCCATTTCTTCTACCCCCACGACGCATCCTGCGTCCAAAGGAGATGCCGTGTTGGATGCAGTTTGTGCTATAACTGATGTCCCGAGCATATTCCCTGATTCCTCCGTGGCCCTTGAGTCCGAGTCAGTGGTAAGATAATCTTTTTTTGTGGTTGTTTTTTCTTCAGGACTGTCCTTTTTTCTGATCACGTCTCTTCGGGAATCTGAAAGAATTTTGTGAATGACCACCTTTGTTCCACGAAAAATCTTGCCAGTGTCGAAATCACACTTATCGCGAATAAACTTATCGCGTTTTCTTTGTTTTATTTCATTTTGTAAAATCACAAGTTTCATATCCAACTTTTTATCAATGGCTGACCACTGGCTTTCTGATAGCCGCGTTTTTAGTTCGTCTTTTGTTTTCCCCAATTCCATCTTGGTGGCTTCATAATTAACAATATTTTGTTTAAGAACAAGCTGCAGCAGGTCCTGTGAACAGCGTAATAAGATTTTTTCCCATTCCTTTATAAAAGATTCATTGTCCTTGAACTGAGCCAACTCCTTCATGACTCGAAGTCCACGCGGTACTCTTCCGCAATCTATACAGGATTTAAGGGAATTGTTAGTCCAAAAAAGATTAACTTCTCTGTCCGCAATGGAAAATAATTTGTGCTCCAGTGTTTTGGTGTTTAAAGAAAAAATGTCCTCATGCAACTCACACTCCGAAAAATACGAGTCCACATTTTCTCTTCCTGCTAAAAGTCCATGTGACAGGGGTACGGCTTCAGACTCCATACTCAGGAATCCCAGCTGAAAAAATATGACTTGAGAGCATCCCAATTAAATAAGGTTCTTTCACCAGACTTCTCAAGTGACAGCCAACGAGTTTTCACATGCTTCAGTAGATTTTGAACCCCAGTGTTACAAAATGCCATGTATTCCTGTAAGGCATTTACCCCTTTTGAACTTTTTTGAAAATGAAAGTAAATGTCAACAATAAGGTTTTCCACACTTATTGACAAAGGTTTTGCTGCATGTTCAGCCATTAGATGGACCAGGTGGCAGGGACAGCCAACAACGCTGAGCGCTTCTTATTCTTGACAACACACTATTATGTTTTCCCTGCGTGTTAGCAGCATTATCAGCTGAATATGTTTCACACATATTCCAGTCTACATTATGTTTTTTTTAACATGGTATCTACAGCGTTATAAAGGTCTAGGGCTTTACCAGATGGGCATGACACCATGTCTAAAAATTCTGTTACAATTAGTCCTGTTTTTCGATGTTCATAAGTGATAAGTACAGGAAAGTATGTCTCAAATTCATCAGAACTGGCATCCAGTGAGATGCCAAAATATTTTTTCTGTTCTTGGATGACATCTCTAACATTTTGGAGAGCCTCTGGAGCTATAGCACCTTGAATAATATGGGTGGTCTTTGTTGCTGCACACGCATATCTATCAGCAATCTTTGAGACCGGAAACATCCTCCTCACTAAAGGCCATGCATGGTCACTTGTTGCTAATGAGATATTATGCTCAACCAAAAAAACAGTAAATAACACTTCTGCTTTCATGATATTTTCTTTGGCGCAGCTTCACTCCCACTGGGGAACAACGGGGTTTCTAATTGCATCAGGGTGGATTTGATTTAAATCTAACTGATTTAAATCACTAGTCAGGCTTGATTTAAATCAGTGATTTAAATCAAAGTTTCTACCTAAACTAGTTCTTGCTACTTTAACATGCAAGTAGATGAAGATTTTTAGAATCACTTTTTATATTACTTTTTTTTCTCCCCAGTTTAATGGGTTAATCATTCATATTTGGACACCACTGTTCTGTTGTACTTAGGAAGGAGAAAAATAATCCTGACCTTAATAACAATTTAAATAATTTATTCAACTGAAACAATAACAACATTACAGCATAAGTTATTTGCTTAAACAAACATCCATGTTTGTTAACTAATTTGGCTAAACAAAATATATATATATATATATATTATAAGAAACTTAGACTGTCAGCCCAGCCGACACATGAAAAACTTAAATACTACTGTCCCTGCTGTCCTCTGTAGCTCACTTGTCGTCATCTTCATCATCATCTTCTTCTTTGTTCCTATTTATAATCTGGAAAAGAAAAACAAGCTTTCCTGCTTTATTGGGTCCCAACCGATTTCTCAATTTAGAATTAATGAGTCCAAAGGAAGAGAATATTCTTTCAACGCCTGCAGAAGAAGCTACTGCTGTTAAAAGTGAAATCATTACTTCCACCAGTGACTTCCACCAGTTTACTGGTGTGACCTTCCTTTAAAATATCTTCAGCAAACATATATTTCTTGAATGGTTCCCCCTTAGCTCTGAAGTTTATTATAGTTGGCATTAAAGATGGATGATTGCTGGATACCCATGTCATAGCTAACTCCTCTTCCTCAGCACTTAGGTTTTGACCCTGATATTGGATATTGACAATATTTGCCAAAAAATGAGCTGGAGTCAGTGCTTGTCCCATTCGTTTGTTTACTGCTTGTAATTTAATTCTGTCCATGTGTAGTTCTGTTTTTAAGTGTTCACTCAGTTCCTTCCAAATTTCAACAGCATCCGCAATAAAACAGCTATTTTTCTGTATTTTGTTTAAAGCTTGAGAGATGGGTTTCAGGAAGCTCAGCATATGTTCAACATTTCTCTTAAGCCCAATGTTGAGGATTTTGGCCGTGACAGTGCCATCTATTTTATCTCGATTTTCTTCACAAAGTGTCATGAGAATAGGCCAGTTTTTGATATACTGCTCAAAACAGTCCACCACAGAGTTCCATCTAACATCTTGTGGGAGCGTTAGCTTGGTTCCACCCATCCTTTTAAGAGCTGCTGCAGCAAAATGATGATTATGGAAGTATTTAGCAATTTCAACAACATTAGCCTTTATTTCTGGAACACTTAAGTCTTTGGCTAAGAGGTGCAGCAAATGAGCACTGCAACCATATGTTATTAGCAGCTTTGTATTCCCTCCCTGCTCTTCTAAATCTCTTCTCATCTTGGATACGTTTGCAGCATTGTCAGTGACCAAACTGCGTACTAGACATTTGAATTTTTGTTCATATGTCGTTATAGCTTTTATTGCCACTTCTTGTAAGTATTCTGTTGTGTGTGCATTTCCTGACGTATCAGTTGTTTGTGCAAGGAAGACTTTACCTTCTTCTGTTGTTATACAAGCACATACAATAGGATCATTGTGGACATTACTCCACCCATCAATACTTAGGTTAACAATTTTACCCTCCAGAGCTGTTGCACATTGCTCCATTTCTCTGTCATACACTTGATCCAGCAGTTTCCCTGCAACATCAGCTCTGCTGGGTGGACTGTATCCTGGTCTCAGTGACTGAACCATATTAATGAAATATGGGTTCTCAGTCAGACGGAAAGTAGAGTTCGTTGCATAAATAAACTGGGCAATTTTTTCATAAATCAACTCTTTTTCTAATCTGCTAGTTCTTATCACAAACCTATCTATGGTGGTTCCAGGAGCTAAAGGTTTTTTCTTCCTTTTGGGTGATGGTGATATGTGGCTGTGGGTGTCTGATGATGATGCTGCTGTTAATGAAGCACTATCCTGGATGGATAACTCTGAAACTGTAGAACAGGATGATGGTGATCTTGGAGGTGGATAGTTTCCAGAATCCATGAATTCCCCTAAACAAAAAAAGTCAATGCTGTTATTTTATTGTTTATACAATTTCTGCTTATTGTACACAACACATCACTGCCCCTGCCCCAAAAGGAATATTTGTTTTTCTTCACAACTGTACCAAATGACAGTAACATGCAGTAATAATAAGAAATATAATTTTTCTCACACATGACAGTTCAGTCTTTAGAAATAGGATTCAATAAAAATGTTTACCAACCTGAAGATCCTGCCTGTTCAGAAGTGTTTGTTTGGTCATCTTCATCACCGCACTTCTCATGATGTTGCCTCATTCGCGCCACCAGGCCTTGCATCTCTTTGTTGCATCATTTGCATTTTGCACGCATGCCTGCCTTACCGATAGGCGAAGGAGCTTCATTAAAATATTCCCAAACTGGGTCTCTTTTACGGCCTGCTGCCATTACAAGGAAAGAATGTAATAAACCTCAGATCGTACACACAAACAGATCCAGACTTGTCTGTCTGTGGCTATGCTGCAGTATTGTGCCCAAAGTTTCACTTTCATTTTCTTGTCTGCTTGCCCTTCCTCCTCCTCACACTTAGATTCACATTCTTGTGTTGTGCAGATCTATTCCACTCCAAACAATCAGAAACATATTGTCTAACTTCTTGGACTTGGCACTGAAGGGGTTGATTCTGTATTCATAGGTTTGTAGAACAATAGGATTAAGGTCTTTTTCTCAACTCTGTTCATGTTGTAACATTTTTGCCGTGAAGAAGAGGCTGGGACCTCTGCGGAGTCAAATTCAGTTTTGAGAACTGCGTAAGTAAAGCGAGCGTCTGTGATAATATAGGAGAGAAACTGCCCACTAATCCTACAGAAACCTCTGGAAGAGCATGGCATTGTGAATGTTACACATATACAGCCTTTATTCTACTGAGTTAACAACTCAGCTTTATCTCATGATGGAAGAACCAGGTAAAATATTTTCCTCAAAATGCAGTTTATTGAAAAAAATCCGATTTAAATAAAAAAAAATCCGATTTTTTTTTTCTCTAGTAACCCCCCACGACAGCACACCTGGAGGATGTTACCCCTTTCCTAATAGGGACAGGAAATGACAAGAGGTTAAATAACCCCTCCCTCATCCTCCCCTTAGTTTTTTTTCCTGTCCCTACTAGGGATGAAGAGGTCATCCCAGGTGTGCTGTGCCGGCAGCGGTCACCAGGGAGAAACAGATTCTATGCCGGGCAGCTGGGGAGCAGACTTACCTCTCTTCCCCGAGCGCTGCTCCCGTCTCTCCAGGACTCGGGACTTCTGCCACCAGTCCGCACCGACAAGGCAAGGTCTGGGCGGCATTCTTCGGCTGGAGGCCTCCCTGAGCTCTCCAGCCCCTCTCCTCCTCCAGCGCTGTGCGCGCGATGAGGGCTTCCGGTCTGAAGCCGGCGGCAGGAAGTGACGTCAGACGCCGGCCGGCTTCAGTACTCAGGAGGCTCCTTTGCGTTCCACGCTGGAATGCATGTCAGTTAGCGTGGATATCGGCGGTCTTTCTCCCCCCACATCCGGACATTGGAGGAGGAGGTCCTCTCACAGGAGGACAGGTGCTGTGTCCGGTTGCCTATTTAAGAGCCCCGGACAAGAAGACGTCTAAGGTAAGACCACAGTGTGGTGAAAATCATGGAGACGTCTGCCTCGCGCTCTGCTCTTGCAGATCCCAGCACCATCCCGGCCCCAGTAAGTAATCTGGCCCAGGGTGTCCATTCCCTGATGTTGGTTGTAGTCTTATGATTCCTTCTCCCCTTCCTTTTTAGGGGGACAAGGAACCCACATCAGGAAGCAAAACAAAAACTACCCGCAAATGCGCAGTTTGTATGAAGAAGCTGTCCTCTTCATACAAGAAATCATTGTGCAAAGAATGCACAGACAAAATAATCAGAGAGGAACAGCCATCCCTGATAGAAGAGATTAAAACCTTAATCCAGCAGGAGATTAAAACATCTCTGGCCACTCTTTCCCAGCCTACACCATCTCCTAGTGCCCCTCCTGAGGCTAAGAAAAGGAAACTTAATCCACAGGAGGAAGAGCAGGAGGACTCTCAAGGAGAGACGTCGGATGAACCCCCAGAGGAGGGTGAATTATCCCTGGACTCTGAAACTGTCCAGCAAGAGAGATACTACTTCTCTTCATCTGATATTGAAGAACTCCTTACGGCTGTAAGGAAAACTATGGAGGTTGAGGAAGAGAAGACGGCCCAGTCAGTGCAAGAAGAGATGTTTGGAGGACTTCGTTCTAGGAAGCGTCAGGTGTTTCCTATTCACCAAAACATCCGGGATTTAGTTCTGGACGAGTGGGAATCCCCAGAAAAGAAGCTGACTACTCCAGCAGAAATTAAAGACAGATTTCCTGTGGATGCCGAGACAGCGTCATGCTTGTCTGAAGTTCCAAAAGTGGACGTCCAGATTGGCAGAGTAGCCAAAAAGACCACGCTACCATTCGAGGATGCCTCCCAACTGAGAGACCCTCTGGAACGTAAGATGGACGGACTACTAAGGAAGTCGTGGGAAACGTCAGCGTCTTTACTGAACATCAATTCAGTATCCACCTGCGTGGCTAGATCGATGCATCGCTGGCTGGGGCAGCTAGAGGAGCACTTGTCCTCAGGTACCCCGAGAGAAGATATTCTAGCCTCCTTGCCTATCTTCCAGAAAGCAACAGGCTTTTTAGCAGATGCTTCCGCAGAATCCGTGAGAGTGACGGCGAGATCATCCACACTGTCAAACTCGGTAAGGCGTGCACTCTGGCTAAGATCCTGGTCTGGGGATATGACTTCCAAGATGAGGCTGTGTTCTATTCCTTTTAAAGGAAAGTATATGTTTGGACCAGCCTTGGATGACCTTTTGGAGAAGGCTTCAGACAAGAAAAAGACCTTACCAGAACCTAGAAACCCTAGGAAAAGACCCTTCCGCGCTCAGCAGGAGCATACTCCTCAATACAGAGGAAAGGGTAAAACAGGTCGCTGGAGCTATCCGAAAGGAGGGAAGGACAGGAATCTTTTTCTTTCACAACCCCAAAACCAGAGAAAGCAATGACGCCGTCATAGTGGGGGGTCGGATTTCGAACTTCCTCCCAGTCTGGCAAGAGATCGGTGTGGATCAGTGGACCTTAAGATTGGTCAAAGAGGGGATGAAAATAGAGTTTACATCATATCCCCAAAAAAGAATGAAAACTACAACGTTATCAACACCGAAGCTACAGTCCACCCTGATAACTGGGATAGAAGATCTCTTAATCAACAATGTGATCTCCACAGTCCCAAAAGACGAAAGAAACAAGGGCCATTATTCCAGCCTATTTCTGATAAGGAAACCAAACGGAACCCATCGGATGATAATCAATCTGAAACCGCTGAATCAATATGTAACCTACAGAAGATTCAGAATGGAGTCCGTCAGATCGACAGTACCCTTAATAGGGCAAGACTTCGTCATGGCAACCATCGACTTACAGGACGCATATTATCACGTCCCAGTCCATCCAACCTATCGGAAATTTCTAAGGTTTGAAGTCACTAGAGGAGAAGTTATAGACCACTTCCAGTTCAATGTCCTCCCATTCGGACTATCATCAGCTCCAAGGATCTTTACAAAGGTCATGTCCGACGTGATGGCGTACATCAGAAGTCGGCGGATATGCATAATCCCATACCTCGACGACCTCTTGGTAGTGGCTCCCACGGTTCCAATTCTACAGGAACATCTTCAAACAACAGTCCAGATCCTGTCATCCCTGGGTTGGGTGATAAACCCCAAAAAATCGGATATGGTTCCGTCCACAACGAAGATCTTTTTAGGGGTCTTATTAGACTCCCACAGACAAACATCTTTGTTGCCCGAACAAAAACGGTCCCTGCTTACATCAAGGATAAGAACATTGCGGGACAAGAAGAGAGTATCTCTAAGATGGGCCATGTCGGTTCTAGGTACCATGACATCTTGCATCCAGATGGTGGCATGGGCTCAAGCCCACACCAGGATACTTCAGACACATATTCTGTCAAGCTGGGACGGATCCCCAGGTTCTCTAGACAAAAAGATCCGGATACCACCGCATGTAAAGTCCTCATTAACATGGTGGCTACAAAAAGAGAACTTAATGAGAGGAGTTCCCTGGTTGCAGGTACCAGCAGTGACCATAACAGTAGATGCCAGTGGAAAAGGTTGGGGAGCTATGGTAGACCAGCACATATTCCAGGGATTCTGGTCAGCCGAAATAGCACAACAATCCTCGAATTTCAAAGAGCTAAAAGCAGTAGAAGAAGTTCTCAAAGCGGCGGTAACTCTTGTACAAAATTCCCACTTAAAAATATACTCAGACAACATGACAACAGATCTAAAAAGAATATCCGCAAGAATATTTTCGTGGGCCGAAGAACATGTTCTCTCCATATCCGCCCTACACATAAAAGGGGAGATAAACGTACAAGCCGACCTCCTGAGCAGAACAGAGGTCCATCCAGGAGAATGGAGCCTAAACCCAGAAGTCTTTCAGATACTAGTCAAAAGATGGGGACAGCCAGAAGTGGACTTGTTCGCGAACAGTCAGAACGCAAAGGTAGACCAGTTCTTCTCGCTAGATCCGATGAATCCGGGGTTAGCTGTGGACGCATTGGTCCAGCCATGGACATTCTCGCTAGCATACGCTTTCCCGCCATTGCCGGTCCTACCAAAAGTCCTGCAGAAAATAAGGGCAGAAAAACACAAAGTGATCCTAGTGGCTCCACTTTGGCCCAAAAGAGGTTGGTTTGGGGCCCTCATCAGTCTAAAGATAGATGGGCCAATAGCACTTCCACCGGTCAAAGACCTTCTCTACCAGGGGCCAATACTGCATCCAGATCCCGAGAGGCTACACCTAAATGCCTGGCTTCTGAATTCTCAATTCTGAGAACTAGAGTACTATCAAAGAGGGTAATTGAAACATTACAAAAAAGTCGCAAAACGGTTACTAATTCTATTTACCAAAAGATCTGGAAGACGTTCATCACATGGTGTGCTCCTGAGCAACCTAACCCAGATAAACCAAACCTAGCCAAGATCCTGGATTTTCTACAAGATGGGCTGGAGAAGGGTCTCAGACCCAGCACCCTCAAGGTACAAGTGGCAGCCTTGAGCGCTTATTTTGACCAGTCTTTAGCCAACCATAGATGGGTAAGAAGATTCATGACGGCGGCATCCCGCATATCTCCAAGACCCATAAATATAGTTCCATCCTGGGACCTGAATATAGTCCTGAAAGGACTTACATTGCCACCATTTGAACCCTTATCTTCCATAACCATGGATAAACTCGCTTGGAAAACCACCTTCCTGGTAGCTATAACAACAGCCAGAAGAGTGGGTGAACTACAAGCCCTGTCAATCAACGAGCCCTACATGAAGATTCTTCAGGACAGGCTTATCCTACGATTAGACCCATCCTTTCTCCCAAAGGTCGTCTCCGATTTCCACAAATCGCAGGAGATAATTCTTCCATCATTCTATCAAGAACCAAAGAATGAGGAAGAGGAACATTTCCATACTTTGGATGTTCAAAGAATGGTACTCTATTATCTTCATGCATCAGAAAAGATTAGGAAAGATCAAAATCTGTTTATTCATCTTCTCGGCCAGAATAAGGGGAAGAAGACTTCCAGATCCACAATTGCAAATTGGATCAAAAGAGCAATCCTGGAGGCTTATCAAAATCAAGGCCTTCCACCACCAGGAAAGCTTACAGCCCATTCTACTAGAGCAACAGCTGTCTCCTGGGCCGAGAAAGCCAGTGCTTCCATCGAGCAAATATGCAGAGCGGCTATATGGTCCTCGGTCCATACGTTCTCCAAACATTACAGGCTTGACCTGATGTCAAAAGAAGACTTAGCCTTCGGAGAAAAAGTCCTTAGTGCTGTAGTCCCTCCCTAAAAATTACTCTTGGGTACTGCTCCAGGTGTGCTGTCGTGGGGGGTTACTAGAGAAAATAGAATTATTCTTACCGTTAATTCGGTTTCTAGTAACCCACCACGACAGCAGGAGTAATCCCTCCCTTTGCTTAATATACGTTCTGAAAAGAATAAATATAATTTGAAGCATTCATTCTCCTGTGGTCCTTTATAATAACACTGAGGGGAGGATGAGGGAGGGGTTATTTAACCTCTTGTCATTTCCTGTCCCTATTAGGAAAGGGGTAACATCCTCCAGGTGTGCTGTCGTGGTGGGTTACTAGAAACCGAATTAACGGTAAGAATAATTCTATTTTTTTATTTTTTTTAAAAAAACATTGATTTTTATCCACCCTGCCATGAAGTAACTCTGTCCTGTTTCTCACGAAGATAACATTTTGTTATTCAACTAGGCTATGGTTTATAATTGGTATAAAGACCTTGAGTGTTCTAACTCGAGCCAGGGAGGGGACTCGGGAGTGTATCGCTAGATAAGACTTTGAGGCACCTGGTAATACATTTTTTATGCCAAAAAGACACGACCATATATGTAGTTTCCGTTTTTTCCTGTATCTTTATGGGTTAAGAACTATGAGCGTGTTCTTATGCTGATTGGTGGAAGTAGAATTTGCTAATATGATAAAACTGCAACACAATAAACGGGGGCCCAAAGATCTGCTCGATTCCCCCATACAGAGACATGAGTCTCCGTCTGGTCATTTTCAGTTGCCGGCAACGCCCTGTAGATTAATTTGGAAATCACTGAGTCAACCGTGAAGGATTAATTTACATCCTCCCTCAACAAAATCACTTCTCTACTTTTTTTTTTTTGTTTTTCAGAAAAGTTCTCAATTTCTCTTTCAGTTTATGGGTGGGATTCTTAGCCAAAGGATACCAAGTCTGTTTATCGTTAGTTGAGAGGGCTTCCCTGATATAGTAATCTTTGTCTAATAACACTATATTCCCCTTTGTCAGCTTTGCGTATTTCTACATCTTCCCATTTCTGAATCTCACGTAAAGCTTTAAATTCTCTATCTGACAGGTTGTTAATAAGTGACTGATAATACAGCGCTTCACGGTCTTTAATTACTAAATCCTGAAACAGGTCTATTACATTACCAGGGGATATAGGAGGCATAAAACTCGATCTCACTCCCCCTACAAAAGGTTTCACACATTCGATGGTAGAATCCTTTTCATTAAAATCAAAATTAGGACTGTTCTGAAATGCTCATTAATGTAACCACATCTCTGATATGATCTGCATCACCCATGGGACCCACCATAAATCCTAATGGACCTATTGCTACCGGCCTTACAGGTGAAAAATTGATTTTTGCTAGAATTTGCAAATGATTTATGCAGATGTGTTTTTCTAACTTCCTTAAATAACTCTATTTTCAAATCGGTCAAATCAAACTGTTCAGGTACGCAAAAATTCAAACCCTTAGACAAAATGGATATATGATCGGCTATTAAAGCTCTTTAAGACAAGTTGACTATTTGTAAGTCGTCATTGATGGTAACGGTTTCCTCCACTGGATCAATATTGAAGTAATTCCATAGAAAAAATAAAAGGAAGAAAAGAGAGCACTCACCGACTGCTGTGATCGTCCTTACTTTATTGTGGCTGTGACATACACATATCAAACAGGCGGCAGGGAGAAAATGTGGTTCCTAAAGACCAATATTGAAGGTTCTTCCTTCCTCCAAGCAATGTTTTTGGGTTTTCGCGTTTGACTTATGCTTTCTGCCCCCTCTTCTTGTCTTCTTCCTAAAGGGAGAGCTGGCCCTGCGTTATCTGATGTAACATCTGAATGATCCTCAATAACGCGAGTCAGTCCGTGACCAAACCGTCCCAGATAGGTTTTTTTCTTTCTATATCTAGACGTGCGATTTCTGTTGACGAGCGCATGCTTTTTAGAAGAGTTCCAGGAAAAAACATGATCTGTCTGTCATTTGTATCTCCCAAAATTTTTTCTTTTTTTTAGTGTCCATTTGAACTAGGATCAGCTTTCTTTCCAACTTCAAGAATTTTTTATTTTGATCCTCGCTGAGACGAGATGATTCATTTTTAGCCTTTTCTAATTGTTCAAACAGGCAGCAATGTTCTTTTTCGTTTAAAATAACTCAAATTGCGAAAGACCTTTTACCTTTTGCCTCTCATCCCGAATATAAGAAAATCAATTCCAATGTGACTACATACAGTTAGGGCCAGAAATATTTGGACAGTGACACAATTTTCGCGAGTTGGGCTCTGCATGCCACCACATTGGATTTGAAATTAAACCTCTACAACAGAATTCAAGTGCAGATTGTAACGTTTAATTTGATGGGTTGAACAAAAATATCTGATAGAAAATGTAGGAATTGTACACATTTCTTTACAAACACTCCACATTTTAGGAGGTCAAAAGTAATTGGACAAATAAACATAACCCAAACAAAATATTTTTATTTTCAATATTTTGTTGCAAATCCTTTGGAGGCAATCACTGCCTTAAGTCTGGAACCCATGGACATCACCAAACGCTGGGTTTCCTCCTTCTTAATGCTTTGCCAGGCCTTTACAGCCGCAGCCTTCAGGTCTTGCTTGTTTGTGGGTCTTTCCGTCTTAAGTCTGGATTTGAGCAAGTGAAATGCATGCTCAATTGGGTTTAGATCTGGAGATTGACTTGGCCATTGCAGAATGTTCCACTTTTTGGCACTCATGAACTCCTGGGTAGCTTTGGCTGTATGCTTTGGGTCATTGTCCATCTGTACTATGAAGCGCCGTCCAATCAACTTTGCAGCATTTGGCTGAATCTGGGCTGAAAGTATATCCCGGTACACTTCAGAATTCATCCGGCTACTCTTGTCTGCTCTTATGTCATCAATAAACACAAGTGACCCAGTGCCATTGAAAGCCATGCATGCCCATGCCATCACGTTGCCTCCACCATGTTTTACAGAGGATGTGGTGTGCCTTGGATCATGTGCCGTTCCCTTTCTTCTCCAAACTTTTTTCTTCCCATCATTCTGGTACAGGTTGATCTTTGTCTCATCTGTCCATAGAATACTTTTCCAGAACTGAGCTGGCTTCTTGAGGTGTTTTTCTGCAAATTTAACTCTGGCCTGTCTATTTTTGGTATTGATGAATGGTTTGCATCTAGATGTGAACCCTTTGTATTTACTGTCATGGAGTCTTCTCTTTACTGTTGACTTAGAGACAGATACACCTACTTCACTGAGAGTGTTCTGGACTTCAGTTGATGTTGTGAACGGGTTCTTCTTCACCAAATTAAGTATGCGGCGATCATCCACCACTGTTGTCATCCGTGGACGCCCAGGCCTTTTTGAGTTCCCAAGCTCACCAGTCAATTCCTTTTTTCTCAGAATGTACCCAACTGTTGATTTTGCTACTCCAAGCATGTCTGCTATCTCTCTGATGGATTTTTTCTTTTTTTTCAGCCTCAGGATGTTCTGCTTCACCTCAATTGAGAGTTCCTTTGACCGCATGTTGTCTGCTCACAGCAACAGCTTCCAAATGCAAAACCACACACCTGGAATCGACCCCTGACCTTTTAACTACTTCATTGATTACAGGTTAACGAGGGAGACGCCTTCAGAGTTAATTGCAGCCCTTAGAGTCCATTGTCCAATTACTTTTGGTCCCTTGAAAAAGAGGACGCTATGCATTACAGAGCTATGATTCCTAAACCCTTTCTCCGATTTGGATGTGGAAACTATCATATTGCAGCTGGGAGTGTGCACTTTCAGCCCATATTATATATAATTGTATTTCTGAACATGTTTTTGTAAACAGCTAAAATAACAAAACTTGTGTCACTGTCCAAATATTTCTGGCCCTAACTGTACATAATGCAGTTGGGTCATGAAACGATTTTGAGAAAATCTAAAAAATGACAAAGGGATAGAGATGATTATAGAAATAAATCAAATAAATCTGATTCAAATAATAATTTTAAGGATATAGAAATAAAAAAGGAAGCGGTTACTGAAAATCAAAGTGAAAAGGTAATATCGGATAAAAAAAGAAAAAACAGTGGGATGAAAAATAATGATGGCGGTAGTATGTGTGTGTGTGTATATATTATATGTGTATATATATATATATATATGTGTTTTTATATATATATCATATCACTTTTAGGGCTTGAAAATGGCCCATATGCCAACAAGCAAAAACAATCCAGCTCCAGAATATATATGTAAGACAGGAGAAATTTAGGAGCAATCCGGTATAACATTTAGAAAAAAAAATTTTATTCACAAAAAGTCACAAAATTCAATACTAAATGAAAACAATCATAAATAATCAAGTCACAAGATTAAACGCAGGAAAGCATGCCATATAAAAAGAGGACTCCAATAAATATACCTAACCCATTTGTGCAAATATTACATTCAGTAAGGTGCAAGTGCAGTCATCAGTAGCACATCAATGGCCAGCTACATTACCCTGCAGTAGTTTGTCAACACATTCAATCGTATAAACATCATTTATTAAACAGCAGGGAACACATGGTGCTTACCAAGGGCAGGGATAAAGGAGTCCTAGACCGGGTGTGGAAACCCCAGCAGTCCCCGACGCGCATTTCATGGGTAACTAGACCCGCTTTCTCAAGGGGAATAACGGCATTTAATGATCAGGACCTTTTATGAGACTCTGACCCTGCACGTGATCAGTAGCCAGCCAATCATAGCGGGAATACTGGCGCATGTGCACCGATAGTGCGGGGCCCCGGCAATGAAGCAGCGTGTCAGCGTCATCACGTGCGCCCAGGGAGGAGGAGCAATCCCTGCTCGCACAGACAAGGCGAAAGATGCGCCGCTGCGTGTCAGAAATCCCGGACCACGGCGCGCATGTGCACCACCGCTGTATCACCAATGGGTCGTCGGTGTACTAGAAAAGAATGCCCCACAATTGATCTCACCTGAATGGCCATCAGTGAATATATCAAAAGTAAGCAATATCATGATGACATATCAGTATAGGATATATTAGAAAGAGACAGATTAAACATAATATCCTATATCAGTCCAATTTTATACACATTTGTCCAAATCTTTCTTTCCGATATTGAATCTTGTGCATCATGCATGCTTTCGCAATCTGTTGACAGTTTTGGTGCTAAAAGGATCACTAGCAGGTACAAATGGGTCATATTTGATGTCTTTTAAAAAAAAAAAATAAGAAAATATCAGAAAGATAAAAAACATATATATAGATAAGAACAGAAAATGCGGCAGCACTCACCCATCTGTGGTCCAATTCTTTATTCATAACATGAAAAAATACAGCCTTGCGGTCCGAGGGAGTGCAGATGGACGGGAGGTGAGTAGGTGAATGACGACGGCCGTTTCGCGCTGATCCAAGCGCTTCTACGGGTCTGGAAGCAGGGGAAGTGACGCCGGCTTAAAACAGGTGAGTGAGAGTAACCCGCCCCCACCCCGCCGCACGCCCACGACCCCTGTACCAATGAAAACAGGTGCATAACAAACTACACATAATTTGTTAAAAGCAAAATCCCTGGAAAACGAACTTTAGGACGAACCTCAACAAGACCAGGCGATCAGGGAAACTGAGCCTACGGTCTGAACGCATAATCCACCCTATCAGAATTGTATTAAAGTAGACGAAAATCAATTTAAGCCAGAGAAAGCCTATTGCAAGGGCATATTACAGCTCTTCCTACTCACGGTGACAGACTATTCCATGGAAAAAGAAAACCGAAAACAAAGAGAGGAAAAACTAATGGGGAGAGAGGAAAAAAAGCAGAAATAAGCAAAAATAATAGGGAAAGAGAAAAAAAAAGGAGAAAAAATCATCAAAACTCATGCAGCATAACCAACAGAGGGGGCTATAAAAATACAGACATGTCAATTCTGTCAATGAAGCCAGCGGGACCAGTGGCGTTAATGCGCATGATCCACCGCGCTTCTGCCCTCAATAGCAATTTATGTAGATCCCCGCCCTCCCGCTGGTAACACAACCCGTTCTATGCCAGCAAATGTGAGAATATCCGATTTACCCTCATGCATTTCCCTTACATGATTGATAAGTCTGGGAACGCCTTTCCCCGTCTGAATGGAACGGACATGTTCCCTAAATCGCACGTTCATCTGGCGTATCGTTTTGCCTATATAAAACATTCTACAAGGACAAAAAATGACATACACTACATAATCAGTCTTACAGGAAATAAACTGACTTATCGTGTGTCTAATAGGGCCTATACTCATACTCCGTCCAATAACATGGCGTGCGCAAAAGTGACAATGACCGCAACGGTAATTACCTCTAAGGGTCGACCGCTCCAACCAATTCCCCTGAGTTCCTAACAACCGATTGCGAACCAGAATGTCCCTAACCCGTGTGCTCCTCCTATTAGAGATCAACGGACCCCCTGATGCCTTACCTGAGAGGTCCCTGTCCCTTTCTAGAACATGCCAATGGCGTCTTATCGACGCACGAATCTCCTGGTCCAGCGGACAATACTTAAAGCAGAAGGTGAAACGTGGTTCAACTAGACTCTGCTCTCCTCTATTCTGCTTTTCAGTAGTAGAACCCACCCTATTCATGGCTGTATCCAGCAGGGTTTTTGGATATCCCCTCTCACCTAAACGTTGGCAAAGTTCACCAGCTTGCTGTGTAAACCCCCTCTGCGTGTTGTTCACCCTCCGCGTACGTAGTAATTGACTATTGGGGAGAGAACGTTTGACATGCGCCGGATGGAAGCTATTAAAATGCAGAATGGCATTGGTGGCAGTGGGCTTACGATAGATAGATGTACAAATATTGCCCTCCTCGATCGTGACCAGCACGTCCAGGAATTCTAAACGACATCCCCCAAACACTGAGGTAAACGACATACCCATCTGATTAGTGGTGTTCAGATAATTGACGAAACCTTCAAAATCCTCCTCCGTGCTGTCCCACACCAGGAACACGTCATCGACATATCTAAAAAATAATCTAATGTGCTTAAGGAAGGCATTACTGTCCGAATACACATAATCCTCCTCAAACACGGCCAAAAAAAGGTTGCCGAAAGTGCATGCGACCGGGATCCCCATGGCAGTCCCAGTGGTCTGATGATACCATGTATCCAAAAACGTAAAAGCGTTATGGGCAAGTACAAAACTCAACCCATCGCATACAAAATCGACAAAGGCCCGGCTCCTATCAGTAGTGCATAAAACACGCCTGATGCAGTCGACCCCAAGCGATTGTGGGATACTGGTATATAGGTTAGCCACGTCTATGGACGCCAAGGAGAACCCCGGCCGCCATGCAAAATCCCGAATATGTTGCAAAAAAGACTTGGTGTCCCGGGTGTTGTGGGCAGAAGCGCGGTGGATCATGCGCACTAACGCCACTGGTCCCGCTGGCTTCAATGACAGAATTGACATGTCTGTATTTTTATAGCCCCCTCTGTTGGTTATGCTGCATGAGTTTTGATGATTTTTTCTCCTTTTTTTTCTCTTTCCCTATTATTTTTGCTTATTTCTGCTTTTTTTCCTCTCTCCCCATTAGTTTTTCCTCTCTTTGTTTTCTGTTTTCTTTTTCCATGGAATAGTCTGTCACCGTGAGTAGGAAGAGCTGTAATATGCCCTTGCAATAGGCTTTCTCTGGCTTAAATTGATTTTCGTCTACTTTAATACAATTCTGATAGGGTGGATTATGCGTTCAGACCGTAGGCTCAGTTTCCCTGATCGCCTGGTCTTGTTGAGGTTCGTCCTAAAGTTCGTTTTCCAGGGATTTTGCTTTTAACATAATTTGTGTAGTTTGTTATGCACCTGTTTTCATTGGTACAGGGGTCGTGGGCGTGCGGCGGGGTGGGGGCAGGTTACTCTCACTCACCTGTTTTAAGCCGGCGTCACTTCCCCTGCTTCCAGACCCGTAGAAGCGCTTGGATCAGCGCGAAACGGCCGTCGTCGTTCACCTGCTCACCTCCCGTTCATCTGCACTCCTTCGGACCGCAAGGCTGTATTTTTTCATGTTTTGAATAAAGAATTGGACCACAGATGGGTGAGTGCTGCCGCATTTTCTGTTCTTATCTACATGTTTGCATCTATCTTCCATGCGAGCACCCCCTATACTGAAGTCAGTCTGTCACCACTCACTGCTGCTGATCTGCCGGAAGAAGGAAGGCTGTGCAGCTCACTTTTTTCTTATGCTTTTAAAAAACATATATACATCACAATGAAAAATAAGACAAATAAAATAACACACCCAGAATAAAAAAAAAGGGATATAGAGGGGGATAAAGAGAGATACCCAAAGAGAACATATATATCACTGCAAAGTAGAAAAATAATGGGCAAGTCAGAGAAACGAGGAAAAAGATAGGGAATCGTTTAGTCCTCTCGGGGTCATGGTGTCTAATACCACAATCCACTTGGCCTCCACTTGCGCCAAAGTCTTTTTGTAGTCACCCACCTAATACCTAGATGGACAACATCAATACCCCGTACCATAATTGGGGCCTTTGGAGCCAAAAGGATTGGAAAGAGTTGGAGTGTAGTGGCTATTAACCAATAGGTCCTTCAAATTCTTTGCCCTTTTAGCGGTCATAGAAGGGCCAGCACCAAGTGATGTATTTAGACTAGATTCAACACTTAGAATGAGCCAATGTTTCTTCAGTACCTTTCCCATCTCCACCCATTCGTGGTTGAACGTGGAGATGAATCTTATATGCCCGTTATTAGTAGTCCATTCTTTAGTCTTGAACGACTTCAAAAGATCCCGACGTGGAGTGGCTCTAGCTCGCTGATAGCCCTGCTTGATACATCTATTAGAGTAACCCCGTGCCGAAAATCTTGATTTAAAGTCAAGAGCCTGGGTTTCGAATTTGGCATCGGATGAGCAAATCCGCCTCATCCTTAGGAACTGCCCGACTGCAGTGGATGGATTATGAGCGGAGGATACATGAATTAATGCATTAACGGATGTAGGTTTTCGATATACATCCGTCTGGATGCAACCGGTATTGTCAACCTCAAACATAACATCCAAAAAGTTCACTTTTTTAACATCATATGTATATGTCAGATGGATATTTAATGAGTTTGAAATCCACGTCCTCATGAATTCCTCGAGCTGCTGCACCATCCCGTCCCACAAGAAAAAAATTATCATCTATAAAGCGATGCCAGCACAGCACATTGGGAGGCGGCCCGCGGGCCCTCGTCGCCAAATATAAATCTCTCCCAGAACCCCAGGAAGAGATTTGCATACGAGGGCGCGCAGGCCGCGCCTATGGCTGTACCGCATTTCTGTAAATAAAATTGGTCCTTAAAGGCAAAAAAATTGTGGGTAAGGACATAGTGCAGCAGCTCGAGGATCAGCTCACACAAACGGCCATCCCAGTCGGAAGCCTCCAGGAAGAGGCAGACAGCCTCGATACCATAATGATTATCTATGCACGTGTAGAGGCTCTCTACATCAGCTGTCACTAGTAATGTATTATGATCCACAAGAATGCCATCAACCCTAGCCAGGGCGTCCGCAGTGTCACGTACATAAGATGGTAAAGTTTCCACCATTGGTTTTAAATAAAAATCTATAAACTTACAGGGTCACACAGACTGCCAATCCCGGACACTATAGGACGCCCGGGAGGGTCGAGGGCATTCTTGTGGATCTTGGGCAATAGATAGAAAGTTGCAATTTTGGGAGATTTAACCATTAGGCCTTCAAGGACTTGTTTGGTAATTATACCATCATCCAGGGCCCTAATAAGGATTTTCTGGAGATTGAGAGAGAACCCAGTTAACGGATTATAGTATAGTCTAGAATAAGTATCACGGTCCCTTAGTTGGCGGAACGCTTCACGTTCATATTTTTCCTTGGGCCAGATGACAATATTTCCCCCCTTGTCAGCTGCCTTAAACACGACATCAGGTCAGTTTTGGAGATGTAAAATTGCCAATCTTTCCTCTCTGGTGAGGTTGTCTAAACACCGTCTGGTGGACAACCCCTTAAACTCCTCAGTCACCAGTTTTGTAAAAATGTCAATCGCGGGGCTAAGTGACAAAAGGGGAAACTTAGTCGATCTGGCCCTTAGGGAAGATGGAAGCCTACTTGTATACGGGCCCTCCTGCTCCTCTAGAAGGCCCTCCAAATTATGAAGAGTCTCTCTCTCTCTCGATCTCAGACATAGACTCACACGTGTTTCTCTTATGATGCAACTTTCTAAGAAGTAATTTCCGAGAAAATAGATTGAGGTCTTTCATGGCTTTTGAAAAAATTGAAAGAATTAGTTGGCTCAAATGAAAGTCCCTTGCCCAATACCTTCAATTGGGTCTCAGTTAACACATGAGGGGATAAGATCACTACCTGTGGTCGCCCTTGGGAATTAGAATTTCCTCCAGTAGCTTTAGATTTCGTTGTCTGTCTTGTTGTACGTTTAAAAGTAGATGCATTTATTGTGGGACCACCTTGTGAAGTTCCCCTAGGTGCAAATTCTTCCTCTCCTGACATATTAGATATCCTAGAGGTTGATCGAGATCTTGAGTAAGATGAATTTCTAGACTGAGGTCGTGAACAACTGTACACATTTTGTCATCTATAAACACGTTGTAATTTTTTATCCTCCACATCTCTTTGGAACGTTTTAGTTGACTGTACCTCTTGTGCCCATTTTTGAGAAAGCGCATCTATCTCTTCATTAAATTTCTTAAGAACATCACCACCCATCTATTTACGAATAGTGACCTCTAGTTCCTCAATCTCTATCTCAAGGGAAGTCAGAGTTGCAGCATTCATGTCTCTTAAAAGTTCAAGAAACCCTTTAGAACAGATATTAGCAAAATTTTCCCATTTGTTTTTAAAAAACATCATCCTGGATGGGAAATGATGGGAAGACTTGTATTCTTAGCCCTCTTGGTATTAGATCCCTCTGGATATATTTTTCAAGGAATGCGTGGTTCCACCAAACGTGAATCCTTTTTCTGAGTAAATCTTTAAATTTATTGATGGTCTCCTGCGTACTCTTATCAGATCCCCCAGTGTACCAATCTGGATTGTCCGGCATGGAATCATTAATTAACCTGCGCCAGGCATGGTCACGTGCGCGAAAGTCCATTTTATAGTTGAGGTCAACTGTGAGAAACACAGAAACAATTAATAAACCCAAAAAACTCAGTGACATATCACTTTAAGAGCCATATGCCAACAAGCAAAAACAAACCAGCTCCAGAATATATAGGTAAGACAGGAGAAATTTAGGAGCAATCAGGTATAAAATTTAGAAAAAAAAATGTATTCACAAAAAAGTCACAAAATTCAATACTAAATGAAAACAATCATAAATAATCAAGTCACAAGATTAAATGCAGGAAAGCATGCCTCCAATAAATATACCTAACACATTTGCAAATATTACATTCAGTAAGGTGCAAGTGCAGTCATCAGTAGCACATCAATGGCCAGCTACATAACCCTGCAGTAGTTTGTCAACACATTCAATCATATAAACCCATTTAAACAGCAGGGAACGCATGGTGCTTACCAAGGGCAGGGATAAAGGAGTCCTAAACCGGGTGTGGAAACCCCAGCAGTCCCCGACCCGCTTTCTCAAGGGGAATAACGGCATTTAATGATCAGGACCTTTTATGAGACTCTGACCCTGCACGTGATCAGTAGCCAGCCAATCATAGTGGGAATACTGGCACATGCGCACCGATAGTCTGGGGCCCCGGCAATGAAGCAGCGCGTCAGCATCGTCACGTGCGCCCAGGGAGGAGGAGCAATCCCTGCTTGCACGGACATGGCGAAAGACGCGCTGCTGCATGTCAGAAAACCCGGACCACGGCGAGTACGTGCACCACCTGCTGTATCACCAATGGGTCGTCTGTGTACTAGAAAAGTATGCCCCACAATTGATCTCACCAGAATGGCCATCAGTGAATATATCAAAAGTAAGCAATATCATGATGACATATCAGTATAGGATATATTAGAAAGAGACAGATTAAACATAATATCCTATATCAGTCCAATTTTATACACATTTGTCCAAATCTTTCTTTCCGATATTGAATCTTGTGCATCATGCATGCTTTCGCAATCTGTTGACAGTTTGGGTGCTAAAAAGATCACTAGCAGGTACAAATGGGTCATATTTGATGTCCTGTTTAAAAAAAAAAAAAAAAAAAAAGCAAATATCAGAAAGATAAAAAAACATATATACATCACAATGAAAAATAAGACAAATAAAATAACAACACCAGAATAAAAAAGGAGGGATAAAGAGAGATACCCAAAGAGAACATATATATCACTGCAAAGTAGAAAAATAATGGCAAGTCAGAGAAACAAGGAAAAGATAGGGACTCGTTTAGTCCTCTCGGGGTCATGGTGTCTAAAACCACAATCCACTTGGCCTCCACCTGCGCCAAAGTCTTTTTGTAGTCACCCCCAATACCCAGATGGACAACATCAATACCCCGTAAAATAAATGACGAGGGATCACTCCCATGGAATTGTTTAAAATGGTGCGGGATAGTCTTAAGGAGGGAAGGGTCGGTCACTGTCCTGGCCACACGAATGTCCCGCACATGCTCATGCACACGCTTTCTAAGTTCACTAGATGTGAGACCAATATAAATTTTTGAGCAACCACAGGTGGCATAATAGATGACATTCATACTACCGCATGATATACGGTTTCTGATGTCGAATTGTTTTTTACCATCTGATGAGCTGAACGTGATGCAGCGCAGGACATTCGTGCAGGCAAGACAGTGACAGCAGGATATGGACCCAAAATTGGGGCCTTTGGAGCCAAAAGGATTGGAAAGAGTTGGAGTGTAGTGGCTATTAACCAATAGGTCCTTCAAATTCTTTGCCCTTTTAGCGGTCATAGAAGGGCCAGCACCAAGTGATGTATTTAGACTAGATTCAACACTTAGAATGGGCCAATGTTTCTTCAGTATCTTTCTCCTCCCATTCGTGGTTCAACGTGGAGATGAATCTTATAGGCCCGTTATTAGTAGTCCATTCTTTAGTCTTGAAGGACTTCAAAAGATCCCCATGTGGAGTGGCTCTAGCTCGCTGATGGCCCTGCTTGATACATCTATTAGAGTAACCCCGTGCCGAAAATCTTGATTTAAAGTCAAGAGCCTGGATTTCGATATATATATATATATATGATACGGCTAAAGGTACTACTTTATCTGAAGCTAAAAAACATTGAGACCATTAAATTGCAATAAATAAACTGAATGAGGAGAGAGGAAAAATCTCTCTCGTAAATACAAAGGATGAAATAAGAGAAACTAATAAAAATATATTGAATCCGTCTGATGTGAACAACTCATTTATGGAGTTTTCTGAATCAATCCCCATATCATTATTAGATCTGTCTATCCATGACACCACGCCTAGTATGATATCATGCCCCCAAATCAACGATACCTTTATAGTCGATAATAAAGCTACTGTTCTTTTATTGCCCCGGGTTTTCAAAAATTCTCAAACGAACCAGTTTTTTAACCAAGAACAGGCAAAAGAAAAAACATATTAGAGGGGGAAGGGGAAATAAAAAGAAAGTAAAACTAATATCCACATAAGACACCTCTCCTGTAGAAACAATATCAAATATTGTTAATCTATTGGATCATATATTAACAGAAAATGACAATACTGATTTTTCAAAAGGTTTATCTTTTTGTCCTAGCAATAGGTCGAAAGATTTTGATCTTTTTCTAGATCTTCAAACTATTGTAAGGAAACACATTGAAAAGACATTTTTTATTAAAAGAAATTCATTCACAAAATAAACCTACAAATATAGCATCAGAAGGAACTCCAAATGAAACGGATAAATGATATCCTCTTGATGAGCCTGTGAAATCTAATTTTTATCCAGTAGAATATAAGGGACTTTATATTAATGTGTTTCGTGATATTGTACAAAAACAATTTGAAAGTCTTTCTAGTAATAATATATGTATTAATAACCAGAAAAGAAAAATATGAACCTCAAATCCAATGAGAAATATGCTTTGAAATCTTTAGCTAAAAATGCAAATATTGTAATTAGATCAGCCGATAAGGGAGGAGGAGTGGTTGTACAAAATCAATGATTATTGCAAGGAAGCTCAGGGGATTTCTGATATTAATTATATTAAAAGATCTGTAAATAATTTTTTTTAGTTTCTATACAGAAATATAATGAATTAATTTTATAGGGAGTAGCAGTTAATATTTTTAATAGTAAAGAAAAGAATCTGTGTAAAAAAAACAAACAAACCCAAATATACCTTTTTTATCATCTAACAAAGATACATAAAAATAAAATAAAAAAACCAGGGAGACCAGTTATTTCGGGCATAAATTCTCTGACCTGCAACCGTGCCCATTATATAGATAGAATTATGTTGATACATGTTTTTAATCTGAATAGTCACCTGAGCGATTCCCCTCATATAATTCAATTATTGCGGGAAATCACTTGGTAACCTGGTTATTTTTTTTTTTTCTTGCCATAGATGTATCCGCACTATATTTTAATATATCACATGAAGTTGGATTAATATGTTTTAATTATTTTCTATCCTTTGATAGTAGACTTTCCGTAGCCCAAAAAAAAACTTTTTAATAAAAGGACTAGAATTTATTTAAAAATTTTTTTTACATTTGATAAGGATTTTTATCAACAGATAAACGGGACTGCGATGGGTTCAAAGGTAGCGCCAACTTTTGCTAATCTTTTTATGGGGTTTTTGAAGAAATTTTTATTTTTAATGTAATATGGAAAAAAACAAATCTTTATAAAAGATTTATTGATTATTTTATTTTTATTTGGGATAATAGAGAATAATATTGATTTTTTTTTTTTTTTTTTTTTTTTTATCCAATACATTAATAATAATACATGGGGCTTATCTTTCACTGCATTGTATGATGCTGACAGGATTACTTTTCTTGATGTAACCCTTTTTATTAAGGAAGCTAATATTTGCAGTAAAACCTGCTTTAAGGAAGTGGATACAAGTAGTTATGTTCATTTCAATAGTGGACACTACCCCAAGTGGCTTTATAATATTCCAAATAATCAATATTGTAGAATTAGAAAAAAACTATACTAGGGATCAGGATTATAGGGAACAAGCGGCTATATTAAATAAAATTTTTTATTCAAAACGATTCATCTGATTTAGTAAAGCGTGAACTTAATAATGCTGCGAATTTAAGTCAGGAGTCATTAATAAATAAGATTGGAACCACAGCCGATAAATGTTATTACGCAATTTAGTTCTAAACACAAAGGAATATGCAGTGTTCTTCAAAGAAATTGGTCTATTTTATTGAACGATCCTATACTTAATAAAATTTTACCTAGAAACCCTAAGGTCACTTTCCGCAGGGCCCACACTATTAAGAATATTGTAGCACCAAATACTAACATATCTGACAGTGCAGTTACCAATACAATCAAAGGTATTTTTAAGTGCGGTTCTAAAAGTTGTTTGTTGTCGGAGCATAAACCATAAATCCGACAGCATAATTTCCTTTGCTACTAAAGAAAAATTAAATTAATCATTTTTTGAACTGTAATTCGGAATTTGTAATTTATGTAATAGAATGTAATAGAATGCCAGTGCGGCAAACAACCACCCGACCACTCCACTTAAGACGTAATTCACATAGGCACATGGATTATCTCAGCACTGCACTTTAATACATTTCAATAATTAAAAAATTATCTCTATTGATCATGTTCCTGTAAATGTCCATAATAGGATATTGAAATTAAATAGGAAGGAAGTATATTGAATATACAAATTGGGCACTTTGAAACCACAAGGTTAGAATGAACTCACTGAGGTTTTCGTATAATTATTTTTATAATTACACAATTATTATAATTATTGTTAATTAGCATATATATATATATATATATATATATATATATATGTGTGTGTATATATGTATATATATATATATATATATGATTTATATTAAAAAAATAAAAATGAACCAATTAGTGTACACTATAAATATCGCACTTATTTATAAACACAGAATATTCAAACTAATTAATTTAGTAAAATAATGTAACTTTATGATTTTATATTATTGGAATAACTAGTTTTAATTAATGATAGCTCAATGGTGAGGTAAACCATCCTATTAGTTTTTAATATAAATTTCATTGGGGTTCGTTATTTTGTATTTATTTATAAATATAAACGCTCTAAACTAATTTAATTAGATTGATTAAAACTAATTATATAATTTATTTTTATAATTTCAAATTATTGTTGTAATTGTAATGGAATTGTAATATGTTGGTGGGATAAACACCTTGTACTATAACGGAGTGCGTTTTTAATTGATGGTGCTGTATATCATGATAAGAGAAGATTGTGTTAAATTGATAGGTGGGTAGATTATATATAGAATATATGGATTACAGTGATTAGAAGAATTATGTTCAGGACATGTTGATATTGTGAATGATGAGAGATTATGTAGACTCTGTAGTATGTTGATGGACTCGATCGTGGCTGGTAGGTTTCTCCTTTGTACTGGTTCCATCTTCACTGCGCTCCGCCACAGAGTCGGACGGAGTTTTCTGTTGCCCATTCAAATTGGTTCAATGTTTTGATAAAGAAAGTTTATTCTAATGCTTTAAAAAAAAACATAGAAATGTGGATCTCAGTGAGAAGATATAGTAATACGAGCTGAGGAAGCTCTCCGGACATAGATTACTCCAATATAGATATAAAAAGGAAAACACAGAGACAAATATTTTTGTAATTTTAAAATTAAATATTTTGTATACAATTTTTTAGTTTAAATAAGTTTGATTTTGAAATATAAAATTAAAATTCAAAATATCTCCCATGCAAGGCAGCATATATGATTATTTCAACAATCGATTATTAATCTCAAATTAACAAAAGGAAAGACAAGACAAAGGTAGGGGAAGGGTAAAACACAGGAATCTAGTTACACAAGAGTTAAAAATTTACAATAATATTATCATAAACTGGCTGAAGGTATCCGTCACCAAAATGGAACTAATGACCTCAGAATCATATATGAATTCAGGTTCAACCCAACTCCGGGTCTGGAATCGCTAAGGAGAAAGCCGTAGGGCCAGGTCGAATTGCACATTTGAGTTTAATCCAATCCAAGGGTTCCATACTTAGAAGGAGGAGTCCCACGAATCAGTTCTAGTTGCTTCAACGTCCACCATGAAAAAGAATTGTGACTTAAGGCCTGGTTGAAACATAGAATTGAGCAATATAGCGGTCGCTGGGAGGGATTAGATTGCAGTTTATATTTAAACCGTACTTTCCTCCAAACAATGAGTGAACTGTAAAAGGCGCCATAGTTATTAGACCCTGTGGAAGCTGCTCTGTGGACCACATTAGGGCAGGTAGTGATGATGGCCTAGAGAGAAAAGATTCTAAAAGAACCCACCTGGGTTTATTATTATATGAACAAGTATTGATTAGTTGGGCAATCTGTGCTGACCTATAATAAAGTGTGAAATTAGTTAGGGATATATCCCCCTCTGCTTTCCTGTGGAATAAGATGGTTTTTTGTGTAATTGTTTTTTTTCCTAACCATAGGAACTTAGATCTCATAGTGTGTAAATGAGAAAACCTTCTGGCTGGTATCATAACCGGGAGAGATCTGAAGAGATATAGAAAACTGGGTAATGACACCATTTTTATTGCATGTATTTTGCCAAGACAACTTCGAGGATGACCATCTGTTTAAGTCAGCTTGAAAACCCCGTATCTTTGGATTGTAATTCCACTTGGACAAAGTTGTCCTATTAACTGTTAAGTTGATACCAAGATAAGTTAACTAATGCTCTTTACATATAAACCCGAATTGGAATGCTGTTATTTGGCTCCACTTTTGGAGAATTTACAAATAATTTTTCAGATTTGTCAATATTTCATTTTGGGCCTGAGATTCTCAAATTCATGGAGAAGGGAAAATAGGTGAGGGGTGTAGTATGAGGGCTAGTTAACGTTAAAAGTAGATCGTCCACGAAGAGGCCAACTTTGTATTGGTCTCCCAGGTCTTCAGGGCCCAGTATGTTCTGATTTCTCCTTATATCCTCTGTTACGGGTTCTATTGCAAGTGCAAAGAGGGCTGAGGGCAGCCTTGCCTAGTTCCTCTCTGAATATTTATAGGACTTGGATGTGTCAATGTGAGTTTTAAATAAGCAATGGGCCTGTCATATAACAATTTGAGACATGTGATGAGTTTAGGGGAGAACCCAAATTTAGATAAGACCGTAAAAAGATATGTCCAAGACAACGTGTCGACAGCTTTTTCGATATCCAGGGGTAATAGGAGTCTTATGTGATCTGGTGCCTCTCGTTGGTATAAAGCCAACCTGATCTCGATGGACGAGATAAGGAAGAATTTTGTTAATCCTAGCAGTTATGATATATGTAAAGAATTTTAAGTCAATATTTAGGAGAGATATGGGTCTATAGTTTTTTGTGAGATGATGATCTCTTGGGTTTTGGGAACACCGTTACATGTGCCATATTAAACTCGGGGGGCATTTGTGAACCATTTAAAAGTGAATTACCAAAGTTCTTTATATATGGTATAAGCGTCTCACTAAACTTTTTATAATAAATAAGACTCAGATGGTCAAGTCCAGGTGCCTTTCCTTTTTTTAGCTTTTTAATTGTTGAGACTATTTCTTCTTCTGAAATATCTAATTGACGTTGCTGTGCCGTGGATTCAGTAATTTTGGGTAGATGGAGATTGTGGAGGAATGACTCTAGTAGTAAAGGAGGGGGAGGTTACGGAGCAGAGTACAAACTCTGATAATACGCATGAAAAGTATTATAAATGGTGTCAGGGTGGGCTGACGGAAGATATGATATTGAGAGCCAACATCTTATTGGGTTTATTGGCATGTTTATAGAATGTAGCTTTAGTCCAGGTAAAGGCCCTCTCTGTAAGGAGATCGCGGCGGCCATTTTCCTGAAGCTGAGATCTAAATCTGCAAACTCGGCTAAAGGAAAATGGCCGCCGCGATCTCCATTTGTGCACGCGCGGCCTCCCGCGGCCATTTTCCTGAAGCCCTGGGAAGCCGAGCACTCCATCTGCGCACGCGCGGCCTCAGGAAGATGGCCACCGATAAACCGGTAATTAACCCGACTCTGCTGCTTACCGGGTTGCTGCATCATCTCACCTGTGGCAGGGACTCCGCTCACGCCATACCACCTCCTCATCCCCGCATCTCTGCCGCCACACCACCACTGCCGGTAAGCCTGCATTACGACACTAAGATGCACCCCCCACTCGAGTATAAGCCTAGGGTGGGAAATGCCGCAGCTACTGGTAAATTTCAGAAATGTCAAAAATAGATACCAATAAAAGTAAAAAGTAATTGAGACATCAGTAGGTTAAGTGTTTTTGAATATCCATATTGAATCAGGAGCCCCATATAATGATCCATACAGTTCATGATGGGCCCCATAAGATGCTCCATACAAAATACGCCCCATATAATGCTCCATAAAGTTCTTGATGGGCCCCATAAGATGCTCCATAGAAGGATATGCCCCATGTAATGCTGCACAAAGGATAATGATGGCCCCATCTGATGCTCTATAGAAAGATATGCCCCATGTAATGCTGCACAAAGGTTAATTATGGCTCCATAAGATGCTTCATATAAAATATGCCCCATATAATGCTTCATAAAGGTTAATGATGGCCCCAAAAGATGTTCTCTATTAAAATATGCCCCATGTAACACTGCACAAAAGATAATGATTCCCCATAAGATGCTCCATATTATAATATGCCCCATATAATGCTGCACAAAGGATAATGATGGCCCCGTAAGATGTTTCATAGAAAATATGCCCCATATAATGCTGCATATAGGTTGATTATGGCCCCATAAGATACTCCATAGAAAATTTGCCTCATATAATGCTCATCATATCAGTGCAGTTTATGCTGATATGAGTACTGTATATCTGCTGCTGCAATAAAAAAAACATACTCCCCTCTCTTCGCTGCCCGCTGCTCTTCAGTGTCGCTGGCTCTCTGCAGTGACTGTTTCGGCAGAGGGCGCACATTAATCACGTCATCGCGCCCTCTGACCTGAACGTCACAGTCAGAGGACCCGGAGCTGGGACAGGTGAATATCACAAGTACTGGTGTCCTAAGCAAGCGGCTGCACAGACACCTGACCCCCACATTGCGCCGGTGTCCCTGCCTACTCAGGACACCGGCACTTGTCCCGGTGCCAACACCGGCCGCCGGCCCTGTCAGCAGCTCCCAGAACACTTACTGAGGCTGAAGGGGAGCGCGGATATGTTCCGGAGACAAAGGGGTCCTCCGCACCGGGACCGTGACTTGTGTATAAGCTGGGGGGGGGGGGTGTCTTTTTCAGCCAAAGAAAGCGGCTGAAAAATTGATTATACACGAGTAAATGCGGTACCTTAATCCTGCTTTCCTGTTCACTCCAGAAGTTTTGAGATGAATGTAGGCTTTCCTTCCCTGTTTATTTTTCCCCCTTAGCTATAGATTATGAGCTTCACGACTTATGAACATAAACTGGAGCACAGATTCATCTCAGCTAAAAGTCTTTATCTTAGATCAGGAATAGGACAGACCTTTATAGGACATTTCTTAACTTTCCCAAATTCTTATGATAAAATATTCCCCACAAACTGCATTTTATACCGACTCTGACGCCGCAGCCCTGATGGCAATATTTTTTTGGATGAATCATTTTTGGTCAAAGGCAGACAAAAACGTTTTTGAAGGAACAATTGTACACAGTTTAGCGCAAGTCTGTGCGTATTTATAGGATACTGCACAAATTGTGACAATATCGTGTCAATAACACTTGCAGTTTTTTACCATATGCTTGTTCATAGATCTTGCACAAATCTGATGTTTTCCAACAATTATGCAGATTGACAAAATACTGTGTGAAAAATGCATGTGGTTTTGACCAAGCAGTTTTACCCATGACTGGCACTCATTTTTGTTAAAAACCAGACAAAAACGTTAGCTGTTGAACAAGCTTAGCGCATGTCTGAGAGTTTTTGTAGCATAATACAAAAAATTGTAGTAAATTTGCACCAATAACACATACCTTTTACCACATGCATGCCCACAGATGTTACGCAAATCTGATTTTTTTGCAACAAATATGCAGATTGACAAAATACCATGGCAAAAACACTTGCGATTTTGACAACGCAAATGTTTAGTTTTGCACACGACCGGCGCTCATTTTTCAAGTCCAAACAGAACAAAAACATACACGGTGTTTGAGCGAGCAAGTGCATTAGTAAAATACATTTAGAGCATTTTCACTGCAAAAAAGATACAGAAAGACCGCGCCAAAAACATACTCTTTCTGCCACTGATCCTGATCACAAGCCCTAGCATATTGTTAAAACATTGTTTCACAGAGCAATCCTGCCCCGTCCTGCCCCACAGTATTAAGACAAATTAAATGAAGATAATACCAAATGATTTGTGATTGCAATCATTTTCAGGAAGAAAATGAGTATTATCTGACAGAATTGCAGGGGTGTCAATACTTTTAACCATGACTCTATATATAAACTAGCCTCTTACTACTTCCACCAATATCTGCTGCTACTGATAAGGAGCTGCTTATATACTTGTAGTACCGACATACTATTCTATTTTCTTATGGACTCTTCCTCCCTCGGGTAGAAAGCCTTCTGGTACAGTCATACTCTAGACAAGCTTCTGCTGATCCTAGCATTTATTTGTGACTTATGATGAAAATTAATTAAAAAAAGGCTAAAACAAATCAATGACTAAAACATCTAGCATCCATTATAATCCCACCCATTTGTATTGCGTGATATCTACTCTAAACAAGGGTCTTTGAGTAGGCAATATAGGCATCTGGCTTATCTGGACTAACCTTGCCTAACAGGGAGGAACTATAACAACTCTGCTGGCATCACGGCATGGCCTCTCATCTCTCACACTATCTTACCCACTGCTCCAGGTCATGTTGCGGTTTCTGTTTCTTGCAAGCTCCATATTCTGTTCCTCTGCTCTCTGCATGCTTCCTGGCTGTGTGTATAGGGGGCCGGCACCTGAACTCTCTGGTTCTTATAGGAATCAGGTGCATCTGACTAATCTGTTCCTGACCAATTACCAAGAGGCCTCCAGTATTTAGTGCAGCTCCACCCAGTGGACTGGGCCTGTGCAATGTGTTAGCTCAGTTTGTGTCTAGCTTCTGAGTTTGACAACACTCAAAAATTAATAGCAGCTAGAGGTCAAAGGGAATCAAGAATATAGACAAGTGACCTCAATCCTTAATGATACAGCAGATAAAACATACCTTTAATCAATATCTCTAAAACCATGAAAAACAACCACAGTCAAACACAATGTAACAACCCTGCCGGCATCACTGCATGGCCTTCCATTCCCCACCTGCCTGTTACATCAACTCACTCACCCAGTGCCATGCTGTGAGATCTGTCTGCTGCCGGTTCCATGCTATGTGCTTCATGGCGGCCTGCTCTGTGTACACTTCCTGGCTGTGTGCATAGGGGGGCGGCGCCAGCCACTCCGGATTCTTATTGAGACTGTGTGCACCTCCCTAAGGTGCTTCTGGCCAATAGCCTTGAGACCTCTGATACTTAAGGCATCCTCACCCATTGGAGGATGCCTGTGCAAACTATTCCCCTCAGTTAGCACTTGCTACTGGGCTGCCAGGTCGTGTCTGTTTCTTGTCTCAGAGGGCTGCAATACTGCAGGCCTTCATCTGTGTTCTGTTTGTGTATCCGTTCCTGTCTGAACTCTGATCTATGTCCGTTCCTGCTCCTCCTTTGTCATTAGTCATTTCCCACTCTGCTGTGTGAACCTCCGCCTTATCTTTCTGCTCTGTTCGCCACTGTATGTGGTTCTGCTTCTCTCTGCTCAGTTCTACCACAACCTGTGGTTCTGTGTCTCTCAGCTTTTCTCTCAGCTATGCTCTCTGTAACTTTACTCTGCACTCTGACTTTGCTCTGCACTCTGTGGCTTTGCTCTGCTCTGCTCTCGCTCTGCGGCTCCACTCCTTGCGGTTCTACCTGACTCCGCTCCTTGCGGTTCTGTTATGAAAGGCAATTCAGTACTACAATGGACATAGTGGTCAGAGCACATACAGTGATCTGACAATAACCCAAAATCATAGAACGAGCTCTGAGACGTGGGAACTCTGCAGACCGCAATCCCTAATCCTCTCCAAACAACACTAGAGGCAGCCGTGGATTGCGCCTAACTCTGCCTATGCAACTCGGCACAGCCTGAGAAACTAACTAGCCTGAAGATAGAAAATAAGCCTACCTTGCCTCAGAGAAATACCCCAAAGGAAAAGGCAGCCCCCCCACATATAATGACTGTGAGTTAAGATGAAAAGACAAACGTAGAGATGAAATGGATTCAGCAAAGTGAGGCCCGACTTTCTTAACAGATCGAGGATAGAAAAGGTAACTTTGCGGTCTACACAAAACCCTAAAGAAAACCACGCAAAGGGGGCAAAAAGACCCTCCGTACCGAACTAACGGCACGGAGGTACACCCTTTGCGTCCCAGAGCTTCCAGCAACAAATTAGACAAGCTGGACAGAAAAAATAGCAAACCAATAGCAAAGAAGAACTTAGCTATGCAGAGCAGCAGGCCACAGGAATGATCCAGGGAAAAGCAAGTCCAACACAGGAACATAGACAGGAAGCCAGGATCAAAGCATTAGGTGGAGTTAAGTAGAGAAGCACCTAATGACCTCACCAGATCACCTGAGGGAGGAAACTCAGAAGCCGCAGTACCACTTCCCTCCACCAACAGAAGCTCACAGAGAGAATCAGCCGAAGTACCACTTGTGACCACAGGAGGGAGCTCTGCCACAGAATTCACAACAGTACCCCCCCCTTGAGGAAGGGTCACCGAACCCTCACCAGAGCCCCCAGGCCGACCAGGATGAGCCACATGAAAGGCACGAACAAGATCGGGAGCATGGACATCAGAGGCAAAAACCCAGGAATTATCTTCCTGAGCATAACCCTTACATTTAACCAGATACTGGAGTTTCCGTCTAGAAACACGAGAATCCAAAATCTTCTTCACGATATACTCCAATTCCCCCTCCACCAAAACCGGGGCAGGAGGATCAACAGATGGAACCATAGGTGCCACGTATCTCCGCAACAATGACCTATGGAATACGTTATGTATGGAAAAAGAATCTGGAAGGGTCAGACGAAAAGACACAGGATTAAGAACCTCAGAAATCCTATACGGACCAATGAAACGAGGTTTAAACTTAGGAGAGGAAACCTTCATAGGAATATGACGAGAAGATAACCAAACCAGATCCCCAACACGAAGTCTGGGACCCACACGGCATCTGCAATTAGCGAAACGTTGAGCCTTCTCCTGGGACAAGGTCAAATTGTCCACTACATGAGTCCAAATCTGCTGCAACCTGTCCACCACAGTATCCACACCAGGACAGTCCGAAGACTCAACCTGTCCTGAAGAGAAACGAGGATGGAACCCAGAATTGCAGAAAAATGACGAAACCAAGGTAGCCGAGCTGGCCCGATTATTAAGGGCGAACTCAGCCAAAGGCAAAAAGGACACCCAGTCATCCTGATCGGCAGAAACAAAGCATCTCAGATATGTTTCCAAGGTCTGATTGGTTCGTTCGGTCTGGCCATTAGTCTGAGGATGGAAAGCCGAGGAAAAAGACAAGTCAATGCCCATCCTACCACAAAAGGCTCGCCAAAACCTTGAAACAAACTGGGAACCTCTGTCAGAAACGATATTCTCTGGAATGCCATGTAAACGAACCACATGCTGGAAGAACAATGGCACCAAATCAGAGGAGGAAGGCAATTTAGACAAGGGTACCAGATGGACCATCTTAGAAAAGCGATCACAGACCACCCAAATGACTGACATCTTTTGAGAAACGGGAAGATCAGAAATAAAATCCATAGAGATATGTGTCCAAGGCCTCTTCGGGACCGGCAAAGGCAAAAGCAACCCACTGGCACAAGAACAGCAGGGCTTAGCCCGAGCACAAATCCCACAGAACTGCACAAAAGAACGCACATCCCGTGACAGAGACGGCCACCAAAAGGATCTAGCCACCAACTCTCTGGTACCAAAGATTCCAGGATGACCAGCCAACACCGAACAATGAACCTCAGAGATAACTTTATTGGTCCACCTATCAGGGACAAACAGTCTCTCCGCTGGACAACGATCAGGTTTATTAGCCTGAAATTTTTGCAGCACCTGCCGCAAATCAGGGGAGATGGCAGACACAATTACTCCTTCCTTGAGGATACCCGCCGGCTAAGACAAACCCGGAGAGTCGGGCACAAAACTCCTAGACAGAGCATCCGCCTTCACATTTTTAGAGCCCGGAAGGTACGAAATCACAAAGTCAAAACGGGCAAAAAACAGCGACCAACGAGCCTGTCTAGGATTCAACCGCTTAGCAGACTCAAGATAAGTCAAGTTCTTATGATCAGTCAATACCACCACGCGATGCTTAGCTCCTTCAAGCCAATGACGCCACTCCTCGAATGCCCACTTCATGGCCAGCAACTCTCGGTTGCCCACATCATAATTTCGCTCAGCAGGCGAAAACTTCCTGGAAAAAAAGCGCATGGTTTCATCACTGAGCAATCAGAACCTCTCTGCGACAAAACAGCCCCTGCTCCAATCTCAGAAGCATCAACCTCGACCTGGAGCGGAAGAGAAACATCTGGTTGACACAAGACAGAGGCAGAACAAAAACGACGCTTCAAGTCTTGAAAATCTTCCACAGCAGCAGAAGACCAATTGACCAAATCAGCACCCTTCTTGGTCAAATCGGTCAATGGTTTGGCAATACTAGAAAAATTGCAGATGAAGCGACGATAAAAATTAGCAAAGCCCAGGAACTTTTGCAGACTTTTCAGAGATGTCGGCTGAGTCCAATCATGGATGGCTTGGACCTTAACAGGATCCATCTCGATAGTAGAAGGGGAAAAGATGAACCCCAAAAATGAAACCTTCTGCACACCAAAGAGACACTTTGATCCCTTCACAAACAAAGAATTAGCACGCAGGACCTGAAAAACTGTTCTGACCTGCTTCACATGAGACTCCCAATCATCCGAGAAGATCAAAATGTCATCCAAGTACACAATCGGGAATTTATCCAGGTACTCTCGGAAGATGTCATGCATAAAGGACTGAAACACTGATGGAGCATTGGCAAGTCCGAATGGCATCACTAGATACTCAAAATGACCCTCGGGCGTATTAAATGCAGTTTTCCATTCATCTCCTCACCTGATTCGCACCAGATTATACGCACCACGAAGATCTATCTTGGTGAACCAACTAGCCCCCTTAATCCGAGCAAACAAATCAGATAACAATGGCAAGGGGTACTGAAATTTAACCGTGATCTTATTTAGAAGGCGGTAATCTATCCAAGGTCTCAGCGAACCATCCTTCTTGGCTACAAAAAAGAACCCTGCTCCTAATGGTGACGATAACGGGTGAATATGCCCCTTCTCCAGGGACTCCTTCACATAACTGCGCATAGCGGCGTGCTCAGGCACGGATAAATTAAACAGTCGACCTTTTGGGAATTTACTACCAGGAATCAAATTGATAGCACAATCACAATCCCTATGCGGAGGTAGGGCATCGGACTTGGGCTCATCAAATACATCCCGGTAATCAGACAAGAACTCTGGAACCTCAGAAGGGGTGGATGACGAAATTGACAGAAATGGAACATCACCATGTACCCCCTGACAACCCCAGCTGGACACCGACATGGATTTCCAATCTAATACTGGATTATGGGCTTGTAGCCATGGCAACCCCAACACGACCACATCATGCAGATTATGCAACACCAGAAAGCGAATAACCTCCTGATGTGCAGGAGCCATGCACATGGTCAGCTGGGTCCAGTATTGAGGCTTATTCTTGGCCAAAGGCGTGGCATCAATTCCTCTCAATGGAATAGGACACTGCAAGGGCTCTAAGAGAAACCCACAACGCTTAGCATACTCCAAGTCCATCAAATTCAGGGCAGCGCCTGAATCCACAAATGCCATGACAGAATACGATGACAAAGAGCAGATCAAGGTAACGGACAGAAGAAATTTTGACTGTACCGTACCAATGGTGGCAGACCTAGCGAACCGCTTAGTGCGCTTAGGACAATCAGAGATAGCATGAGTGGAATCACCACAATAGAAACACAACCCATTCAGACGTCTGTGTTCTTGCCGTTTAACTCTGGTCAAAGTCCTATCGCACTGCATAGGCTCAGGTTTAAGCTCAGGTAATACCGCCAAATGGTGCACAGATTTACGCTCACGCAAGCGTCGACCGATCTGAATGGCCAAAGACATAGACTCATTCAAACCAGCAGGCATAGGAAATCCCACCATGACATCCTTAAGGGCTTCAGAGAGACCCTTTCTGAACATAGCTGCCAGCACAGATTCATTCCATTGAGTGAGCACGGACCACTTTCTAAATTTCTGACAATATACCTCTATCTCATCCTTACCCTGACAAAGAGCCAGCAAATTTTTCTCTGCCTGATCCACTGAATTAGGTTCATCTCCTGGCGCGAGAGAAAATGCCCAGTCCTGAGGGTCGCTGCGCAAAAAAGAAATAACAATCAAAACCTGTTGAACTGGATTACCAGAGGAGCGAGGTTTCAAGGCCAGAAACATAGTAACAGTTAGTAAGGCCGAAAAAAGACATTTGTCCATCCAGTTCAGCCTATATTCCATCATAATAAATCCC